>NC_045642.1:58558718-58861218 GCF_009829145.1 Chiroxiphia lanceolata
ACTATTTCAAACCAAATTTCTTTGCTCCTGTATGTACTTGTCAGGTGAAGATCTGCATAAAACTGTAACTTTATCTGATCAATGTATTAAATGAGGGTCAGATACTAAGGAGGAGGGGTAACAATGGGAAATAATATGAATAATATTTTTGTCTCTAAAATACAAACGCGCACACATATGCAGACGTACTTTATGTATAAAATACACAAATGCACATATGTTTCCAGTTTCTAGTTGAACAAAGTTTTCAGCTATAGAGTGAAATGTTTTGCTTTGACTTGGGGTACCTTAATCGTGCCTGAAAGGGGAAAGATTCGTATTCACAGAGGAACACAGACTTTACTGGAAAAAATAATGGGAAACCTGTTGCATATTCAGTGGCAGGGACTGCAACAACAGCATCACCTCAGAGGACTAGAGCAGCTCCCAGGGAGGTAAGAAATGAATCTCCTTCTCCTCAGTCAGAGTACTAAATGAAGAAGCTGGTACACCCTCTTCCTTGTTAGTATGCCCTAAATCTGCTGCAACACTAACCTATAAAATCAGAACATTTTCAGCAATGCCAGAACCATTCATTCTCAGTTTCCTCCGTGTTCTTTACCAGATTTATTATTGTTCATGTAAATAGAGTCCACCTGCAATTATGAGGGGGTTTTGTGCTTTTATAGGTGCTTTCCTCAGCAAAGATTTGAGGAAAGAGTTGAGATCCTCAGAAATGGGCACCAGTCAATGATTTCCCAGGATGTTCCCAGCATGTTCCCCCATTCCCTCCTTCATGACAAACAAGATTTGATTACAGCCAAATTGATGTTCTACCTCAGCCTTGCCCTGCAGCTTAGCAACCTTCTTCTGAAAAGAAAATCAAACTGATGTTATTTTGCCCTGTAATTGGCCTAAATACTTCTCTTTAGATGTAAATTGTACTAAATGCTTTTAATTGCTCCTGTAATCATCTACCACTAGTCATACAGACCTCTGAGAGACAGAGTTTTCCAAAAGAAGGGCTCCGAGTAAACCTCTCCACTTTCTGTCACCTCATCAATGGATGAGATCTATGTTCTGCTGAGCAAATACTTTTGCCCATCTGATATTTACAATATCTGAAAAACATTTCCAGTCTGCTCTCTGTGGTGGGAGCACAGAGAGGCCTCCAGGGCTGGGATTCAGCCGATTTCATTCCGTGAAGCTTTTGGTCTTAATGAGGTGGTGAGGAATTTGCTGCTTTGTCTTTAGGCCACAGATATTTAATGATTTTAAAGCCAGATAGAATTCACAGCATCATTTACTCTGTTCTAAATAGCTTATCTAGTGTCTTCCTACAAGGCATATTTTCTTGTTCTTGTATCATTCTTGTAGCTTTTTTCCAAATTCTTTGTCAAGCGGTTGCTGTGACCAGACAGTGGGGTCTCGTAATGGTTTCATTAGTGATCTAGCCAGAGGTAACATGACTTTCCTATTCCTACCTGTCATCCCTCAATGGCTGATCTAAAGCTCTCATTGGTTGGTTATTCCCATTATTTAATGAGCCTTGCAGTACTTTATTTCTGTCTTAAGGCTAAAGTCCAGTAATTCTTGGCTTTTGTATTTTCAGGCCTTTTAATTACATTCTTTTTAACTCTGTGGTTGTACGGAAAATCTGGAGACTGTAACTCGAAACACCCACTGATGACATCTCACGGAAAGGGAGGCAAACAGTCACGATCCTGCGATGATCCCATAGCATGGAAGTCAACATTAAAGGCTTTTGGAAGTCTGGGATTGTCTGTGCAGTGACAAGCTTTTTCAACAGAATGTCTCAGGTCAGAGAAGCGATATCCAAGCACTTTTCAATGTTTCCTTTCCAGACATCTCTCCTCTGTCTCTAGGGATTGCTCTTCACCTTGAGCTCTTATCTCTCACGTAAGGCAAGGGGCACCCCCTCCCCTCTGCCTTGTCCATACAGGTTTGAAGATTCCACTGGAATTAGTGGAAAAATGCCCAACCCTGACTCATGTTGCAGCTTCATTGGGGAAGCAGGCTGACACCAAATGACAACTCTATTGTCTCATTATGCAAAGGTGACAGATTCATCTAGACAATGTCATCCTAGAGGAGGATTTATGACTTGTTGTACGTGGGTTTTTTGCATCTTGAGAGGAAAAACGATGCAGCTCTTCACAGCTGGGTATTTGCTACTCAAGAGACAGCAAACAGAGATGTACCAGTTCACCAATCATTTTTAATCAAGCAACTCGTATGAAATGTTCTAAATCTTTCAAAACACGTTGAGAAGTCAGACTTCAGTGTTGTCCAGCTTACATGACACAGAATACAAAAGCAGTGGAGGTTGATTATGAACATGAAGCAGAACGAATCTGGTCCAGAAATGGATGAAGGAGAATGGAAACTCCCAAAGCTTTCAGAACAAGCACAACACTACAAGATGAGCGAGCTTCTTTGCAGTCTGGGACACTACTTATTTATAGACAGCATGAATGAAGTTGATTTATCGGAATCATCGACCTCATTGTTTGTAAAATCAGCACTGGAGGATTTCCCCTGCATCTCCGTGAATTATTGCCGTACTAATCAATCCTTGAACAAATTCAGCTTTGCTGATAGCAGAGTCCAAGGAATCTCGGGGTCTCTGTTTACAAGAAAACCATGCCCGGCTTCTCTGGCAATACAAGTACTGAGGGAGCTCTTGAGTCCTCAAGGTTATGTAAAGCTGTGCTGGACAGAAAAGCCGAACACGATTGTGGTGCTTGGGGAATTGAAGAACAATTGACATTGTGTCTAAGAGAGCCTCTTGTTAGATTCTGTTCCGTCTTAAATGGAGGGCTGTGCACTGCCACAGACTGGGAGGTGCTTCCTGAGTGTTTCAGCTCACTGTGCACCATCAGCTGTCCTCATGGAAGGCAGTTCTGCTCCTGAGTTAGAAACTAATAATAACTGCTTAGCTAAATGCACTAAATTTGCAGGCAAATAGACTCTGATGTATGCGTTTTAATGATAATCTGACTGAAGGTCTTTTTACTCTTTGCTGAAAATAACAGCACTAAGTCCAACCAAATGCTAAACAGAGAAACAACTGTAGCATTAAGCAATATAAATAGATAGAATCTGAACATATTCTTAAAAATATTAAGATTGTTCCTAAACAGTGAAGAATACTGGATATCTTCTTAACCCAGATGGAGGGGAAGTGCCCTTTCTGAGACCACATGATTGTCTGTGGCATTGAGATGCATGAAAGAACAAAATTTTGGCTATATCTGGAGTATAAACCTATTAAAAAAAAAAAAAAGCAACATGTAGATTATATTTCACATTTTTTACTTTACTAAATATTTTGAAGTTTCCATCCTCATAGCACAGTATTTAGGAGTATCTATTTTTCAAGAGCTGGGCTGATGACTCAAGCTAATAGCTCTGAGATTATTAAAAGTAACTGATATTTGAAGCATTCTTATTAGTATTTTAACTAGCTATGTGGACTGATCTGTAAAAGATCAGATACTACAGCATTTACAGTTTCTTTTAACACAGATAAAGTCAGTCAAGATTCTTTATCAACTGCTTACTGAAACCTAATGCTGAAGGATGTATTTGGAGTCTCCTAAGAGTGATGCTGAGATCATGGTAAGCAAAGCAAAATGTGTGAATTTTACTCCAAGGAGAAGAAGTGGAAATAAAGTGAGAAAAATGTGGGAATAAATTGACCTTTTGCCTATTTTTCTGGCTTCTTTCTCCTGTCTGTGTGAGGGAAAAGTCATTCCTTTAACTCAACCGAGTGCTGGGGAAAAGAATATCTCCAAAGCTATGTCAGGTATCTGATTATCAAGGGAGCATGATTCTTGGTAAATAGCATCAGAATAAATGGAAGATCAGTGGCAAAACAAGACAGATTTCACTGAAATGTATCCAGACAATACACAGGATGTTTCCCAGAGCATGGGAGGACAAGTCTCTCTGTGTGGCTGGGAGGAATCAAGGCAGCTCTGCTCTACACTTCTTGCACTGCTCAAGGATCAGAGCTAGTGGATTTTTTGCCTAAAAGGGAGAGGAAAGCACTCTGGACAGGCAGTGTTGCCTGACAGCTCTGGCTCTTTGCCCTACATATCTTTCTAAAATCTGTGATGACCTGCCTTGGTGTGGGTTAGGTGGCAGTGGGAGCAGATAATGCTGATGGAAGGGCACTAAACATCTGCTCTGCAGTGGATGGGTTGCCCTCACTGTGGGCTGGATCTTCAGATGATGGAGTAACTCTATCACAGTGACTTATACTGGCAGAAGGCTCTGTACTCTGTACTTCACAGAGATTCTAGGTTCTTGGTGAGAAAGAGACCACAGTAGAAGCAATTTAATATTCAGTAGCTACAACATTAGTGGATTGAATTCTTTGAGGATTTTAAGACTGAAAAATTGTGGTGCTTTCATTTCTTGGGCTCCCAAAGAGTTCCTGGCTGAGTGACCAAGGGGAGGCAGTTTATGCTGGCCAAGCTGATTCTCAGTATCGCCCCCATTAATCAACACCGGTAATTGTGGTGGAACAGCCAAGGAATGAGGGTGTGGAACTAAGATGGACTTGCATTAGATACTGTGTCTGAGTTGGGGAGAGATGTTACCCCAGCAACATCATCAGTACTACAGCTGGCAGTGCACTATGGCACATCCTACCACTGCTGGATGTGATTCAGGGGGAAAAATGGCTTTTCTGCTTGCCAGCATCTTCAACAAAAAAGTACAGATGCCAAAGCCAGAAAAGAAGAAATATTTGTGTATGTATACACAGAAGAGGACAGGAGTGTGTCTTCTATAAGAACCTGATATTAGGGGAAATATGATTGATGTGCAGGAGTATAAACCAGGAAGCAGCCACAGCTTGGCTGCTGTCTGTGCAAAGAGCCTGAGACTACTCTTTACACTCAGTGCCAGATGAGATGGGCAGGCCTGTCCTGAGGTATCTAAAGCAAAGATGTAGCTAACGATGCGTTGAGATGTTTTGGGAGCAAAATTTGGGCACAGATGTGTGAGATGTTTTGGGAGCAAAATTTGGGCACAGATGTGTGAGACACGTGTCTCTGTGTGTGTGTGTGTCTGTGTGTGTGTCAGCTGCTTCCATGAGCATTTGAGCAAGATCTCTGCAGTCAGACCCACTCTCTGGCTCAGAGAGCAGAGCAATGCCTCAGGCATAATTCCAGAGTTAGGGCAGTGCAACTTAAAATAGCATCTGATGAGTTAGAGTAGTGTGACTTAAAATAGCATCTGGTCCTCTGAGCTGTGAACCTCTGGGGCAGGGGCATGTTTGGCACACTGAACTGAATCCAGCAGGCTCCAGTGGAAGGCTACTAAGATCAGTGTGAGAGGTCAGGAGCATCAGGTTTGCCCAAACTCCAGTGCTTCCACAGCTGACATTTTACATACTGTGAATTGTGTTTTGGGCAGGGAAAAGATTAAATGATGTTTTGCATCCCCTTCCAACATCAACCTCTCTGATGCTTTGTCTGCATCTCGTTTAAGTTTGACCTTAATTCTGGCTTTTCCCATGCATGTTTCCCCACGAGACATTGCTTGAGAGGCTTGAAAACAAAGTACCTGTTCCTGAATCCAAGGAGTATCACAACAGAAACTCTGCTTTGCATTTCCAAGAATCAGGCCCATTGTCCTTAGCTTCAGGACCAAACCTCAGCTGCTATTTACCCTGCAGCTTGCAGAGATCAGCCAAACATTTGGGCAGCAGCTCTAAGCCTATATGACTTAAGAAGCAGAAATGTTAAACACTGTAAACAAAAATCTTGGAGATATTTAAGCTTTCTTATAAGAAAATCTGAAGGTAGGAATTATTTTTTTTTTCCTAGCTACCACGAAGGTTTTAAATGCTGTTAATTTTTTCTCTACGCCCTGCTGAGAATCCCTCCACTTTCCTGCCCAGCGTGGCAGCTGCTGCAGACAATGAAGTGATTGTAATGTTGGAAAAGCAACAGATGAAGATGGATGAAGTGCCTGGTCTTAACCCTCTGCTTGTTTGTGTGTGTGCCTGTGAAAGGGAGAGGTGAGAGCAAACCTGAGCATTGGATACCCTTATCCTTTGTTCAAGCACGGTTGCACTCACATGAAGCAGAATGTGATATGCCATGACCTCAGAAAGGTAATTTCTACCACTAGGGATAGTTTGGTGGCCCTTCCAGCACAGGACTGGGTCTTGCAGCCTCCTCCTGGGAGAGCAAGAGGCTGCACAGTGGCTGCAGCCCAGCCCTGGGTGTACAGAAGAGGTGCTGAAGTGCCTGTTTGAGCTGTGCCCAGAGGATTTTTCCTTTGGACAAAAAAAAACTAAATCCAAATTCCTGTGTAGAGCTGGAGAGGAATTTTCATCTAGAAAATGAGATTTCTACAGAATCAGAAGTTTCCATGGGAAGCTATCACTTTCAACAGAAGAGTTCAGATGTTTCCACTGGCAGAAATGAGGTGAAATGGTGTGAATTGATTGACCCTGATCTGAACTGTTCCCTCTGTTAAAAAGACCTGAACCAGTTTATCTAAAGCTGTTTCCCTGCCGTGGCAGTGATTCTTTCTTATATATAGAAACATTGTTCTTATGAAAACCTTTAAATTTTTAACCTTTAATTCCCATGTACAGTGAAAATGGATTCTGAATTACGTGGCTTTTCCAAGTAGCAGGAATGTGTGATGGCTTTCTGCTCTAACCAGAGCTCTTTAAACTTTTAACTCTTAGGTTAAGGTTAATTAATTTAACTTTTCTGTTAATAATTCCATGGTTGAATGCAATTTTTAAAATCAAATGTTCTAATTTAGCTGTATTTCCAGGAATGTCTTGCACTCTCTGTTAGCTGTAACTCCATTTAGACTGTATTTACTCTTGAAAAGATTTATTAGGTTTAATTCACCTTCTCTTCCACCTTGTGAACATCAGAGGCAGTTCTGCTGAGCTCAGAGGAGTTACTTTCAGTTGTGGGAAACATCAATCATGTAACTGGAAAAACAAGTGAACTAATTTTGAGACAAGCAGCATATATTTTAATGTAAATTGCTGTTAAAATGTTATGATCTTAAAATGCAATGGTCAATAGGTGCAGAGAGCAGAAATTTATGATGAAATGATTTTTTTTTTATAACATCTCATTTCTTTTCTTAGGTGGAAAAGGAACATAATCAGCAAAATACAGGGTAGCAGCAGGCAGCTCAATTAAAAAAATCAAAATATTAGCCTATATGAAATTGGGCATTTCTCCAAATTAATCTTTTACCTGGCAGAAAAATTATTTATTTTCCACCTAGCTTTATTTAAGGCTGTATGTGCTTAGTGATTGACTGAAATACACTCTTAAGTATTCTGAGAGAGCATCTTAAACATCATATCTGGCAATTTTTTCTGTTTCTCACTGCTCTCCCAAAAACCCTACAGTTCATTCCTCCATTTTTTCTGGAGCTTTAATCTATATTAGAAAATGTTGACACACTTCTTCAGCTACATAAAAGTTCCACTAACAGGGATCATATCTGACTTCAGAGGGAAGGGACTTTGAAGAAAAATCACAGAAAATTGCAAATAAAGGAGAAATGAATCAAGGTAGAAAACCCAGAGCTACTTCCCACTATTGATTACCAAGTATGATGTATTTCCTTTGATTTGAGTTACTGCTTAGCACAGTGAACGGATTTTAAGCAGCGTATTTTACACGATCAGATACATGAAGAGCCTTGTTTTTAAGAGAGACATTGTTCTCCCTTTCTATTTTTACAGTGGCAACACCTTGGATGATGACTCCATTGTACTAGGCCGGTGCAAACAGCCGGAGAGGGGCCACCCCGGCCCTGCAGAGCAAGCACACCAACAATGAAGGTGGAGAAAGGAAATTTCCTGTTTTGCGGCAAGGGAGACAAGGTGCACAGGGGGGATGTGGCTCTTCAGGGCCGTGCTGGGCAGATGGAGGGAAAAAGCCTGAGCCTTAGTCTGTGGCTTCATCTCAACACAGAGACTGGGTCTGGCCATTGCTGCAGGCTGCACATCCTGCTGGGTGATCACAGGATCACAGAATCAAATAGGTTGGAAAGGACCTCTGGGATCATCGAGTCCAACCTATGGCCCAACACCATCCTGTCATAAGTGCCACATCCAGCCTTTCCTTCAACATCTCCGGGGATGGTGACTCCACTCCACCCCTGAGCAGCCTGTTCTAATGCCTAATCACCATTTCTGTGAAGAAATTCCTCCTGATGTCCAACCTAAACCTCTGCAGGCACAGCTTAAGACTATGTCCTCTTGTCCTGTCACTTGTTGTTGGGGACAAGAGACCAACCCCCACCTGGCTACACCCTCCTTTCAGGCAGTTGTAGAGAGCAGTAAGGTCTCCCCTGAGCCTTCTCTTCTCCAGGCTGAATAACCCCAGCTCCCCCAGCCTCTCCTCATGGGACTTGTGCTCCAGATCCTACCCCAGCTTCGTTGCCCTTCTTTGGACCCTCTCCAGCACCTCGATGTCTTTCCTGAATTGAGGGGCCCAGAACTGGGCACAGGACTCAAGGTGTGGCCTCAGATTCTGGACATTGCGTCCTGCTCATCCCTGCAGGACAGCCTCGGGTCACAGAATCATGGAATCATAGAATCATTAAGGCTCCAAGTCCATCCTTTGACCAATACCACCACACCCACTAAACCATACGGTGAGGTGCCATGTCTGCTCATTTCGTGGGCACTTTGGCTCTTGCAGGTGCATGGGGCAGCAGGGAACAGGGTACATTGCCCAAGTGTACTTTAGGAAAGCAGGAATCCCTGCAATATTTTATTTGAACTGATTTCCCTGACAACATGATTAGAGTGGTGAAACATCCCTGCTACTGGGAATTGATGTTGAACATCAGCTGGGCAAGGGCTCACCGCAGCTGCAGCTGCCTGGCAAGGGCTTGTTTCTCTGCCGTGACTGGGATGTTGCTGAGTTTTTAGGCATTCTGTAATTTTCCATTGGTTTTTAGTGAAACAGTGCTGATGCTTGTATTAAAAGACACCTCAGGGTCTCGTGCTGAGTTTGTCCAGAGCTGAACTCATCAGATAATGTTTTCTCCCAGTTTCTGCCCTGTCAGAACAACACGTCTGACAAGCACACAGAAATCCGTTCAGAAAGTGCATCTTCAAAGAAATCAGGCTGCCAGATTAAGTGAAATAGATATTAACTCAGACGCCTCTGAGCTAGCTGAAATGGACTCTTCTGCTGGGAGAAAAGTCAAATTGTGTGATTTTTTTTCTCTCATTTAAAAGGATTTGGAGCATTTTTGTGCATTCTCATAGCAACAGATTTAGAAAAGACTGAGAAACTCTCAACTCCCTGCTTTGGTGTCACAAAAACGGAGTGAAAAAAGTAGTCTGCATCATTTTAAACCAAGCCCAGTGAAAAACCAGGGATTGTTGAAATGACAGCAAACCAGATTGGCCTGTGGTTGAGCATGTGCAGGTGCATGTGGTCGTTTCCCTACAGCAGTGAATGTGCACAGTATTACCTGACTCTAAGATTCTCATAATAAAAACAGGTAAAAACAAGGTGGGTAAAACAAGCTGTGATATTCTTAGGGTGATGGGGCACTGGAACAGGCTGCCCAGAGAAGTTTTGGGTGGCCCATCACTGGAAGTGTTCAAGGCCAGGCTGGATAGGGCTTTGAGCAACCTGGTCTAGTGGAAATTGCTGCCCCCATGGCAGGGGGGTCAAAACTAGGTCATCTTTAAGGTCACATCCAATCCAAACCAAATCATTCTAAGATTCTGTGATTCTTGGGTGGGTTTAAGCATTTTGTGCTGCACCCTCTGACTCATGCCAGTGGTGCGAGAAAGCTCTGGGGTCGAGCACTGGTTTAGCAGAGCTCCAGGGATGGGAACTCAGAGTTGCATGGGTTATAGCGGGGCCAGGGCTCTCATCTATCAACACCAAACTGGACTTTGGAGGTCTTTGCTGCTGACACAGGCCAGAATCATTAAGGATATCTCTTTGGCTGCTTTCTAACCCATCCATATAAGGAAAGCTGCCACCGAGCTGCATCGGGAGAGAAATTCAAGGGGGAGGTTGCTGCTGGTTTTAAACCCTCTCTGACGCTGCCCGCATGATGTGAAGGCAGCACCCTGTACATCTGGGATGTGTAAATCTGTCTGCCCAGCTGCCTGGTAATGCTCTGATGCACTGGGAAACTCATTGCAGTTAGTGACCACATCATGTGCTCAGTTACGGCTTGCGGTGAAACAAAGTGGAAGGGAACAGGAAGCAAGAGTGGACCACAGCCATGTCCAAAAGCCAGAAGACACTGTTAAAGAATAACAAAAAGAACAATTTTTTTTTAAATTGCTAATATTTCTAGTGCTCTGAGAACAGGTTTTTCTGCTCTTGTTCCACCCAGCATTTCTCACAAGGAGGCAAGGTGTAAGTAAAATGCAGAAGGTAGAATAAACTCTGTTGCTTTCACCTAGTGCACTTTATCTGTCTGTCTTTTTCTTTGATCCCAGGGCTATCCAGAGCTCCTACATCAAAGAAGGGAGACAAAACCTATGTATAAAAGGGTGTCTACATGCTGGCTGTAGATGTTACACAACCAAGCAGGGAGTAGAGGCAAGGAAAGAGCTGTGCAATCTTGACTACATGGGAACTGGGAGCAGGAGGTGAGGAAAGTGCTGCTTGGTGTGGTGTGTTTATTCCAGTCTCAGCTCTCAGCCTTACAGCCCCTCAACTCCCTGCAGTGATGCCCCTGTGCCAGCTGTCACAGCAGCCCCCCACCAGGGCTCTCCATCATCTGGAGCCACTCTGCAGGTCAGGGGAACAGCCCTGCCTCTACCTGAACTGACACAGTGCTGATGGAATATGGACACTTTACATAGCCCTTCCAAGGACTGTGTGATGCAGTGGAGACTGCAGAGGACCCTTTCCCAGTGCAGTTTGCCAGCAGCAAGCTTTGTGCACACACAGTGTTTGCTTTCGTGTGATGCGCTCCTTTGCCAAGTGGCATTTTCCACAGATGCTGGCTGAGATCAGTCTGCACCTGCACGTGTGTGTAACCAAGGCTGCAATTAGCCCATTTGTTTGAACAACTGTGGTTTCAGCTATTTTTCTTTTTTTTTTCCCATATGCTCATAGCTCCTGATTCTAACAATTTGATCTCCTGCATATACCAAACCTGTGCTGCAATAGATGCTCTGCAATTGCTGCCCTCTCCTACGATGCAAACTGAACTTGCTGTTCATTTCTTTCCCCTCTGGTATACAGCCACTTTATCTGTTGTTTCTTTGGAAAGCTTTTATCATCATAGCAAAAAAGTAAGCTGTAATATCTGGGAGCTATACCTACTTTATTCAATAAGACTGAAAATATCCATGGAGAACAGGGTTTTCTCTAGCTTTGAACACACTTTTATACCACAGTGACAGGGCTGAATTTCACAGAATCATAGAACAAACAAGGTTGGAAAAAGCCACTAAAATCCTTGAGTCCAACTGTTAACCTATCACTGCCATGTTGCCACTAACCCATGTCCCTAAGTGCCACATCCACATATCTTTTGAACACTTCTAATAATGGTGACTGCAACACTTCCCTGGGCAGCCTATTTCAGTGCCTGATCACCCTTTCTTTCAGCTTGCTATGGTTCTTAGAGAGACACCAGAGTAAAAGAGCAGCTCTTTCAGTGAATATAAATATGTCAAGATTTAAAGGCTTCCTGGTCTTCCTGGAGAGTGACCATTTGGAGACAGAAGACTGAGAGTGACTTCCTGTCTTGTTTCATCCTTGGAGACAAATTAGATTGAAGACAGTGGTAGCCATGTACTGTAACTGGCTTAGTGACTGTTGAAATATGTAAGGATTAGAGATCCTTTTTAAACCAGAACCAAGATTTGAGGGAGAATGGAAAAGAGAGAGCACAGGCAGGATTACAGCTTTCTTGCATTGCAGGATTTCCCCCTGCCAGTTGGTGTAACTGCACCACATGGCGTTGCTTTTAAAACCGGCACAAGAAGTGTGAATCAGAAGCAGTGGTGGAAATCCCTCTGCTTGAACTCAACAGAGCCACAGCTCTGTGACAGAGATATGTGAGGCAGAAGCCTGGCATGGGAATGGGATGGATGGAGCTGTCTCCCTGTCTGAGGTGCACAGAGCTATTTTTGGCAATTTAACTGCACAGTCAGTGACGATTCTGGTCTGATGCAAGCTGGTACTCTTCTCTGCTGAGGCTCAGATGGCAAGCACTGCTGCTTGGTGTATATTCCTGAGTAATTTCCCTTTCAGCTTGCCATACTTCTGTCTTTTCTGGCTGTTTTTAAATCTGTCTCTAGTCCACAAGCAGGGAGATGTCTGCAAGGTGGTGCTGCCTGTGCCACCAGGAAGGAACAACACCTCGCCCAAGATACTGAAATACCTTTGCCATCCTAAAGATTTATGCAGCAGTTCTGCTTGAAGAGCAGGAGCCTGCTGCTCCCCTCTATGTCTGGACAGGCTGGTTAGATATTCTGGTCCTGGTTTCTACACACAGTTTTTAAGAAACTCCCACTGTGGTGTCTTTCTCCCTGCCTAATGAAAAAAGGCAACCCACCTCTAATCTGGTTATTAGAAAATCATCCAGCTCCACGGGTCAATGAAGAGTCAAAAGCATCATTTAATTCTTGAACTTTGCTGTTGGCCCCTGGCTGTGGCTGGTGCTTGCTGGGAATCCAAAGCAGCTGCACAGAGAGGAGCTGTGATATGCCTATGTGAAGGCAGCCCAGGGCCAGAGGCCAATTGTTTCCCTGAGTCGGTGGCATTTTTTTTTTCCTAAGAATTTTGCTGCATTGTGACTTGCAGATCATCTTTCTCTCGGCCAGGGAAAGTGGCTGACCCTCATCCCACCACTGGGGTCCTTGCTCAAAAGGACAGATCTTACCATCTGGGTACAGAGGAGGAGGGGGACACACTTCCACTGGGTTTATTCCCAGTTCAAAACATTACCAGGAAAGGCTTGATAAATCCCTTCTGAGAAGGTTCCTCCTCAAATGCTGGTGTCTCATTTCCCCCTTTCAAATTCCCTGCAGGGTCATCAGTGGCATTTATCTTGCCCTAGTGGCTCATGCTCCCCTGGCTTACACCCTTCCCCACTGGGGGAGAGACTTCCTGCCTCTGAGTCAGTGCGGCAGCGGGACCGGAGGGAGCAGATGGAAACAGAGATGGGCTCTGCTCACGCATCACATCCTCCCCATGCACAATGACGTGGAGCAAAGCTCTACCCTGACACACTTATTCACGTGCTGCATGCTCACCCCACAGGACCCCAGATTATTCCAACCACTGCTGCTCTGTGCTGGCTTGCAGCACCAAGACTCATGTTTAGGCAACAGTGGGCTAATTCGCAACACGGGGATCTGTAGGACTCATATTACAGTGCTAAGGAAATACCCATAAAATATCATCTCATTAGGCACACTCGGTAGTGGAGGCACATCAACAGTGAGTCAGATTTGCTGTTTGTCCCTACAGCTCATGGTTGAAGTGCTCTGAATAACGGCAGGGCTTCCCCAGCTGTGTCGTGTACAATGGGGAGAGGAAAGCAGGGAGGTGGTCAGTGGCTTGGTCTGATACAGTCCACTTCAAGTAATGTATCTTCTGAAGTCACAGGATCATGAAATCATAGAATCATAGAATGATTTGGGTTGGAAGGGATCATAAAGTTCATCCCTCTGATCAACAAGGTGCCCCGAGTGCCAAAACTAATTCAGCAATGAATGCTGAAAAAAATATAATATTTCTCTGTGTCTTATGCTGGCTTTTTATAACATGTGTTTTTAAAAGAATGGTTATTTCCTAAGAAATTTTCTTTTAAAGTCTCTAAAAGGGAGTGTTGTATTTGAAAGGTGAAACTGATTACTTTTGTCTAAAGGAGGAGCTTTAGGTGTTTCTTTGGAAAATATTGAATTGAATAAAATTATAGGGAGAAAAAAAGGAAGCCTGGTTTTAATCAGTTCTGTTGAGGGCTGTGGCTAGTGCAATATAGTCCAGAGCAGTGGTGGATGCCCCATCCCTGGAAGTGATCAAGGCTGAATGTGTCTCTGAGTAATCTGGTCTAGTGGAAGGTGTCCCTGCCTATGGTGAGGAAGTTGGAACGAGATGATCTTTAAGTTCTGTTTCCACCCAAATAATTCTATTATTCTATGATATCTTTCATCCATGCCTCAGAAGGAAGGAAGAACATCTTTTGGCCCTGGATGGAAGATGTATGACTTTTTCCTCCTCCTGTAGCACAGGTTATGAGTGCTGCCCACATCCACCTCACCATCAAACTGCTTCCATGGGCATGAACTTTAAAATTATTCTTAGGAAGGTTATTACACGTGTGGACTTGAAAACATTTGAGAGTTGTGCTGACAGGAGAGTTAAGAGACAGGGAAATGTATCTGACAGGCACGTGCTTTCCATGCAGAAGCCTGAAGAGATGATAGCATTTATCCAAGTGGATATGGTGCTTGTGTCTCTGGACTCACGTGGTTACACTACAGACTTCACAGTTGCGTGACTGGCTGTGTTGCTCTCTGTGTGAAAAGATCTTTTGTCCCTTTAAACGTCACTTGCTGTCAGACTGAGGAAAAGCTTAGAAGCCAGCATTGACATTTGTGCAAACAGATCTAGAAAAATTCCTGGTGAGGTTCCACTGATAAAAACTTTGGCCCTAATCTTGCAGCTGGATGTGTGTGGGCAGATACGTGTGTTCCTGCAGAGCCTCTCTGGCTGCTGGGAGAGGACACACGTGTTTTTAAGTCAGCTATTGGCCTTGAGTTTTTTGCCGGACAAGGTCTTAGCAAGGGGGTTTGAAAGGCAGATGAATGACCAAAGAGCATAAAGCCACCTAGTTCTCACTGGGAACTGTACATCATAAGTGAAGTACAGGCTCTGTTGAAACTCTAAAGTCACTTTATTATTTAAGAAGCATTGCCCAAATCTTTCCGATTTTCCATTTTTTCTCCCTAAACATTTACACTATTCTATCCTGTTAAGTCTTACTTCGTTACCAATCATGAGGGCCTGAATTTTTCCCACAGCTGTTCAGGTAAATCCCTTGTCTTTAACCAGCTAGACACCACTCAGGTGAAGGATTAGATTAGCCCTGCATGGAAATAGAGAAATCCATGGGGTTTGCATGGGCATGTTGCATATGCAGTGATTCCTGGAGAATGCAAACTCAACTAAATTGCCTAAAAGCAAAATTATGGTTAAGTGAATCTTGATTTTTACTTAAATCTTTTTGATGACAAATGAGCAGGCACTAAAATTCTAATTGAATACGCAGTTTCAGGTATTAGGACCTGGGTTGTGTGTGTGCACCCAAATTTTTTCCACAGCAGTAGTGAGAACTGAGTGAACATAGTTGCTGTAAAATTTGTGACAGTGAATTTTAAGTGAGAACATATCACTTCTGTCTTTCTTAAAGACTCTGCTGCTAGAAAATGCCCTAGAAGTTTGTCCTTTCAAGGAGGCTGTTTGTCTGTCTATCAGTGATACACATGGGAGCTGTGCTCCCAAGAGGTGTCTGTTCCTAAAAGATCTCCCATCCAGGCTTCCCAAGGTCATGCTTCAACATGAGACTTGAAAACCTTACATGACAGCAAATAGTGAGACAATCTGGTAAGTACACTCAAAGGCTGAGTTTCTTTTTTCTATTGCTGTGTAAGCTTAAAAACGTAGAGAAATTCCATCAACTTTGCTACCGAACTTAGTGTTATTCAGCCCACTCAGGAGTCTTCTCCTGCCATAGTGATTTTTGTGTAGATGCCTGAGCACTATTTCTTTGGTTATGTTTTCTGTTCTTCGATGTTTCAGCATTTCTGATGTCTCTTTTGGGTTGAATCCCAGTGAGTCAATGGAAAAGTCACGTTCATGGTATTGAAATCAGGAACTGGCTTTTTAGACCCTCTTCCTAATCTGAATTTGACACCAACTCTAATTCAAAACATATGCAACCAGAAGGGTAATAACAGCCTGGGAATGAAGGTTAACTGTCACCTTTAAAAGAACCCACTGTGCAGAGTGGGTTCTTGTGTTCACCCTCTCTGTACTCCACTGGGCTCTGGTCTGGGGATCCTTCTTTAGGATAACTGGCCCAAAAGTCTTAAGAGATGTTACTTTGAACATGAAAAAGAAAAACCATGAGCCTTTTCAGATGGTTTAAATTGGTGTTAGAGATCAGCCAAATGAGAAGAAAATGGTCATTTGGACTTCTGTCCCATTAATAAATCATGGGAGCTTCATACTCACTAGGCACCAGCCTGATGTGGGCTGATGCCCCTTCTGTGGCTCCATCACCTCTCAAATGGCACATGACTGCTGTGATCCAACAACAAGTGACAGCCAAAGTTTAGGGCACTACTTTGAACTCTTAGATCACTCTGGCAGAACTTGCCCTTGCTCTGAAGGCGAGCTCACGAGCTGCACGTAACGACGGATAAGGATGATTGCAGCTGACCTTGTTGGCTGGGATACCCTCCTGGCTTCAGAGAGATGTTGTTCATCTCACATATACTGCCTAAGTAAGGCAAAGGGGGAAGGAAAAAGAAACCACTTCAGGAAGAAGCTTTCAGAAGAAGCTTTCTGCAGAAACTGAAGACTCATTTTCACTTCAGGAAAGAGGTGACTCTGGACTGTTGGCTGCACACAGATGTGTGTGTGCAGCATCTGGAACACAATGGGGATGCCATCGGCTGAGAGTAGCAAGGCTGAACTCTACACAACATGAAAACCAGCCAATGCCTCCACTGTATACAACATACTTAGGAGAATGGCTCCGTTGTACCCAGCCCTCCATATTAAATGAAAGAGACTGCATTGTCCTTTCCAGGCATAGCCTGAATGCAAATCCATAAATACGGTTAATATGGCTGTTCTGCTTCCACAAGTTTGTTCTTACAGTCTCTACTTACTAAAATGTTAAGTCCTTAATTGAAATTCCACCTCCAGTGGAACAGCCCTCAGCTGTCCCCATGAAAACAGAGTGAGTGATGACAGCAAAAGCATTGTGATGAGCTTTTCTGTGCTCTCCTGGTGTTTTTTGAAAATTTTCCATTATTTTGGCTAAGAGGTCAGTGCCGTTCTGGAAACTGTGCTTTTGATTCTCTATTATCAAGCAAAACATAACATCATTTAAAACAACTACCAAAATCAGAAACCAGTCCTTGCATATCTTGGGAAGGGCCTGCTTTAATAATATTTTTTCCAATGATTCTGTGACTCAAGCAGCACTGAGTTACCATACCCATCTGGCCATATATATTTAGATATAAATTGTTTTTCGCAGAGGAGAAGGTTTGCACATAATTTTACATGAAGGGGTGGAAGTTGTTGTAGTTTACTCGTCCTTCTCTCTCTCTCTTCCCTTTCTCCTCAGATTTAATTATTACCTTTTGTCCTTCTTCCTTTGACTAGTAACCTTTAGCAGGAAGCTCTCAGCTCACACAACATAGTTCTCCACAGAGAATTATGTGAGGCTTGAAGATAACTACAGGTATATCCATAAGAAGGGATAGGGTAGAAATAGGGTCCCAGGAAGCCTCCTGACTGCATATTGTCAGTTCAGGACAAGCCATTGGAAATAGGAAATGGCAGATGGCAGGAAAAAGGTAGATGACAGATATATCCCAGAGGTGTTGACAGGTAATTCAGGCTCTAATACTTTGCACATTTATAACATCTCACAAAGATATGCTGTATTTCCTCCCAAATAAGGAAAACAGAGTCTGCCACAGGCTCTACTATGGATCTGGTTATCCTTGTACTTTGTTAATGTCCTTAGGGGACTCATTTGCACCAATAATTAGTGTTCTAAAATTAATGGGTTTTTTACAGGCATGTGTTTACAAACACACATGCAGTCACACACACATATGAAAGACTTTCAGATGGACTTTGTAGGTTTACAGCACTCTCCTCACCAGCACTTAGCAGCTCACTGCCCACTGCCATGACTGGACTTAGTCCCCAGGTCACTTGCCATGAGCTGGCTTTGCCCCCTTCTCTGACTGTGAGACTCCCTTGCTGTTTGAAGAGATTCCCCCCTTGACTCTGGTGGAATTGCTCCCTGTTTCCACAGTTTGAGGCTGTCAGTGATATTTTATAGCTCTGAAATTCACTGGGAGGAGGAGGAGGAGGAGGAGAGAGGAAGAAAACACAAAGGCAGAGAGGGAGGAGGCAGGCAATACAGCAGACAATGTGGATTGTTTCCCTGCATCATCTAACAGCTGCTTTGAATGACTGAGAAATGACACTAGAAGTCTTACAAAGACACAATATGTGTCTCAATGTATAATTATATGGTTTTATTGTAGTGATATGGATAATTATCACAATTTAAAAAGAAAAAAAATTTAATCTGCTCTCTCTCTTTTTTGTTTTTTTTTCGTTACAGCTACTTCATGGATCATAAAGTATTATCCACTGCAGGATTTGGAAATTACTTGTTTTATACCATTGTTGTGGTTTTATTTTGCATCAGTCTCTACAAGTTGTTGCTGCATAATCGTTGAGAACCATTCACTGGCAAATAATACTGCTGAAGACTAAAGTATCTCTACACCAATTTCTGATGCACATACTGACTGTGTATGCCACTGTAGTCCCAGGACAGGCAAATCCTGCCTTGGGTGGCTCAGGCTGTCAGGATCTGACCTGGTCCCCAGCATTTCATTCAATGAGTGGCAATCTCTCATCTGATCCACGTGGGCATTTTATGGAGCAAAGTCCTAAATTTCAAGCCTTATAACTTGCACATATGTTCCTGCCACCCACCACGGACTAGTAATATTCCAATTCAAACAGGCACTCTTGATTTTGCTTGCCTTGTACTGGGAGAATATCAGCATGCTTGTTTATGTGAAATTTGGGAGAACAAAGGCTAATTTGATCCCACCCTTCCAACAGGTTATATATTTTTTCAACCCTGCAGCAAATTTTCTATGTCTGTATGTTTTGGCTTTTAAACTCAATAACCTGCAGGCATCAACCACGTCAGCAAAGAAATGGAAAGCTCATTATTGCACTGCTGTAAGGTTTCAAACTTAAAACCAGAGGCTATAACAGCAAATGGGATATCACTGACATGCCCTTCTCCTTGAGACTTTCACTGAATTCAGGATGGAAGGATGTTGTGAAGATTGTTTTACTGTGCCTGTGCAGTCTCCAACCATCACAGTATGCTGAGAGTAAAATGGCTTTTTTTGGATATTATTGTAGATTTTTATTCTACCAGATAAACAGGACAAAACCAGGCTTTTGGAGGTGAATACGTGTTGTTGGGCCATGTGAAGGAGAATTCACTCCCTGCCCAGTCTTGCTCTGGACTTGCAATGACTGTGACACAGGAATTTCACTCGGCAGTTTATGTGGTTTTACAACCGGCCCAGAGGTTACACTATGAATTTTAGTAAAAAACCCTATATTCTAAATTTTGGACTGTTGGGTGGTCATTTAACTCCAATAAAAAGAGGTTCCCTTCTGCCCTGAGCTTCCTATTCTCTATTCCTCCCTGGTCCCTCTGGACTGTTACCTTGCTGCTCTGTATTATTTTTCCACACAGTCCCTGGCTTTGATGTCTGCAATGCTGAAATTTTTTCCTCTAGATCTTATTTTCTAAACCTTCCATTATTTTTGTGACCTTTTGGGTATTTTCCATTTCAAGAGCATTCTTTGTAAGACTGACTTGATATAGAGAGAAATAATTCCAACCTGGTCTTAGAGGACACGTGTTTACACCCTGATAGCATGTGTTTTTAACTCTGTAGTGTCCTTCTCCGTGACAACTCTGGTGCCCTGCACAGCCCCAGCTGGCAGCCACGGGAGCTGGGGGCTTTCCCAGAGGTTTGTGGGTTGCTGTGTTGATGGGGAAGGCGGTTTCTGGAGGAAACCACCCAAAGCAAAATGCCTCTGTCTGGCTCTGTTTCTACACAACCAACAGTTTTAAGGCTTCATCTGCTTGGATATCGTCTGAAGGAAGTCTCCGGTATCCTGCACTGCTGGCTTCCTAAGAGGAAGAAAAAAAGCCTGCTTGGAGCGGATCCTTGGAGGGATTCAAGGTTCCCTCGAGGAATGCGGCCCTGAACCAAAAGCATCAGGTGCAGCTGATCCCAGTAAAGCTCGGGGCTTGCGAGGGGCTGAGTTGGTCTCAGAGGATGAAAGGATTTTTGGCCAGAAGCCAAGGCCAGGCAGGCTGGAGGCTCCCAGTGCTGCTCTATCTACCCTGGGTTCTTCGATATGAAACAGCCACTGAGGCGTGTGGAGGGTAGTTGGGGGCTTTGCCGGTTAAACACAAACTGTGGATATAAAATCTGAACCGCAGAAGGGAATCATAATTTTTGCCTGCTGGGCTTGTATATAAAGGAACCTCCAACATTTTACGTGATTTCTGTGTGTTCCAGACAGGTATACTGATGCTGTCCTTTAGCAGGCAAGCCCTAGAATGCGTGGCTGGCTGGTGTGGCTCATAAAGCCCTGACACCTGCCCTTTGCTTGTCAGAAGTGAAAAACACAGTTGGTGCTCCGGGCGCTTCTGGAGTAAACATCGCCAACAGTCTACGTACCTTCAGGTTTGAGACAAAGCAGTTGCATTGTCTCCCTCCTGTCCTAGTGAGAGGGGCTGTGAGACAGGGTACTGTTTCTCAGGGTTTGTTTCTACCAGAGTGCATGTTTTTTAGGAATTGCACGTGTTCTCCTGAAGTTTTCATTTTGGGTCTGCAGGGGCCAGTGGTGCTGGCTGGTGCCTGACTCTACACAGTGGGGACAGTGCTGGATTGTTACAAATGAAACGTACTGGTACTAAACAGCATAGA
Organism: Chiroxiphia lanceolata; assembly: GCF_009829145.1. Classification (NCBI taxonomy): domain Eukaryota; kingdom Metazoa; phylum Chordata; class Aves; order Passeriformes; family Pipridae; genus Chiroxiphia; species Chiroxiphia lanceolata. Next base: position 58,579,522 of record NC_045642.1, read on the forward strand.
GACTTTGCCTCATCTGTTAAACACCAGAAATTAAATTGCTTTTCACTTCCACCCTACCGAAGAAAACTTATATCTAAACCTTCAGCCACTGGTAGTCTTGGCTGGCCAACCATGTATAATTAATGCAAAACCAAAGTGGGAGGACAATCATTCCCACTTCCCATAGGCTGGCAAACCAAAAGATTTGGACCACTTTAATAGGCCCTTAAGAGACACAGGAACAGCATAATTTCATCCGTGCCTGAGTGCTTCAGCACAGACACAACATTGAATTGATGGCAAAAGTGTGTGGCAGCAACTACTGCCATGAGAGTCGCTCTGGAAAGAAACACAAAAAATTCATTTAACTCCCTCACTCGCCGCTGTAAGTTAATTTGGACATGCCATATTCCCAGCAGAGTTATAAATTTAAAAATAAGCACAGCCAGGGCTGTAGCTGGAGAGGGACTGGATGGTGCAACTGATCAAAATGTGCTCCAGAATATACTGGAGTGGAGTTTACAAAAGGCTGCCTTTTAAATCTTATGCCTACGATCTATTTCTTTCTGGAACAAAATACGGTACTTCCTGCCTACAATATGAAGTGAGTCATAATATTGCCATTCTGCTCCCAGCACAACTGGAGCATACCTATGGTATGAAGTGGGAGAAATATTTGGCCAAGAAGAAAGCTACAGAATTTTTTTTAGTGTACTGTCAAGACACGCTTAATAAATGGAGAGTATTCTTTCCATATTGCGTAATTCCGACTTTCCTCATTCTGGGGTTGTTTCAGCAAAACACACAAGTGTGTACTTATCTTTAATGAGTGTTTAAGCCCAGATGACTGTAAACATACATAGGGGAAGGACTTTCCTTTCTATGCACAGGGGCAAACACAGGCTTACACCTGCATGGGGGCTGAATGGAGTCTTGCTGGCAGATATGGAAGGTGGCCCTTAGTGGCAGAAAGCACGTGAACTTGCTGTGGTCCACAGTCCACTCGTGTGGGAATGGACTCAGCAAGGCCAGGAGAAATAGCCTGAAGGGGAGTAAAGAGAAAGCCTGGCTGCCCAGCTGGAAAGGCTTTTGGGCAGAGGGTGAAATCCCTATCCCAACCGTAAAAACAGGCATGTTTCCTTCAGCAGAATGGATTTCATTCTGCGTCTACAAACAGACGCCAAAACAGAAATCACAATGTGATGGCTGACTGGGAACTGTTTTATCAAAGGAAAGAGGGATTAAACCTTGAACTCTTCCAGGTGAAAAATAAGGGTAGAAGAAACTTTTGTGCACACAGAAGGGCAGATGGGGTGGGTTGTGGGTAAAGCTTTGGTCCGTGACACGGGTGATTTGGCCGTGATTCCTGCCCTGCAGCTGTGTGATCCTCCCAAGCCAGTGTTTCCCTCCAAACAAAACGTGAGTATTGACACAAACCTGCTTTTATATAAAACCTGTGAGCCCTCATGTATTGCTGTGCTTATACTAGAGACTGTTTATGGGTTGAACTTAATGTTTACTTAATATATCCTACTCCTTGATGTTAAATACTGTTACTATTAACTGCTGTGATGCCTGCTGCCTGCAGGGCTTTAATGATCAAGATAATCTAAAATAACAGTGGTTCATTTTATTTTTAAGCATTCAATAGCATGCAGTGAATTGTTTAACATTGGGCAGCATATGCATTATTATGCTGTGCTCATATATGAAGTGTGTTTTTTGACCAAACAGCCCAGAAACCTCTACTGCTCTTTGTAATGAGAGCTCCCAGAATTGGAGAGCTGATGAACATTTGAACCCTCTAGTGTGTGAAATAATAATGGCCAGCTGGTGCCATTTCAGTGGGGAAAGCAGTGAGCAAATGGCAAAGATATGAGATTTAAATCTTGTTTATACCGTGCCACTGAGGACCACTAAGAAACGGGTTTGGATTGGTTTTAAGAGGATTTCAGAACAAAGGGGATACTCAAAAATCTCTGCCCTTTCGGAACAGCAACATTCCTCTCTACACGCAGGATCTTTGGACTTTGAGTTTGGGAGCAGATTCTGCAAAACACATGGATTGACCAGTGCTGGGACCCTCTGGAGAAATTAGGATGAGAAAAATGTCAGGAAATGCGTGCCTATATAACTCCTCAAACTCACCCCCTTCAGCTAAAATGCTAAATTGTTTCTGCTATGTTCATAAGACACCTTGGGGTGTCTGAGCAGACTCTTTGTTATTTAACAAACAGATGGCTGGAGTCAGACAGGTTATATCTACCTGGTCAATGATGCATTGGTATCCAGAAAGCCAGTGCTAAAGTAACCTGGGGATGAGTTATGGAAAAAATATGTCTTCTTGTAATGACAGGAAGACACTGGGGACAAGTTAATTCAATTCTATGCATAATTTCATCATCATAAGCTTACTGTTCACTCTGTAATTACAAAGTGAAAGAGTATTCTCAGGGTTGTATCCTTTTGAACTCAGGGCCATATTCTTTAGCCTATGTTGCCATGTATGACTATGTTTCCTCCCTTGCAAAACGCTCCTTCCTTACCTTAGGGTATGTGGATGATGGCAAACCACAGAGTGTTTTTTCTTTCCTTCTTAAACATTTTTCTCTGGAGTTTTTCCCACTCCTGTTCCTTCAGACATATTGATCTCCCTAAGCTTACTTCTTCCTAGTAGATGATCTGTTTTCTTTTAAGACAGCTACAGGTCTGGGAAACACATACTCTAGTGTCCAAGAGGACAGAGGGAGGTATTTCTAGAAATAGCAAGATGACATACAAACCGCTAGAAGTTTTAGTCTTGACTACCTTACTATAAACTCAGTGCACAGATCTCTCTTTTTTTTTTTTTTTCTCAGAACTGAGGTTTCCCATGTGTCAATGGGTGGATATAAATCCCAGCAGATGTCGAAGAGACATCTGGAGTGTATCCATTGCACTCGCCATGTCAGTGATCATCTCCCAGTTACCACAGATTTTTGCTGAGCCAAGGGAATTTGTGGCCTTCCCTCCAACTGGATGATTGCAAAAATTGTGACATATCTGACATCCTCTTCTACAGCCTCTAAGAGTCTCTGATACTGAGACTCCTGCTTAGCACTTGTGTTTCCATAGGCAAAGGTTTAGTGGTCACCCAGATGAGCCATTCTATAAACTAAAGGGTGGGTGCTGAGGGATGGGCTTGTTGCCATCCTGCAGGGAAGACCCTGATGTCTGTGGCAGGACTATTGGCCATGGAGGAACTGGGAATGTTCAGCAGCTCAGGAAGCTGCATGAGAAGATTTGAAACTCTTGGGAGTCAAAATGAGGGGAGAGGATTTTCCAAGGAAGCCAAAATGTTCGTTTTCAAATTGAATTTGACTGGGGTCTCCAGCTCTACAAGGTGGCTTCAAAACCCCTGACCTAGTTTTGATTAAGAGGTAGAAAGATGTGTTTTTCATCCTCTCACATCTGGCCATGGGCTGAGGTGCCCAGGCAAGAGAGAAAACTTTTCCAGCCAGCTGCATATTTTTCTACCCTGGGAAGAGCTCCATTGTACAGGGTGAATGCCAAAGTCCAGTTTCCTTCTGGGCTTTTCACATTTTTTCAAGTTGGTGTTTATTTTGCTTGATCTGTCCGGACTTTCTGGTTCCTGTTACTGTTCTCTCCTATTGTTGCTGGTGAACTCTGGACCTTACCAGGATTTTGGTGGAGTTGCCTTTCTCTGAGCAGGTATATGAGAGATTTCCCAGCGCTGGAGATGCGGTATCTGTATTTCCCTGCTGACCAACCTCTTTTTCTTCTGTACATACTGTTACAAAACATGGAGAGAAATAAAGCTCATTTATGAGCTCCTGTAATTAACAGGGGTTGCATCTGTGAAATGGTGAGAGACATTGGAGCTGTTGCCTTTGCTTAGCAAAAGGCATCTGTGAAATGATTTTGAGGAAAATTTGCTGAAATGGAAACTGTAGGTACTTCTCCAGTTGTTTGTATAAATTAATATAGAAAAGAAAGAAATTTGGGTAAAAAAATCCCCAAACATATGTTTGCTTTGTTATCTAATTCTTTGACAAAAATAAATCATGCAATTATTAATATATGGACATTTCGCTGCATGTCCTGCAAATACATAAGCGGAAAATTGATATTTCTTACTTGAAATTATCTATTGTGTGTCATAAATATCTTCGTTCTGATTTCTTGGGATCTTAGAATTTTGCACAGAAATGCATTAAGGAAATTACCTGCTTTACCCCCTTATTTTATTCATCTACTTGTTGGTCTTTTATTGTATGTCACACATTCCTTCACTTCAAGGGTTTCCTGACTTAGATTTGTTTGGCCCCAGCTCTGTGAGCCTTCCGAAAACCAGATGAACCCAATGGTTTCTGTGAGCGTAGCTAACCTTGAAAAGGACTGTCTAAAATTCTGTTATTTCTTCCTTTTTCAATATCAAAATGTATTTACCACGATTTCCTCATTCTGAAGACCGTCAGACTAAAAGCCATGTATTATGGCAACAGGCATAAATATTTACAACTAATAGAGACTACATCTAATTTTAGGTACCCACACCCACCGTGCTCACTGGGAAAGGAAACCAGTCTCTTTCAGGTTGTGCTTCCAGCTCTTCTAAGGAAGAAAATCCATTAGGCTCCGTCAGTAGTGCCTTCTCATTATTTCTGATGTCTCTGCTTTATTTCTTGCCTGACAGCCCACAGCAGGAACACATTCAAAAGGGTGGCCCATATATGAAATCTGAAATTCAGCGGTCCTGGGAGACCCCAAGTGAACTTCCTTAGGTCAGATGTAATTCGTATGAGAGCCAGGATTTTGAGCCCTCCCTTGAGAAGCTCCCAGGAAGGACAGATCGTTTTAGCTCCAGGCTCATGGAATGAATCTCTCCTATCAAATGGCAGTTTGGTTTGTTAATGTGACAGATAATAGAAATGCAGCTCTACAGGAGGGATCCTGAACGAGACCTGACAGAAACTGGAATATAGGTTAAATTAAGTTTAAACTTTTTTTTAAACAATCCAATTCCCCTACCCACGATGGTGTCCTTCCTAACTGAATATGGCATAAACTCCCAATCAGGTCCTTTACTGTATATTTCCTCCATAATCTACAAGCAGCATTACCAGAATGTGGCCACAAACACCTCCCTCCACGTCCACTGGGCATCAGAGGTGAAGTCCTTGTTCCACTGTCCCTAACTTTGGGGACCACTCACTGGAGCGAGATGGTGTCTGGCAGGGGGAAGATGTACTTTGCAAACTTTTGAGAGTGCTTGGGCTAAATTCCTTCTTCTGGGAATCAAACCTATGTGGCCTTAGAAGTTAGAAATGTGAATTTATTGGACAGAAATATGATGACAAAAGTTGTCAAAGGAGAAGAGGAGAAAAAAATTCTCCGACGGTACCAGAGAGGGTAAAACCATAATGAGTGATGCTCAGTTCAAAGACTGTTTTCCCTTCTCCTAAGCACTTGCCTGGCTCTGCCATCAGGTTTGCCAAGGCTTGAGAGGACTGCCAACCTCTCCCTGCAACCACTGCAGCTCTTTGTATTGAGAGAGCCCAAAACCACACCTGAGCTCACGCTATTTGAAGCACTGTCCTTGGAATTTTTTGTCTTTGCTGCACAAACATTTCATTTACAGGAAGTGGGAGTAAGCCTGCCCTTGGAAAGTAATGACTGCAATACAGTAACTGTAAAATGGATAATAACAGCAACCAACTAGAACTGGCCAGGGGGATGATAATTCAGCTTTGCGACAACTTCTGAGGTTTTACAATTTGTTTTCATTTTACAATGGAATGAAAACAAAACCTTCAGATATTATGTTTTCAATTTGGGTCTTTTTTGCTGCACTGTCAGAAATAACCAGAGGGCCCTGGACCTCAAGAATTTGTCCTTTCAAGTATTTAAAAAATGCGTCAACTTCCATGAATCAGCATTTTCTCTTGGTGGGACAGTTCATCAAAAATGCTCTGGCCAGAACTTTTGCTAACCCTAAAAGTTCAAAATTATGAGTCATATCCCCCAAAACATATTTGCTACAAGTCATTTGTTTTATGATTTATAGACTGTTTCTGGACTGTCTTCTCTTAAACATACCTTTCCCCTCCATCCTGTAAGGATGTACATTTCTTTACCACAGTCCTCCAGTCCTTCTCTCCTATTTACTTGGGTATTTTTTGGTTCTCATGCAGCTCCTTGGCTCGTTTGACCTTCTCTAGTTTACGCACAAGCAGCAATGCTGAGATAATGTTTTTTGTGGAATGCTGTGGCAGGGGTTTGCCAGGAAAGAGGTGGCTGCCGGATGGTCTCCGGAATGGAGAGTGGGCACTGCGGGGTGGTCCCACTACCCTCCTGCAAAGACATGTCTGGCTGCTTGCTGGTTCTCACTCCGATGGCATTTTCCATGAGCAGAGCTGACATCTGTCAGAAGGCAGGAACATCTGCTCCCATGCCCTGGTCAGCTGCAGCCCTCGCTGGCTCGGCAGCGCTTGAGGAATCAGAGGAGACACACGGTAACAATTATCACTCGGTGCTTGTGGGGCAGCTGCTATGAGTGCAATGTCTGGGGTTGGGTTTTGGATCCAGCTTGCTCAGAGGTGGCTCTGCAGGACCCCTGTCTAGTTCTGGCCAGCTCCATGTCCCATGCTGTACCCAGGCAAGCTCTGGAAAGACAAACTGTCTTTTTTTTTTTTTTTCTTCAGCATTTCAGGTGGAAACACCCTGTTCACTGAGGAAAAAAAAAGCAACGTGGAAAATAAATACTGAAAAAAGGAAATGTGGCTGTCTATTCTGAAAGCTGGAGGGAGCTGCAGAAAGGAGATCAGGACCTGGAAAGACTTAATGTAATTGAAGGTACAAGGTGCTCCCTAGTCAGGTGATCTTTGTATGAATTGTCTCATGCACCTCACAAAGACATACTGTGAATGCATTCAGTCAGGGACAAGCTTTGTGTCCTCAGGAGTTTCCACCCTGTTGGGTGTAGTCTCAAAATACTATTTTCCTTGCAAAATTGTTTTTAAGACTTGTATTATTACTTTTTTTCCAATCTCTCACGTTCATGCATTTAAATAGAAGGCAGGGGGAGAGAAACCCAGTTTGGAGCACCATATGGGGACAACACAAGTTATTGCTGTTCCACCATTATCTTGGCACAGGTCTTTGTCAAAAATTACTTCAGATTTGGGTCCTCATCTTGTATTCACACTCCCTGTTGCTTCTTCCTTCCTTGGAAGCATCAGGAGGGACTTATGGTATTGCTACAAGGAGCTCTTTACAGGAAAAGAAATAAATTGGGCAATATGATTCAAATAATGGAAGAATGAATTATTTCACCATTTTAGCAGTTTCCCAGGAGGGAGACTAGAGGGAGAAAATGCACTTAACACTCTGAAATATTAAAATAACAAGAACCACAGCAACCTCACCCCTCTGGATTTGAACCAAACCAAATGGTTTAGGTAAATGCCTAGCAGATCTTCTAGTGGCACAGTCCATCAGAGACTATTTCTATGTGTGGCAAGGGAAATTCTCTATATTAATGATATCACGAACTGGCTCAGCTAATTTGGACTTCTTCTGTAATGCCTGTTTTTTGGCAGATTAGCTGAATATTTTTTGGAATATGAACTCCTTTTTCAGTGTTGAGTTTGATCCTGTTTTCATGGATGATATTCCTGGAAAATTACTTTCTTAAAGCTGTACTTCACATATATTTTTTTAATGAGAGATGTTGCAACCTTGCATTCCTGGAACAGGCTTAAAATATTCTGAGCAGTAGCTAGAAGGTAATGGGATGAAGGGAATTGTGCTTCATTTTTGCAATTTACTGGTTACATTCCTGGCTACACAGAACAAAGGAAAGCTGCACTGTGGAGGTAAAAGACCTTTCTAAGAGCTTAAATAATAACAACCAAATGCCTTCCTAGATGTTGTTCATGCTTTTGCTGAAATTCTTAATGGCAAGTTTTCAGTGAGCAAAAATGGGATTAAACGAGAAAGAAATTACAAGCAATTCTGTAGCATCCTTTGTGGTTTTGGTATAGCTGAAAAAGTTTATGTGCAGCTATAACTAAACAAAAGTAAAGATGCACCTTCTAAACACCTCTCTGGAGGTATTTGCAGATACACCATGAACGCTCAGTGGTGTTTGTGTGCCCATGTGAATCCACTTGGGAAGCAGCATAATACAACCCAACCTGTTGTATAGTGCTCTCGTCCAAGCTGGAATGCACAACATGAATTCCTGGGCATTACTTCCACAGGCCATTTCTTGGTATATATAGCACAAGATAGATGGTCTCAGGAGGTGTTTTCAGCGTGAATTTGTTCTGGAGCTGAGATTCCCTGGTGGAAAGGCCTCACCTTTTAAATGAAAAATCAAGCCTCCGCATTTCGGCTGCTTGTGGACAGGCTCTCAAGCAACAGGGCTCCCAAAATTAGCCAAGATGTAGACTACACACCTAGTTATTGGAGGAAAACATGCTGAAGTAAGTTAACCAGTTCTGAAATGGAGCTGGGGGATTTCTCAGAAACCAAGCATGTCCTAGATGGAGAGGGTACAGCCTGGGAGGACACAGCAGCTGGATAGCTGCCTACTCTGGAACCAGAGTATGAGACAGCTTGTGAACTTAAAACACATTTTCCAACCTTATGGGATTTTCCTTAAAGTCTGTTCTCAGCAAAGCAGAGTACTATTGTAAATAGATGCTCTTTTTGCCCCATCTCCCAGGGGATAAAAATTAATGTTGTGTTTAAACATGTATGTTTTCCCACTCATTGCTGAAGCTGTTCTTTTCCTTAAAGTATGCAGAAAGCCTAGCATGAGCAGATATGTTAATACCATTACTTCAAAGTTATAGCTGGAGTCTGTGCCAGAGAGTCTTTAATAGGAGACGTGGCCTCTGTTTGCAGGGGTTGGAAAGTAGTTTTAGTGAGTCATCTCAGGCATCCTCCTGCACTGTGGCAGGACCTTTCTGTCCAGTCCCTCTGCACAGTCCTCTTTAACTCTTTCAGATGCCTAAATGCTGGCTCCTGTGCTCATCTCTGGGACTACTATTTCCATGAGACACTTGCACACTGTCCTAAACCAGGAGTGAGGATGCTAGTACAGCGCTGTGCTGCTCTTCCCCTCCTGCCCCAAACCAGCACCCTCCTGACTGTGCCTCCTGTGCCACTGTGCTTGGGAATATTTTTACAGCTGTCAATCTTCTTCCTTTGGGAGTTTTCTCTTTTTCCCAGTGCTTCTCCTGTCAGTGAAAGTTTTTTCCAGCCTTTTCGTCCCCTGAGGCTGGTTGGCACATTTTGTATTTATGGATTCATTGCTGTGCCAGCTCCTGAGTAAAAAGGCAACCCTGGGGCAACCTCAGTGCTGGATTTGCTGGTGCACTGGATACACACTGAATCTGGGGATCTGTGTTAGCTGAAATAACAAGCTTTCATGGCCTTTCAGGACCTCCCTTTCCCAGGGATCCCAAATGCACCACTTTAGCGATGGAGACTAGGGGACACCAACTCCCAAGTGCCATAAAGAGGATACTGTGTCCCCAGGACCCTTCCACACCATCTTCCCTACTCTGCCATAGGACCTTCTGTGCCCACAGTGATAGCTGTTTAAGAAGAGGGCTTTGCTCTTGTTCCTAAATCTATGAGTATGTCTGCTACACAGCAAATGCTCAGGAGAAGCCATTGCTGTGTAATGAGATCTGCATCTGTTTCCAAAAGAGATCCAGTCTGAATCCAAAGCAGCCACACACCTGGGCTGTATCCCTGGGTCCTCCCTCATGCTGCTCACCTGGCTGTATCCTCACTGCTAAGACAAGAGGGATGGTGCCTGGGATTGCAGTGAGGCGAAATGATTCATTCTCAGATCTGGGAGAGCTTTCCCGTCCACCTGGGTACGTGGGAAAGCCATTGGCTGATGAATGAAACTTGAGCATTTTAGCACATGTACAGGTTGCACGTAAAGTCTAGTCCCCAGATTCAGCCAAGGCTTCTGGTAACACGGCTCGTCTTGGCTGAGAGACTTCTGAGTTTGAATGCAATTAATGGTTGATATTAAATAAGGCGAATCAACCTTTTTTTTTTTAAAGCTTTTACTTATTAGACATTACTTTAAAATTAATTTTCACTGTTATTATTTGGGGGGAAAAGGGAGATGAATACTAGTTCAATAATCCAGTTTAGAATTCATTCACTTGGTACCTCTTGGCATAAAACATGGGGTGAAAATTCATAAAACTTCCATTCTTTAGTAACATATTCCCTGACTTAGCTGGAAGACCCATAACTTGAGGTAAAGCAAAATATAACTTTCACGACACTGGTGAGTGGTGACTCCTAAAAGCAGATGAGAAATATAATAATTTGAATTTTTTTCATTGCAAAGATAAATAATAATTTGACAAGAGATGTCATTACTGTTTAATGACTTTGTCCGAACAGAACAATTGAAGGAAATATGTTTGCTCTTCCTCATCCCTTGCCATTTCCATGATGTCATTAGGCCTGGCCATAACAACTGGAAAGATAGAACATAGGACTGGCACTGCCTGCAGGGCAAAATACACACAATGATGCACAGTAGAAATGATATGTATCACTAATACAGATGTCAAGGTATCAAGGTGTATCAAGAGAACAGTATACGAGAAAGAGGTTTTAATGGAGGTGTTTTGCATTGACTTAATCAGTAACTAAAACATTTCTGCCACATCCTGCAGAAATGTGCCTAGGAATTTGGGTTGCTTGGACTTCTTTGCTAAGTTTGTTTTTTCTTTCTTGCACGTGGAACATCTTCTGTTGGAAACCATCTGCCTGGCTGCCAACATGCACCTGGTCTGGCACTGTAAGCGGCTTTGCCCCCTTGTGTGGGTGGCTGGACACATATACTGAGTCAATTACTGATTTTAAGACAGTGGATGTGGTTTAGTTCAAGCTGTAGAGATTGTCCTTCAAGGGCCAGAGGCAACAGTTCTGGTTTGGTTTTCTCAGCTGATGTCACCTCCTGCAAAGTTGTGCTGATGAGAAGGGGAGGGAAAGACTAGGACTGACTAACTTAGAGCAGTGAAGAAGAAAAGGGTTATTTTCTCATTGCTACCACTGTTAACCCTTTTTGTGATCCAGACAAATCCCCTCGTTTCTCTTTATAGCAGTCCATTGCTGCATAAACAAAATTTCAAAATCTGCCCATCCACATACCAGAAGAATCACTCCAAAAAGTCCCTTTCCATAGCTCTGAGCACAAGGGTACCAAATCCACAGCCTAATGTCTTCCTCTCTGACATAGCTGTGAGCAGCTTTAAGATGATTTGCCATTGATCAGACCAAATGTAGGTCTTGTCCTGGACTCTGAACAGAAGATTGTGTCAGCTCACTTCTTGCAGAAGTCTTTTTCATTAGCCTGTGATAGCACTCAATCTCCCTGATATCTGATCCAACCTCCTTTTTTTGCAAACCTTGTTAAAATTTTGTCCTCAGGAACTTCCATAAAGCGATAAGTCCTTGGGTTAATCACATACCACACACAGAAATATTTCTTTTTAAGCCTTTTCACTTTTCCATCTTTCCAACCCATTCCCTCAGGCCTGTGCCTGACCTTAAGAAAAATCCCATCATTCTACACCCAAACCACCAACACAGATTCAAATGGTCTAACTCCTCTTTTAGTGTTCTTTGTGATTCCCCTTGCCCTTCAGACACCACATAGCTAATACAAAAGAGTAGACAGAGGGGCTTAGGTGGAATTTAGGCTGGATAAGTCTGGATAAAGTAACATGGCTGCTTCATCTACTCCTCTAATTCCTGGCACTGTCCTTCCTGATGTGTGCTGTAGTTTGCTTACATTTTACATCTAGTTTTCAAACTGCAAATGTCATTCATGGTGCAGTGTTTGTCCCCTGCTGTGCTTGATGCCCAAGGGTATCCACTGACTGATACTGGCTGAAGAAATCAGTTCTCTGCATTGGGCTGCTGCAGCTTCTGGCCTGTCAGTGGAGTCCTGTGTGGGGAAAGGATTGGTGCAGAGCTCTTTTGTGCCTCTTTGTAGCATAAAGTCAAAGTAATATCAAACCAGGAATGGCAGCAGTACTAAGAGAAGCTATATGACAGAGCCAGAGGCAAAGGTAGGAAGCAGCTCAGGTGCTGCAGGCTCGTCTCCACTCACAGCCGTAGGGGGACAGGGGACAACAGGGACTTTGTCACCGCGGCACTCAGAGCACTGCTGCAGAAACGATCTGCCCTGAGAAATAGGATCCCAAAGCATGCACACACCTCTGTCTCCATGGGCTTCAAGTGGATTGTGCACCCGCAGGACAATACAGGGATGTGTGTGAGGAAGAGATAGGAGTGATAGTTATCTCGAGTCTTTGCACACTGCAAAACACCTTCAGAAGAACAGAGCCCTAAGATGCTTGGGGGTGTATGTGGGGCCTGTCTCATTTGAAAGGAGACTAACTGTGGTGATTAAGGAAAAAGGCACCTTTTTGGTATAAGGACTGTCCAAGCTTCCTGGATGTGAAAAAGCCTTAGGATCACTAGATCACCTCTGACTTGTGTGACTCAGGACTCAGAATTAAACCTTCTGTGGAGGGGCTAAGAATAAGTGGTTCTGTAAAATTCATCTTCAAAAAATTCAGCCATGAAAACCTTTGAATTGCACTGGTGGGTTTCTGTTGTATTGTACCTCGAATGTTTTATTGAGATCCTTGGTTTATTCTGGATGATACCAGGAAAATTGGCAGAGAGTCAGTGCTTTCTTGTCTCAGTGATAGAGTTCAAATCTGTACCATCAAAATTGGATGAACATTAAAAGGAAAAAAACCAAACCACAGCAAACATCCATGCAAAGAAACATCACAGCTCTCTGTCAGTGCTATTTATAGATATTTCAGTTTAATGACCCCAAACATTACATGAAGGGTTTCTCTAATGTGCTACCAAGACTGTTTATAGGAGACAACTGTCTCAAGAATGTGGTAGTGTGAAGACTCCCATGGCAGCCCTCGTGCAGAAATTGCGAATCTCCTTGGGCAGTCCCTTCCTGCCTAATGCAGATTCAACAGGGGCAAAAAAAAGGGATGGTATAGGGTTTAAATCATCACTTACACACCATGGCAAGCAGAGATGGGTTAAAAACAATGTGCAATAGCAATCAGTTAAAAGTGACTATCACATCAAAAGCATGGACAGATGTGCTCTCACGCCTGTAGCTGGAGAAATTTGGGATGTTATGGCTCCCATCTGGTTTTTGGCTGGTGGTTCCTGCCCCATGGGGAGAGGCTGCAAGGCGAAGCTGCTTGGTGCTTGGCCTTCCTCCCTTGGATGCTCCTGCCTGCCCCAGGACACAGAGCAACTAGTCACGAGCAGCCCCATGATCAGTGATAGCCCACTTCCAACTCCTCCCTTTCGTGGGAAGACACAAGGAACAGGGAGTTGAGTCAGTGCTCTGGCACATAGACAAAATATAATAGATTTATGGATTTGCACAGGTACAAGCTGACTGCTCTGGGCAATAGTAGTAGTACTGCCCCTATGCTAATAAAAATGCCAGAGCAGGAGACTCTCCCTTCTTACTTGGCTTGTCTGGCCAGCAAGGTTGGGATCACTCCTCTGTGAAACTGGTGAGTGCTCCAGCCCACTTCAGTGCAAAGTCAGACAGATTACATTGAATCATCACTAAAGAACAAAAAAATGTGTCTCCTAACAGTAAGTAATGTCTGTCTTCTATATTGCTTTTTATTTACAGAGCTTCAGTCAGGGCTGAGCTATTCTGTATGCTATTCATTAGTTGATCACATGCCACTGCTAATTTTTTTCAAATGGATTCACTATTTATAAATATTCACCAGTTTGTGCCGACACATGAGGAGAGGGAGGGACATTTTTACACCACCTACTTTTTGCAGATGCTTTGCAGTTCTCCTTTGGAGGGATTGACCTTGCTCATTTACCAAAGATGCAACTTTGGCTCTTAAAGATATTTGTATGGTACTCATGTCTGCACTGTGCCTAAACTAGACAGTTTAGTAGTCACAACCCTCTTCTTCTCAGACTGCAACCATCTAAGGAGCCCATTCACCTTTGTCTGCTCAATGGGCTAAGTTAGTTGCGTGCCATTGTTTCTGCTCCTCAAGCATTGAGGGTTTTTTTACATAAAGAATGCACTTTGGAATAGAATAGAATATTTCCATTTGGAAGGGAGGACCTACAGTGATCATCTAGTCCAACTGCTTGACTGTTTCAAGGCTGACCAAAAGTTACAGCAAGTCATTAAGGGCATTGTCCAAATGCCTATTAAACACTGACAGGCGTGGGACATTGGTCTCCTCTCCAGGAAGCCTAAATATAGATTTTAGGGTGAATAAATGTCATGCTAAAAATTGCAGTGCTTTTAGGCTTCATGAATATAAAATGGGATACTTGGTGGCTGTCTAAGTAACAAACAACACACATCTCCCTTCTGTATTTCACAGAGCAAGTCGGTTAACTTTGGTACTATTAAACCAACTCTGCTGGTAGTTGAGTTGAATTTTTTTGTTGGTCCAACCTCAGCCCTAAATAAACATGTATAACCTCACATAGCGAGACACAATACAAGTCACCCTGGCTGAGAGACCTTTGCTCACGGAAAATCAGCATTTGGTGTTCAAAAGACGGAATGGAACCAGCGTGTCAAAGCATCTACTCACTATCCAAACAGTCCCCATTGTTACAGTTATTGCCAGTGATATCCTGTTTGTCACTGGGATAGCACTTTGGTTCGCCTGCCCTAGAAACAACCATTTGCCTCGTGGCTAAACACTTCCAGTGTGGGACTTGGAAATTCCCCAAAGTAAGAAAACCTACTCAGGGCTCTGGCCTCTAGCAAAACCTCTCCAAAATGCCTTGAGAAATAACCAGACTCATAAACTTCCATACATCCAGTGAAAGAAACCATTTTCACACCCAAGCAACAAATTTGCCCTCCCCATCTATCTGGCATTGCTCTGAACCTACTCTACGTGCATCACACCCCAACCCTGGCAACAGGCCCTGAAGAAATTTGGGGTTGCGGGCTGTGGGTGAAATCTGTGGCAGAATATTACTAGTGTGGAGCTAATAACTGGTTTGGAATTTTGTACAGTGCAGCTGCATCTGTGGTGAAACACCAACAGCCTTTCGTCCCAGGCATCGCCGTATCCAGTTGTAAATGCTGTGTGAGTTATCTACAGGAATATCTGTTCCTTCCCTAAGTGAAATTCAGCTACTGTATTTTAGATTTTCTTAGAGGTAGGTTGAGCCCAAATTTTATAAGGTGGTTTCAAGCCCTTTCATGTGAAAGGCACAGAATAAATACTGTACAGACCTAACACTACTGGAGCTCAGCCCTTTGAAAAACTGGTTGATTCCTCTGGGCCACTCTTGTCAGTATGTCCACTTGCTTCACCTGCTCCATGAACACCTGTCCAGGGAAAGAACTAAAAAGGTGCAATGCAGCAGGGCAAGTACATGTAGCTGGTGCTTTGGGGCCATGAGCAGTTAATGCCTTGGCCACAGCAGTCGTGCAGCTGGAGCTTTTCCCAGTGCTGGGCTGGATAGCATCACTGTCTCTCCCAAGTCACTGGAGTCGTGGCAGTGAGAAACTGCTCTGAGATCATCACTGGAATCCTTGATTTTTAATGTTTCCCCGTCCCCCACCCCTACATTTTCCATTAGAAAGAGGTAAACGGGTAAATGCCCCGGGACTCGCAATCGGGTTGTGACCTGGTGAGGCAAGAGGAAGCACTTGCTAACACACCACTGCTGGTAATAACTCCTGGGTTGAAAATCTTCAGTGGAAAGCGCAGCTTTGAAAATATCTGCAGCAATTAATTGCTTTTGAAAATTTCCAGCACAGAAGGACTGCATCTAACAGTTTCAGCTTCTTTGGGAAAGCTGAAAGAGTTGGTTTAAGCAGGAACAAGGGCAGGGGTAAACAAACCAGTTCCCTGGGGTAAATTCAAAAGTGATATTCCGGAGTCTCCAACACCCTGCAGGATCTGCCCGTGTATGAAGCCTCCCTGTGTGCTGTAGTGCCTGTGATGTCCCCATGCCCATGGTACTGCCATGCCAATTCTCTCCACCATGGGTTTTCGTGCAGATAGATGTGGAAGAGGCTGTTCCAACAGAATATCTCAAAGTGAGTTGCCCAAAGTGAGTTCTTTTCTCAGTCAATATCCACAGTATTTTAAATAGGTTATATTTTATGCCATGCAATATTTTTATGAGTGGGACCTTTTCCAGCACTCTGCTCCGGTAGTAATTTCTACTGCTCAATTCTACATGCAGTTTTGTAGTGAAATTGGTTTAATAAATGATGGGATTCCCCAAAAAACTGAAATTCCTTTTTTGATCAATGCTAGTTTTGACCACTGCTTCTGAACAGGGTTTGTCTCAGAATAGCATGTTAATATACAGAGCTATTTTTTCCCTTATCTTTCTGAATTTTCCCATTGAAAATATCCTTACTTTATATTCATGTGCTATAATACTTAAGAAGGTAGATAAGAATAGCTGGAGATATTTTATAGGGTAAATCTTCGAAACCTGAAAATGAAGCTTGATTTAAAAGTGCTTGCATACTGCTCTTACCTGGCACCCGAAGGAAACCAGGACTATGCTGCTTTATCTTTCCATCCTTCTCTCAGTAACTTTTGAGCCCACTGGCAATTTCTACCACTTCTGACAGAGGAAAGGAAACCAAAGCAAGCCCCTGTGAGTCACCTGTAGCTGAGTAGGGGAGAGAAACTCGGGGTGGTGCCCTCACCAAGTGCCAGCCTGCCTGGCTGGCATCAGTGCCTGTGTGTGTGCACAGCCCCCATGCACGCATGTGTGTCCCCACACTCACTCCAAACTCACCCAGACTGATGCTTAGGTGGTCTGGCACCAGCTAGTGTGTGGCTTTTTCCATATGCAGAAATATTTGCAGGGCATGAGAGAGAGTGGGAGAAGGGCAGTGGATGCTGGGACTAGCATATTGTAAGGGATGAACAGATCGGAAATTATCAGGAGAAAGTGGGTGCTATTGCAATATAGGGCAGCCAGGCACCCTTAGGGATTTTGGCCCATGGAAGTACACATTTACAACATGCAATATTCTGTCTTATATCTTGTCTGTGTAAAGGTTTTCTTCTAAAGAGGTTGTTCAATCTATCTGGTGGGAAGGGCAGAGAAAAGAGAGAGCTGCTTGCATTAGAAGTGACGCTGCCCACTCTTGTGGAGGAAAAGGTCTTCACATTTCCATGGATCAGATTCTGCAATTACACAGCTTTCTTGTTTGGCCAGTTCATCTGCTAAACCTGACATGAAGCCAGAATGCAAACAGAGATTTTCCCATTACAGAATTCCAAACCTATGATAAGCCACACCATGAAAATTCAGTTTTTAAGGAGGTGGGGAGAGAACGAGGGAAACTCCAACTGCTGCTGCAAGATAAGCAATGAGTTTTGCAGTGCTTCTAAAATCTGTTTGTCAGGGATCTCATAAACAACAACTGTAAGCCAAAGAACACTGTGAGAAGAAAAACAGTAGAATTTGGGATAGTAAAATTTAAGCAGATGTTTGAGCACCAGTTTTAGTCTATAAACCATCTGTGTGATAACTTTGGACACAGCTGGATAAAGTAAGTAATTGCTACAGAAAGAGGCTGTGAATATTGTACTTAATCTGTGTGTCTGTTCTGCACAGCAATGCAGTGAACATCATCAATGATCTTGATTATGTTTGTATTTTTTCTCATACTACAAATTATCTCACTATAAAGTATTCAAAACAATGACCACTTCTACTTTCCCTATCATCAAGTTATAGTATTAAAATCTATTTATAGATGGAGTAACAAACGCCTCCGAAAGGACAGTTATATTCCGACAGCACTGAAAGATACTATGCTGGTTTTCTCAAAGTTTACTCTTTAAATAGGATATATTCTCAAAGATTACTCCTTAAATAGAATATAAATATTGTAATTTATTCATCATTTGCCATGAGGCACAAGATCACGACAGCATATATTTTTTTTGTGTATGTGTGTATATATATATATATATATGGTCTTCATAAGTGCAGACTGCAAAGCTCAGAACTTCAAAAACTAACCAAAAATACAGTCGATAGAGTCTGAATTACATTTGTCGTCCTCAAAATCTGGTGGATTTAATGGCACCCCTAACGCTGCTTAGTTGCCAAAACCAAAATAAGAATCAGAAGCAAACAAATAAGTTCTCTGAATAAATCCTGCATTGCCCCAATTTTATATGCTGCCATCTAAGCTGCCTGGCTACCATCCAGGCCTGAATGACATTCCAGGACAAGAAGTAACCCATGCATCCCTTTTGAACTGTCCTCTCCTCGAGTTTCCTTTACCTCCCACTTGGCTGTCCCGCAGCTCTCAATTAAATTTCTTTTTAAAGCACTTTCTTACCTGCATAGTGGTCAAACACAGTGGGCACGTACTCCTCCGGGAAGGCATCATTGGCATAACTCATCAGCAAGCAGGTTTTCCCAACTGCACCATCCCCGACCACCACGCATTTTAACATCTTCTTGGTGTTATTCCTGCTCCCATCAGTGCAGTTGTCATTTTCTTCCTTGCAGTTCATTCTTGCTGCTGCCGCTGCTGCCGCTGCTCTTGCTGCTCCCAGGACTTCCAAGTGCACATGAAGGGAAAAATGAAGTGCGATTGTATTGACTTTTCCTGAGTTTGGAGTTGGGGGGGGGGGGCCAGCAGCAAATCTCAAACTCAGGAAATCATACTAATGTTTCCAGTCTGTCACAGCCACTTCTAACAATTACCAGATCAGTCAAGAGAATCATCGAGGTAAATAAATTAAATACGTAGAGAGGAATACCATAAAAAAAGTGATCTGTCCCGTTTCATTTGTCCCAGTCAGGAAATCCTCATCCTGCCCGGCAGTTCTCAGTATTTATTGCGACTTCAAAAATATCAGCAGCCTGCGGCTCTGATTCGCGTCTCCCTTTCTCCAGCTTGGACGCAGGAATCAGGGACTCCTGTTAAATCCACTCCATTTTCCATTTCATTTCTAACATGGAGGAGAGCCTGGAGGTTTTTAATGGAGTTTTTCCTTTCTTTCTCCAGCTTGCTGTGTGTCAGGAAATCATGGGTTTCCTGCTGAATTCCATATTAGGATCAGTGGGCTTGTGAAGGGCTGCAAACAATGGGAGCTCTGTGTGTATTTGTACTTTGGAGGAACTCTGCCAGGACATGGAGAAAGGAAAACACTAGAGGTCCCTCTGCAGAATGAAGTTTTCAGGCTTTCTGCTCCATCCCGCGCTCCAGCTGCTCTCTGGGCTGCCGGCACCGAGACCGGCGAGGAGGATTTGGGAGAGGCTGAGGGAGACGCGAGTGTTGGACATGCACGGCCGGGCGGGGGACGGGGAGGCTGCGAGCTCTGTCCCTGTCTCATGGCTGCCTGTTGATCCCAGGCACGACCTCCTCTCATCTCAAATAGGTATTTTCTTCCATTTGGGAGGGGAAAAGGGGGAGCTGGAAAAGCAGATAGGAGGTGTAGTGGGCAGATAGAGTTTAATGTCAACTCTCTGTGTCTATAGCTCTTTAAAGTACTTGGTTTTATGGAATATATGACTGATTTTTCAATTCAGGCACTCGGAAAGTTTCTCTTGCACTTCCCCTCATCCACTCCAAAAAAAAAAAAAAGAAATAAAAAAGAAAAAGACAGATTTTCCCTTGCCTAGCGTAAACATGTAAACACAGACAGAGAGAATAAAGTGGAATTAAGGGTTAGAGGAATTAAAAATATAAAAACTCTGCATAGAAGTTTGTGAAAAACCCCCTTTGAACTGTATGATTCCTACCCCCCTCCTCTGTTTTGGTCTGGTGTTTCACACGCCTTCTAAGCCTTCTCTCCATTTAAATATACATCAGTCTATATGTACATGAAGGGCTAAGCTCCCTGCTACTTCCACAGGAAAGATTCTGCAATTTCCAGCAGAAATGAGCCAGACATTAACATAAACCCCAGTGCAGCAGCCCAGCACATCCTGCTGGCTGCATTTCCCTTCCACAAGGCTCGAAGGCTTTGAAAGGGGGAAACACCCCCCTGCTGGGACTCCACGGGGAAGCACACCGTGCTAAATGCTTCCCTTGCCTTGCTCATGCCTGGTGAGAAATAAGCGCCCAAAAGTACTCACAGGCTTGGAACAACGCACACCTGGAAGTGCAAAGACCAACACAACCCTGAAAAGGAACTCTTTTAGCTCCAAACTGCATGAGTAAAAACAAACACAACCTTCATAATGAAAATCCTTACCACCAAACCACACGTCCTTCAATTTTAGTGGTGAAGGGCCGGAGCAGACCCGCCTGCAGTCTCTCTTGTATAGGTTAAGTCTGTCAGAGCTCTTCAGTGATCTATCTGTGCTGGGCCAGCTCTGTACACCTTTCCCAGGAGGTGGTAGAATCACAGAATCCTATAAAGGTTTGGGTTAGAAGGTACCTTAAAGATCATCCAGTTCCAATCCCCCTGCCATGGGACACCTTCCACTAGACCAGGTTGCTTACAGCCCCATCCAACCTGGCCTTGAACACTTCCAGGGATGTGAAACAGGTAAAGCATGTGAACAAGGGTGAACAAGGTTCGTCTGTTTACCTGGAGTGCCCAGGGAGCTCTCTTTGCCGTCTCCTATCAGAAGACTTGGTCATTCAGTAACGTGTGCACTGTGCCCCACGCTCTTCACCTTCTTCATGTCCCCCTCCCTGCTGAGAAGAGAGATCTTAGTAGGCAGTGTTAGGCCCAGCATCACACCTGCTGTCCCAGGGCATCCCTAAAGTTAGGAGATCAGCTGCATCCTCTTAGCTTCAAAACTGCAGCTCAAGGCTGAGGTTTATCCAAGAAAACCTGGGAGCTCTGGGCATCAAACCCCCCATTCTCCAAGTATTTACTCTGCTGATCATTTCCACCATCAGCAGCACGGCTGGGTTGTCCTGAGGTGCATCACATGTTAAAGAGATTTATTCTTTAAGCTTCTTTCTAGTTGCAATTGAGGTCAAACTCCAAGCCTGTGCCTCTGTTTAGCAGTTGTGTAGCTGAGTAGGTACCAGCACACTGATACCCTCTGTGCCTCTGCTTACCAGCCTGGTGACCTTGTTGGGAAAGCGTGCCAAATATGTAGGTGCATGCTGTTGCAAGGTAACTGCAGAGCCTGAGGAAGCTAAACATTCCAATAATTCATGGTTCAGTTCCCCATTACCACTATCAGACAAAAGCAAAAGCTGTCTTGCTTCCCATTTTACACAGGCATAATCTATCTGCAAGCTTTTTCAACATCAGACATACTCCAGTTAAGGCAAGATTTAATGCTACTTGGGCAAAATTTAGGCCTGCAACAAAATCCCCATGGCTCATTTCTCCCTGATCATAAAGCTGGGCAAGTCTCAGCAGGACTGTGCACACCTCCATTTGCAAGAGGTTAAATGATGAAACTCCCTTGCTGTTTCTCTAGAGGCTTTAATTGAGTTTATTCTTTCTCCTTTTTTTTTTTTTTTTTAAAAAAGGTGTTTCAAAATTGCTTAAAGGCGTTAGCTTTTCTGCTACTCATGCTATCAGGAGGTTGAACTGGAGGGTCATACACTCAAAGAATCCCAAAATCATTTAGGTTAGAAAAAACCTCCAAGATCATCGAGTCCAACTCTTGATGGATTACTAGCATGCCAACTAAATCATAGCACTAAATGCCACATGAACAAGTGCAGGGATGGTGACTCCACCACCTTCCTGACCAGCCTTTCAGTGAAGGAATTCTTCCAGAGTTTCTTAGGTTTTTACAGACTCTTCCAATTCTAAGCTCCGATGCATGAGACACTTTGTCGGGAACCGGTTTTAATTAAGATGCATCAATAAAAGACCTTGCATGCCTCACCTTGAATAATGGAAGTGCAGCCACACTGTTAGAGCCTACTTAATGGCTGGCCTGGAATAGACCAACAGGAAGAGTTTGTCTTGAAGGTGAGGAAGGCTGACACACTGTCTGTATAACTCACACTCAGTGCTACATTTTTGCTTTAATTATATAGGTGATATGTGAGGAGTTATGATGAAGTTATAAAATAAGAACAGTACCTAGACCAAAAAGATGTATTTTCTTTAATCTCGTTACTTTAACTTAGTTTGGCACCATCAGCTGGAACAAAAGATTTTAAGAGCTGGTATAGTCGAAGCAAAGTATAACCACATCATTTTACACCTTTTTTTTCTCTCAGGGGACTGAGATAGCATTAACCCCTCTGCTATTTTGGGGTTTTATCTTGTACTTACCTAGTTGGCACTGACTTTGCTAAGTGAATTAACAAGGAAATTTGTTTTCTAGCAGTCTAGCATTGTTTGAGGCAATCCTGTTACATTTTACAGAAGATTTGTTAACTTGCAAATAGCAAGTGGCAATTCTATAGGTTAAACTGACCCTTCTGCATTACTGGGCAAGTTTCAGCTCCCCCAAGACCACTTCTTCACAACGGAGCTGCCTACAAGCCTCAGAGTGGAAGTCACAGGGGTATTGGTAATGATTAGCAAAGGTCAGGAAGTCTAGTGATTTAATCTCGATTCATGGCTTATTTTGCTCTTTCACTAATTAGGTTAGAATTGGTCAGATTTTCTCACAAGATCTCAGTCATTACCATCTCACAAATCCAATAAGAGCAGGCTGGTTATGAGCCACAATTTGTGAAGACATGGCTGAAGTAAAAAAAAAGTGAAACCAACTGGTCTAAATGCTTGGAAAGCTTGTTTAAATGTGTGTGGCTCTTTGGCATCCAAGCCAGTTTGTTTCCCACTTATTTTACAAGCTTCTAGCCAAGAGCACCGTGGCACAAATAGATATGGGCAAGTGCTATCAGCACTGTGGAGTGAAGCTGTCACCTGAGGCACTTTCCAGCAAAGTTTCTCATGCAAAGAGCTCTTCTCTGGATGAAGTGCCTCTGACCTTTTGTTAATTAACAAATTAACTGGCAGCAGATCTATTCCTAAAACTGCAGAGTATCTCCAACTCCCACAAGCTGTGTGGATGCATCAGCTTCATCTTCATCAGCACAGGTCAGATAGGGTGGTGCCTGGAACTGCTTCCTTGGGGATTAGCAAGTTCAAGGCTTGTGCAAGAAAATTTGGTGAGAAGATCTGTAGGAGACGAAGAACTCACAAATCTAATTAGCTTGGCACTTAGCAATATCTTGGTCAATTAACTCTATTCTATATTTCTCTGCAGGCTTGCAGGAGGAAAAAAGGGTTGTGATGCTCTATTGTGCTCTCCCTGCTCTCTTTCCCTGACCAACCTGCCACTCCCATGTTTCTCCAGTGCCTCCTACAACACAGTGGTCTTCCTTCGTGCAATCTTATGAATTTAAAACTTGACAGTCAGAGGAATTTTCTTCGCTAACTGGTTTTCTCACCAGACTTGAATAATTTTTAAAGGGGGTCTTAGTCTTCCTGAGGTCTTATCCTCTTAAATCCTCTCCTGCATTAGGCCCCTCCTGGCCTAAACTAAGCAGATCTGTCTCTGCATTCTCATCCATAAGAAGCGGTTCCAAGGAGTGGGGGATTTTGAAGGTGCCAACACTACTGTGAAGCTTTTCTCCCCATGTCTTGTTGTTAGAAATAGCCACATTCAGCCACTCTCCTTCCACCTACCAGTGCTGATGAGGGAATGAAGTTTCTGGCACTGAACCGTAAATTGATTTCAGGCAAGTCTTCTCACATTTTTCTTATCCTTTGTCTAATCTGTTTAGATTTTGAGGTTTTTAGGGCAAGGATTGCACTGATATTGGACTGAACATAGCATAATCATATTAAGCTTAACTCTCACTGTGCTGTTTAAAACCAGGTTTCGCTGGCCATCAGATTCAGGACTATGCTGTGGTAAAACCCAGCCTTCTGCAGTTAAAAAAAAATTGGTACTGTCACCACAGTCACCATATTCTCAGGGGAGGACCCTTAGTCCTAGATGGATCTGACTTGGCATAGTCCTCTTTGTTCTAGGATTGCCTATATGGCCCTCCACTTTGTGCTAAGAATAATTGAAATGAGGGCATTTTATCCTTATTTCCTCCATCCTCTCTTCCCCTTCCTTGCTGGCAGCCCCATTCATCAGCCTCCCACCCCAGTGAAGCTTTCATTGATTCCTCAAGTGAATTTGATATACTGAAAAGCAGAAGCAGCAAATTAAAGAGAAAAAATAATAGTTTAGCAGTGACCACAGGAGGGGTGGAAGTGTTCTATGTGAAGCCTTTTCAGAAGCAGCTTGCTAAGGGACAGATGCTGAGGGTCAGCTTTGAGGATTGTTGAGTGAAAGCAAGTCTCCCTACAGCCATCACACCCCATCAGTCAGCTGCCACCATCACCACCACCACGGTGGTCCATGTCAGCAGCGGGGGGTTCCCTGCTTCAAGCTTCTACCATGGATATAATTAGTGTCTTTGTGTTTCCCTTTGGAAAGACGAGCTAAAAAAACAAATGACTTCTGGGAGAGGAGGTCAAGCAAAGGATGTTTCATGCCCTGTCCATCAGAGTACCCTCTTGATTTCTAAGGAGAGCTGCTATAAAATGAGAGCTCCACATGGTGTATTTGTGTGTTTGTGAATGGGGAGGGCTGTTTTCAACTGAGGGAGATGGTGCTCACTTGTCACCTTAGAGTTAATTCTGCATCCCTGACTGTAGATAGTCCTGTGTGTGTTACCCATCCTCACATATGGTGGTTCTTGCCCGGAGTCTGCATTTCCAGGTGTTTCTGTTCACAGGTATTTATTTGTATTTGGACTTTGAGGATGAGTTTTCCTTGGAGGTGTGAAAGTTCCCTCTGGATCGTGGAATATGTGCACCTGGCATACAGTGTGGTGCATCCCTCTGTTTGCACCATCGTTCTCTTGTTTCCTTGCAGAAAATCACTGGCTGTTGCCTCTGCCTTCACTCCTTTCTGGTTTTGTTCTTTCATGACTGTCTCATTACATATCTCTTTCTCTTCTCTCTTCTCTTCTCTTCTCTTCTCTTCTCTTCTCTTCTCTTCTCTTCTCTTCTCTTCTCTTCTCTTCTCTTCTCTTCTCTTCTCTTCTCTTCTCTTCTCTTCTCTTCTCTCTTCTCTTCTCTTCTCTTCTCTTCTCTTCTCTTCTCTTCTCTTCTCTTCTCTTCTCTTCTCTTCTCTT
This sequence comes from Chiroxiphia lanceolata, assembly GCF_009829145.1. Classification (NCBI taxonomy): domain Eukaryota; kingdom Metazoa; phylum Chordata; class Aves; order Passeriformes; family Pipridae; genus Chiroxiphia; species Chiroxiphia lanceolata. Next base: position 58,604,684 of record NC_045642.1, read on the forward strand.
CTCTTCTCTTCTCTTCTCTTCTCTTCTCTTCTCTTCTCTTCTCTTCTCTTCTCTTCTCTTCTCTTCTCTTCTCTTCTCTTCTCTTCTCTTCTCTTCTCTTCTCTTCTCTCCCTAGACTAGAGGTGATGTATGAGAAAAGTTGTTTACCTCTCTCTATCACAGTGGGAAGAAGTGGACTTAGGTAAGTGTTCAGCCTGGAATTAGCGTAGCAGAAAAAAACATCACTTCAGGCAATTTCTTTCTCCCTACCTACGATGTTTTCCACAGAGACTTTTTTTAAAATTACATTTATTTTAGGTTGAGCAGTACAGCAGGAGGCTAAACAAAGGGAAACTTCATCTATGCCTCTTCTGCATCTTGAAATGGCATTTGTCCCTGCAGATTGTGGACTGCTGGGAATGTAAAAGGGCTGCAATCAGGAAATCAAGGGGCACCAACATTGTGACCAATTAGCACCGTGTATGCATGCACTCAGTGAAGTCACTATAGGGACAAATCTATTTTCTTTACCTCTGAGCAATGCTTGGGACATAATCTGCAATTTCTTTAAAAGCAGAGAAACTTCCCCAAGTTAGATGGGTCCAAATGTTTCCAATGGGGGAAAAGGTTCGTGTCTAAAAACATGCCAGCTGGAATCTGCAGGTTTTCAGCTTCCCCCTTTCCAGGCCAAATTGCCAAGCTGGCTTTATCGTTGAAATGAACACGTCTGATTCATAAAACATTCATGCAGAGTTTTTACTCTCTTGGAAAGAAGGGAGCAGGCTGCTTCCAAGAAGAGAATGTGCTTTTCTGCTTGGCGTGATCTTTCTGCCTCCATTAAAAAATAAGCAGAAGGCTGGTGCTGCCTCCACATACCAGGAGCAGGCAGACGGGAGGGGGACCAAGGTGGCTAGCAAAGGGATGTCACAGTTTTTCTGCTGTGTCTCTTTGCTCAGCCTATTCTCAGCAAAGCCTTGTGGCAAAGCGCTGCAGTGAGACCGGGGAGCACCGTTTCCAAACCTGCTGCTCAGACTGGCACAAGCAGAGTGGATCATTTAAGTAAACCCCTTATCTCATATGTAAAATAGGAAAGAGGAATGCTTCCTTTTTTTCTGTCTGTTTATACTGCTGATCTGCAGGGCAGGGACCAGCTTTGGGTGTGGGTCCACGACACAGCTAAAACAACTTACTTGCTGACTGTCATGAAGAAAGTGCTTGGTCTAACCTCACAGGGAGCTTGTTAAAGGAGAAAATGCATAGGAAACTCTTCTGCTCTTTTTTTTAGCTCCTTCATGTTGTTTTTGTGCTAGCTGACCTCCCCCAACTCACTAGAGGGACAGCTTGGCTTCCCACAAGCAACAAGAGCTAGGTTACTTTGCTCCTTTTGTAGAAACTGGAGGTTTCATTTGCATTGCGAAATCATCCTCTTGCTTTAAAGGTGTCTGGGTGTGGTGGTAAAACAAGTGAGGAATGTGGGCACCCTACCTAGCCTGCTGAAATGTTTACCCAAAGTTGCATGAGGCTTAAGGTTAGAGCCTCAGGTCAGTGCCTTAGGACCTACAAGTACTTGAGCATACAATGGAAGGAGGAGAGACATGGAAAATAGTCAGAATCTTAATTTTCAGTGTCTGTTGTCTACTTGGAGGTAATTTTTGCAGCCACAGACAGTGAAAGGGACTTGTTGGCAGCTCACCAGTGGGGAAAAGGGGTCAGGGCAGGTGTCTAGATGGGCTGATAACCCAGCTCTGTGGCTGAAAATCTTTCTACTCTAATGAACTCTATGGCAAGATTTTCTTGTGGTCAAAAGCCATCAGACACATAGAGAGTACCTTGGGCTGTCAGAGAGGGGTGGATGAGAGCTGTGGGGAGTGGCTGCAGTGATTCTCTGGAGAAAAGGGGATAAGCAGGTGCCAAAACCTTCAGCAGATCCCTATGGCTCAGCCCCTGCCTCCTCTGTGGATGCTCATGTTACCAATTCAGCCACACTAGCACAGCCCTGAGCTACATGTCAAGGGTTTACAGGTTGCACCTGCCTCCAGGGCCACAGCCTGTGCTCTCCAAGCTTGTGCTCTGCAAACGTGGTCCTGTGTTCTCTGCAGCACATACCCCAATGCTTTCCATGAGATCTACACAGGCTTTGTGGTGCTCAGCAGAGCTTTTGCTCTAGGTAATGCAGCTGTTAATGTACCTGTGCTAACGTATCTGGCTTGTGTAAGGCATGAGCTGCAGTCACAGCCTTGCAGACACACCATGGTAGGTGCTCATGGTGCGATCAGGCTGATTTAGAAACTCTTCACCCATCTGTGCCTCCTCTCTCTCATTACTGTCTGGCTCATTCCTTCTCTGAGAGGGCGCTGACATCTCTCAGGAGGAAGCTCTGCTTGTTTAGCAGTGGCCTTTTGTGAAATTTAGGTATAATGTATCGTGGGGGATCTGTGGCTGCTGAAGACTGGTGTGGTGCTATGCTCTGCACTGTGCTGCCATCAGCTGATGCAGCTCCATGAAGCTTTTAATGGTCAGGGCTCCCTTTCCCTGCTCCCCATTCTCCCACGGTGGCACATTTACGTAAAATGAGCCATTTGCCACCATCTCGGAGCTGTCTGGGTTTGCCCCCAGTGTCTGCCATTAAAAGGTAGGAACCCCTGTGGGTTATTTTCCTTAGTTCAGAAGCACCTGAGACCACGCCGTCTTCATGACCATGTATTTTGCACTGGTGATACCTCAAGAGATTTAGCGGGCCAAACTGACTCCCAAGATTTTCCAGTTTTGCTCAACAAAACAAATATGATGTAGATAACAACTAGAGTGAATAATATGGGGATCCATTCTCAGAGAACTATTGTTCACTGAGCTTAACTCTAACACAATTTTTTTTCTCTCTTCAGGACATTTGTGGTAATAGTCAGATACAGGTTACTGTTATTACAGCAAATGTCTAGAAAGTGGACAGGGTGATCCGTTCTCTTTCTTGTCTCTCTGATTTGCACCCTGCAGGCATCAGACCTCATTATTTGGGCTGCATTGGGATGATCTCTATATTTTCTGATATGCAGAGAGCACATAACTTCTCTTCCTTGTCTGTGGTTGTGGATTTTGGGTAGAGGCCTGTGCCCCCTCTCCAGAGGGGATCAGTACGGTGTGGAGATGAACAGATATCTCAAAAAAAGTGTTTATTTCACAAATTAAGCAAAACATAAGAGGAACTAACTTGAAGACAACAAGTAGCTGATGAGCTTCTGTAATTTACATTTCAGACTTCTTTAATGGGCTTTGCTGATCAGTGGTAGGAGCAGAACAGTTCCCAGTTTACCTGCAGGTGATCTGGAGACACAGACTGATCTCAGTAGGCATCATCCAGTAGAACATTATCTTAGAGAAGCTTTTCCCAAAGCCCTGGGCTCATTATGCTCATCTGAGCCCTGTGACCATATGTTGCGCTGGCTTTTGCCGTGGGTGCCAACTGTGAAGCTTTCCTTTCATCACACACTGTCGTCTTCTTTTTCCACTTGGGCATCCAAGCAGCCTGAGAGCTGCAGGAATCACCCCATAATCATACCCTCCAGAGCAATTCCTCTGTAACACCTGGGTCACAGAGCTTGCGATGACAGTGAAGCACAACCAGGCTCCCATGTTCAGTTGTGAGCCCACCAGCCTTCATCACCATCAGCAGCTGAGCTGAGAAACCCACGCGGCAGGTGCCATTCAGGTACGCAGTAGCAGAGAAACCAGATGGCTTCCAAGAGCATTTCAGTCCTTCCTGTCCTCTCTGCAGGTCTCTCAGCCATATTTCAGCCCCATCTGAGAAGGGAAAGTGCTGGAGTCCTGGAAGATGCTCTATGTCTTTCCCTCTCTCATGGGTGACAGCCCTCTCCTTTGCTTGCAAATGAACATCAGGAATAAGATGCTTCATTTCAGCCTGTCACCGTTCCATTGTTCAAAATCCTCCAGTGATTTTTAGTCCTTCCTGTAGCTCGTCTTCAGAGCTTCATCAAAATGGTCATTGAGACCCATTTTGCTGTGTTAGTTACTGGATAAATAATACAAATAAATAATAATCTCCAGTTAAAACCATTCACTAAACATCTGAATAGTGGCGTGGTGCTTACATATAATTCTCCTCTTTCTTAGGTGTCTTGAGCACTGTTATTTTTTTTTATCAGGTTGGAAGTAGAGCTCAAATTGCCACCATTTCAATACCTCTTTCCATTTCACCCAGACCATCATGGGCCACATTTTGATTATTGGTGAAAAAAAAAATAAAAAGAGAAATAAAATAAAAATCAACTTCCTTTATAGGTTTTCCCGGAGAAACAGCTGCCAAACTCTCCAGAAATCTGTCCTCAGGAGATTTCCCAACTTTTTTGACCAGGTCCTGTTGACAGTCCTTTTCTAAGTTTGTGCTGAGGTAAGGAGGACGGGAAAACAGTCCATTGGGAAATCATAGAAGAGTGGGTTCATGTGACAGATCGTTCTGCGACTTGTCATGCCGTGAATAGCAGAGCAACAGCCTTTCAGCACTCAACCATGTCACTGCCTGCCTTGCTTTTGATGGAACTGGGGTGAGTGCCTGCTTGTGGAAATAAGGAAAAACTTAACTAGCGCTTTTTATCTCTGCAAAAGGTCTGGTTTTCATTCTCATTCAATGTTTGCATAATATCCCAATTTAATTGCCATCCTGTTACTGTGGCCCCTGCTCCAATTGCTCTGTGCTGGCATGTAGGATTTGTATCCAGCATTGCTTTGAAGACAGCAGTGGAAACACACTCCTGTTACACCAAGCATTGTGCAGAGGTCCAGGGAAACTCAGCAGCTCCAGCCCCTTGCAGTCTAAAGGTGCAAGTGACAGTGGGGGAAGCAGGAGGGAAAGGACTATCCAGCTGATGTGTGAGGTACTAGTGTTGCCAGAAATAGAAGCCCATGCCCTTGACTCATAACCACTCGTTATCTCCTGCTAAGATAAATGCCTTCCAGTCACGTGCTGTGCCTAAAGCAGGTTGCTCCCAAAGCAAGACCAAGGCCAGACTATCTGTTTATAGGATTTTTCTGCCATGGGACCTGCCACTCTGCAGTATTTGGGAAGGTCTCAGTGTAAGGTGCTAAAACTGAAAGACATAGACCTGGAGTGAGTTCAGAGGAGGCCATGAAGGTGATTAGAGGGATGGAGCACCTCTGCTACAAGGAAAGGCTGAGAGAGCTGGAGCTGTTCAATCTGGAGAAGGCTCTGCAGTGACCATAGTGCTGTCTTTCTGTGCCAAAAGGGGATACAAGAAAGCCAGAGAAGGACTTTTTATATTGGCAGATAGTGATAGGACAAGAGGTAATTGGTTTAAACTGAAAGAGTGCAGGTTTAGATTAGGTATTAGGAAGAAATTCTTGACTGTGAGGATGCTGAGATGCTGGCCAAGGTTGTTCAGAGACGTTGTGGCTGCCCCCATCCCTGTAAGTGTTCAAGGCCAGATTGGATGGGGCTTGGAACAACCTGGTCTAGTGGAAGGTGTCCCTGCCCACGGCAGGGGGTTGGAACTAGATGATCTTTAAGGTCCCTCCCAACCCAACGCATTCTATGATTCTAGTATCACTATGAAAACTGTCCTCCAGCTAACACTTGAGCAGGGCAGACAACCTGCAGAGCTCAGTCTGGGACTCCTCTGCATCTCTCTGTTACATATTTGCCTGGAAATGTTTGGAAAAGTACATTCCCTCTCCTTATCCATCTGTATCAAAGACTTCAAAGCCATAAGCGGTGAAAACCTGATGATACAGGGGCCTTCCCTTGGTTCAGCTCTTTCATCCTCCTTCAGTTGCCTGTCCCTGTTGAGACCATCCCTGTTGACTGGGCTTGAATTTGTGTTTGAACTTGTTGCATCCTGCAGCTCACACCAGCTGCTGCCATTGTGCCCCGAGAGGTAAAACCCAAGTCTGGACACTTCCTGTCACTAAATTTCTTTGACTGGCAAGTCCCTTGATTCCCAGCCAAAGCAAATTAGTTTGGGAACCAAATGTTGGCAAATTTCAGGGTTTGAGAAGAGTGGACTCAACATGGGCTTTAAATGCAAGAGGATATGACAATAGCTATAAGATCTTCTCAGGTGCACAACTTCATCCCACCTTTTCTTCCTTCCAGAGTGTAGAAACCACATTTACATCTGAGCAGGACAGGTCTGATGGGGCAAGCAATTTCCCATAACCACGGAGTTACTTCTCACAGCAGGCAGCTGCTCACAGCTGCTGTTTCCCACTGTGGACACACACAGCTTTGCTGTTATGATGCAGGAGGAAAACTTGAGCTTTCAAACCCTAACAAGCTATTTGCTTCGCCTTCTCTGTCTCTTCACACTGCTGACCTCCGTATCCAGCCGTGAAGGCATTTTCTGGTTTAAGACTAGTGTTGAGCAGAGTGCCAGCAGGTGAAATCCCAGCCTCTCCTGCTGCTCTGTAATTAGCAGCCCCTAATATGGAGCAGTGTTTGACCCTTTGACATTTTTTCCTAAGGCTTTTATTAATTTGACACTAGTTTTCATAGCAACTCACCAGAGAGCTGTAACAAACACTCAGCTGTACCTGACACAAAATGGGGGGTTATCTGCTCAAAAGGTTATCCCGAGCGTCAGAGGCCAACTGCGGTTTGAATCCTGGGGAACACTCCAACTGTTTGATGGAAAAAACATAGAGAATTAAAGTGGGAACAGTACAATTTAAAAGCAGGGTTCGTGTCACCTTGAGCTACTGAGCTCTGTTATCGTGGTCTATGAAAACTCCTACTCTCCGTGGAGCAGGCAGGAAGGGGACTTTTAACACCCCAATGTCACTGTTTCTGAGGGCACTCTGCCTTGTCACCTCTCAGGTTATTAAAAATAAAGGGTTGTTTCATTTGTTAGCTGATGGAGAATTTTTTCATCTTCTGAAGTGGGGTTTTCTGTTATTTCTACTAAAAATCGATTCTCAGTGCTCTTGTGATCCCTCTGCTCCTGCTCTGTCCATTTCTGGTGGGAGCACACTGTTGCATAGTAATTCTTGGACACCTCAGATTGTCTCTTGTTTTGGGCCAGACACTTTGATAATGGCTACAATAGTGACCATTATCATATAGTGACCAAATGCAAGTTTTCGGTATCGTGTTTTTTTTGGTGGACTTAAACTTTTGGTTTCATGTGTTGTTTTGTCTCAGGGTCCTTTACCCTAATGCAATTTAGTGGCAGTGTTCACCCAGCATATGCTCAGATTCACTGAAGATCTCAGTAAAGCCTCCATAAAATGGCCTGTGGTTGAGGCAGGAGTTCTTTCCTCCTTTACTCCCCATGACAACAGAATATATGATGATTTGTGCCTACTAACTGCAGGTGGTCTTACAGGGGTCTTCCTGATGTTCATTTTGGTGAGCAGGTAAATAGCCCCATGCTGCTGTCCTTCCCCAGTTGCTTCTGTTTGCAGTGAGGTGAAATTAGATGGACTGCAGCTTGCTTTCATTTGCGAAGCAAAATCATTCCTAGGTGTAGGCAATTTTGGGATGAAGGCAAGGACAAAGAACATCCAGACATCATAAAGCAGCAGTCTGCGTCCAAATCGTACCCCAATGCATTTTCACAGCTGCCAGCAGAGAGGGGTAGCCAGCCATATAGACAACAGCTGCATTGCCAAGGAACAAAATTACAGAGCCAGATGTTCTTCTTGGAAGTACATTACACCGAACTTGGTAGATGAGTGCGGTAGCTGCCAAGTTCTTCTCTTATTTGGTCATAGGTAATGATCCCTCTATCAGGGAATGCAGAGGAAAAAGACCACACAGAATATCCTCATCAAAATGTTGTACTTGAAACATTAACTTCTCTTGGACCAAGAAGATTTGGGAGCTCCATGGCAACCTTCACATCTTTTTTGAAAGATACTGTTGTTTACTACCAGGCATGAAGTGAGAAATTTACAGTTACTGAAGCCAAATGCTTTCAAGGTATTTGCTACTGAAAGGTGACTAAGATATAATTTTTATAGCAACCACAGTTGTTTGTGGGCGCTGTTGTAGTTCTCAGCTCAGACTGCAAGTGCGAAGGAGAACTTCTGGTTCTGTCTCTAAAGCAAATACCAGGAGGTCGGGTTTCTGAGGATTTGTGCTGCAGCCATGCTTGGAATGCAGACCCAGTCTAGCTTTAAACTAGCCAGCTGGGTGTCAGTAGAGACTGGCCACGGCAGTGCTGAGCACCTTCATCCACTGTGTCTGTCTTCATTGGAAAATTCTGAAGCCTGGTGTTGCCTGTGTTTCTGTCTGGATCTAACACTGTGAGTGCCCTTGGTGCTCTTCAGTGGCTACAGGTAGGCACATAGGCTCGAATTCCTGACAGCTAATCAGATGCAGCTCATGAAAGTGGCTGACCTGGGGAATCTGGTTGCCAATGGAGAAGAATTAATAACTCTTTAGCGAGATCCATCCCTCCACATACCCCAGACACCTCTGTAAGCACTAATCTAGTGAGAACTTAGATGACTGAGTTTTTGGAAATAGATAATATTGGCAATTCTGAGATAACTGGAGAGATAATTCATGTCTTGTATCTCTTCAGTCATCTTTCTTAAACTCTCTGAATTTGATCCTTTTCTCCTGGGACTTATAAGCAAACCCAATTCTTTCTTGAAGTACCTTCTATTTAATAGCTAAAGAAACTCAAAATAGCCCAAATCCCTCTGCCAAATAAATCTGTCAGTAAGGAACTTACCCACAGAAATTACTTTGGCCCAACATTTCCTGTATATAATATTAAACTTACTCCTGCACCATCAACGAATTTAAGATCCAACATCTCTGGGATTGCAACAGAGTCCAGAAAAACTACAGACCATAAATGAAACTTGCAGATCATACTGAGGGATTTCTTTGCCTCCGATTACATCTAGTTTATGGCCCCTCCATTCATCTGCAGCTGAGGGAGAGAATTGGTCAGGTTAAACACTGAGGGTTTGGAGTGACAGCACACCATGCTGCTTTGCATATTTTCCAGGGATTTAGGGACAATAAGTTTCTCTCCCCACCTAGTGGTCATTAAGAGACTTTTAACAGAGCAGCAGCCTAAGCCAGGGTGCTCAGCAGCCCTCTGCCAGCGATGCATTTTCCAATTTTCCCATGCCAGCGAGGGAGGAGATGGTTGCTCCTTTGGCTGTAGGTTATCTAGCTCAGATGAAAGCAGAGAGGAGGGTTCCTGGAGGATTACCTTTGTTTCCAGTGCTCTCTTACACAAAACATTACAACGGTAAGAAACTGAACCGATGGTAGGAAATGATTGTGAACCAATGACTTGGCAGTGGCCACTAATTTTTCCTTCCTCTGTAATCCTCCTTCTGTGGGTTTTGTGGTGAGTGAGAGCAACTTTGAAATATGACATGCACAGAAACATCTTCATTGCTCGATAGCATGTTTGGCCCAGCTGTGGTGATGTCTTTCTGCAAAAAGCATGGCATTGGGTGAGGGAAGAGGAATGTGAAATTAAAATGAATGTGGATGCTAAGCAAAGCTGATACTAACTTTCCTAAATTTGAATAAGGGAGCCAGGAGAGAAGTAGTGAAAGGAAACAAAGTTGTTTGAATTATTCCCATTCCAGTGCCCTAAGCTGTTATCAGTAGCATGGGAAAAATATATATGAAGCAATAATGTGGTCACAATATTAACACAAGACAGTCCACTACCTTCTCAGAGGCTTCTCATCACACACAGTCTATAGGACTGCTAAGTGGGGAGTGGTCCTTTTGGGGAAAGCAGTGCTTTTTTTCTGCTACTCTCTTTTAAAGCAGGTCATGAAACAGCACAGAGAGCAGCCCCAGTGGTACCTTGTGCTGACTCTGGGTTACCCAGGGATGTCTCCCTGCCTCAGAGCTAAATGAACCTTGCCCCATTTTCCATCTCTTCCCTGTAGTTTTGTTAATCTGCAACTACGAAATGAGAGCAGTGACTTTTTTTTTTGCTGTGAATAAAACTTTGAAAATGAAAATTGAAAAGCGTAATTAAAGACCTCAACTATATTGAAAGTGCTGGCAGAGGCTTATTATTTGCAGAACAGCTCAAATGTCCTTCCCTCCAGACAGACACGAGCCAGGGAGACCCAGTGGCTGTGCTCCTGTCCCTCATGCAGAGGCATGGTTGAGACAGGGGTCCTAGCTCATGCTGCTATTGTTTCTCCAAACAGACAAAGTTCCTAAAGGACCCTTGTAGAAAATCCCTGGAACTTAAGGCCTCACTGAGTTCTTTGCCCCTTATCTCTGATTGCAGACCCAGGTGCTGCTCCATCATCTCACCCTGACACACCTATTTCAGCCCTCGCTGATGAGCCTTCCCCTCCTGCACATTAGTAAAGTCTTTTGATTGAGATTTGAACTTCTCTAAGCTCTATCAGACTGGGACAAGCTTCCCTGGAGAGGAGGCAGATGTTTCCCCTTAGACTTCCCATGAACTGCCTCAGCTATCAGACTGACTTTGTCTTTAATAAATACCTAAAATAGGAAGAGAATCTAAAAGCCCATGGGCACCACTGGAAGGGATCAAATTGTCCTTTGGCTCAGGTGAGGAGGAGAAATAAAAGTCTGGCAGAGGTTTTCTACGTGTGACACTATCTTTCTGGAAGGTATGGTGGGATCAGTTGGGATGGAAGAAGTACATGTTAAATTTCTTGTCATCTCAAACTTACTTATTATTTTCTCCACTTGGCTCTACAGAGACCTTTCCTGCTGTGCCTTACAGTGGTGTAATAAGGCAGATGGAGAGAAATGTGCATCTTCTCTCTAGCTCTCTTATCAATACCTTTGTTCAACAGTAAATAACAAGGAAAGAGAGCTCGCTTGTCAATGTTCCCAGCTGCCGTGGCTTTCTTTGTATATACGGTCAGATATTTATTGCTAACTGTTTTGAAATATATAGCAACATGGGACAGGCCTGTGGACACATTGTCCACAGATATTACTGACAGCCAGTGTTAGATATCTTGGTTTTATTTATTTTTTTTATTTTTTATTTTTTTTTTTTAATTTTCAGTAGATGTTTCCTTTTCAGAGGATGCCAGAGAAGCTGTCAAGGCAGTCAAAGGCAGACTAAGTCAATAATTGATCTCAAATTAGGTTAGTTTGGCAGCTAACCCTAATTTACACCTTGAACATCTAAAAGGTATGTTTCCAGGGGTATGTAGGTGCTGATGCCTCACTGGCACAGCTCCATGAGTGTGTAAGGGGAGTGCATCCCCTTCCCCACCAGCATCATGTCTCCCAGCCCCTACCTGGTCACACATGGTTCTGGTTTGTCTGTGGGCATATCCTGCCCTCCTTGGTGTGTATGACCCTCTTAACTGAGGCGACCTGCATGTTCCTGGAGCTTTACTTTGCCTCATTAACATGAGGAATGGAAATATTGAGTACAACCGAGCAGGACTGACCACTGCAGGAGCCCAATGGCAACATGTGTGTCAGTGTGAGGACAACTGGTTGTGACAAGTTTTTGCAGACTCCTGGAAACCACACTATCCTTGTTTCTCATCACTGAAATCAAGACATCCAAAGTCTACCACCTCCCACCTTCCCAGTCATCCTGTCAAAGAGGGAAATGAGTTTAGGACGGGTACGACGTGTTCTTGACGCATCCACTCTAGCTTTTTAAAATCACTTTATTGTTCTCCTGGTGTTTATAAACAGATTGTTTAATAATTTGTGCTATTTTCTTTCCAGACTGATGGTTTTATGGCTCCCCAGATCCTCATTTTCCACTTTTACAAGTGAGACGTACTCTGTTTACCCTCCTGGTATGCAGCACAAGTAATTTCATGTGAAGAGGCAGAAAACTGATATTGTAACAACTATTCTGAGTCATCCTGAGGGTTGATCAGGAACAACGGCAGGGATAGGACTTGAATGTTCAGGATGATAACAAGGCAGCAGGGAGGGGCTGTGCCAACAGTGGGGTTCCACCTTTGCAGAGGGTGGGTGGCAGAAGCAGTGGCTCAGTCAGGAGAGAAAAGCATTTGTCAGACAAGAATTCCACATGCCGGAGATTGGCTGGAATCCCAACATTTGGGTATTTGGCTCCTGGTATTTTGACATTTTGAAAGTGGAGTGTTGACTTGGTTCACTGCTGTTCATCTCCCAGTGTGGAAAAGCCAAACTTGTCTTTTCCAGAATGCACTGGTGGCCTGAAAGAACAGAAAGGCCGAAGTAAGACATGTAGCTTCTGTCATAGCCACATTAATCTCTGGTGTTTAAAAAAAAATGAAAGAACCTTGTAGTTTAATAAAAAGTGAATTAACTTCCCAAACAGTTTATTTTTAAAAAAGTTTATTTTTCTCTGGCATTGCATGATTGACCTATTTTGGTGGATTAGGTACTGGGACAGCATGCTTATATAAACTTTCTTAATAAGCTATGCTAGGCACAAACATCTCTTATGAAAACTATTATGTACTTGCTGCTGATAACTGTATCCTTGTTATTGTTCAGAACATAATACAAAGCAAAAGAACAGAGATTCCAGAAGACACCTGCATAATTAATTACTTTATAATTTTCCCTTTGCTTGTCTTTGCATGTAAGAAAGAAAATGTTTAAATACGACTGTTTTGTGTTTATAGTTTCTGTTTCTCACAGCTTAGAAAATGAAAGGTTGGGGAAATCACATAATTCTGGTGATAATGAATTTTATTTTCTAACACCTTTGATGTGTAAAATAACATGAAATATACTTTTACTTAACATTAATCAGGAGTAGTGATAGTATTGCAGTGATTCCTGAGGTTCTCTCTTTACTGTGTAGGATTGTGGCTCAACCATAGCCCCTTGCCATGCAATGTGAATCCTGTGCATGGCCATACAACTTGATACACTAAAGGAAACAAAGGGATGACTGAATTCCTGAAGATGAGGGCATATTTTAGCATTTGCAGGATCAATCCCTTGATTTGACATTATCCTTTTAGGGTAAAACCATCAGGATTGTAAACTACAGTACACGTTGCAGCATATTGGGCTACTGCCTCCACAGTGCAGAAAGCGATTGAAAAGATGTTGCTACTTCTAGTTACCAGTTTTATCTGTACAGAGGCAGCAACTACAGATGAAATCTTCCATCTCTTAGTAGAACCTGGATCCCCTTTTTCTCAGCAAAGAGAAAGGAGCTACCTGCTTTAGTACCAATTCTATGAAGAATATAATATTATTACATGCTATTCCATGTTGCGGCACATTTTTGCATGACAGGCACACTACTTTTTTGGCAGAGCCCCTGGAGAGGCTGTGTGTGGTGTGTCTGTCATGTCCTTAGTGGTGCTTGCAAATCTCCCATCCTGTGTCACGCATGGAAGAGTATTTGGGTCCCCACCTGGTTTAAAGTAGTCTAGAGGGCTGAGGTTGGACTGAAGTTTTTCTCTTTTCCTAATTTTTCCTAATATCGAACCTGAACCTCCCATGGCACAACTTGAGGCCATTTCCTTTTGTCCAATTGCTTGTTACTTGGTAGAAGAGAGTGACCCCCACCTGGCTACAACCTCCTTTCAGGGAATTGTAGAGAGTGATAAGGTCCTCCCGAGCCTCTTTTTCTCCAGGCTGAACACCCCCAGCTCCTCAGCTGCTCCTTACAGGATTTGTGTTCCAGATCCTTCCCCAGCTCCGCTGCCCTTCTCTGCACATGCTTCAGCACCTCAATGTCTCACTTGTAGTGAGGGGCCCAAAACTGAACCCAGGATTTGAGGTGTGGCCTCACCAGTGCCCAGCACAGGGGGACAGTCACTGCCCTGGTGCTGCTGGCCACACTATTGCTGATACAGGCCAGGATGCCACTGGCCTTCTTGGCCACCTGGGCACACACTGGCCCATGATGAAGATTGCCAAATCAAGTCCCTCTTTTAGTTCTACCATTGTGTTCTTTCCTTCACACCACAAGTTTTAAGTAAACTTTGCTGATGGTTTCTTTTCCCAGTGCCTTTCTGCAGTGCTTTCACACGTGACAGACAAAAGCATTTTAAAGTGATTATTTTTTTCTTAATACTAAAGCAGCTGCATCATGTTCCCAAGTCAAATATCCTCATTATTTAAAACAGATCTCTTCTTCATTCCTTCAGTATTTTGTCAGAAGAAATTAAGTCAGCAGAAAAAACAGTCACAAAGCCCAACTGCCAAATATTTCCATTTCAGAGAGCTCTCAGTCAAGTGTCTGCAGACATAATGAACAGGAACTGCAGCCAAGTTCACAGTGTATTGGAGACAATTTAATGAGAAGCTCACAGGAGAGACTGCAGCTTACTTATGTAGGCATACCCCTTTTCTCCCTAAAAAAGTACTTAAAAAGTGGAAGGTTTGGTGGTAGGGACACTAGAAGTATTGGAAAGGAAAGTCCTTTGGAAAAGTCTGTCAGTATACTGATGTGCAATAAATGGTTGGGGTCAGCTGGAATATACACTCACCTTGGTTCTTAGGGAGATGACACAAGGGCTGCTCAGGAAAATTAATCCTCTGCTTTCAGTGGAAGCAGGATTACTGGCTTCAGCACTGTTACGTCCTGTTGTTCCCTGGTAATGGAGAAGCTGTGTAGGTCCTTGTGGTTGGGAAGGACTGTGATCATGGCTGATCATCTACTTTAGCTTTTAAAAAACCATAGCTGTGAAGACACCTCACAAGACATACACAATCACTTTTTTTCTTTCCTCGTGGCTGATAAAATGGCCCTGACAAAGGAAAAAATGTCTTGCATCCTAAGAATATATCTCAATAAAAGTGAGGTAAAAGTGGGCAATGACAGCAATGTTGCCACTGGCATCACTGGGTGTTTAGGAATACCTTGGAGGTGTCGAACAGCCTTTGGTGCAGAGACTCCTCTGTTTTGGTGATAACCTCAGTAACTTAGTGGTGCAACACCTCTAAAACAGCTCAGGAAAGCATCTGCCCCTGATAATATGAAACAGGAAATAATCAAAATAGCAGAAATCAGCCATAGAGTGTTACTTGAAGATGATTAATTGACACTGACCACCCAGAAAGAGCAGAGGCTGAGTAAATTACACTTTATGAAACAGGGCATTGAAAAAGCTGGAGTATGTGTAATCTTTCCTAAATGGTAGAGAATCTCTGACCAGATCCTAAGTCAATGAAAGGGGCATGAGGAAAAGGTACATTTTTTTTTCCTCTTGGTTAGTTGGTTGGTTTGGCCTTTCCCACGGAGTTATCTTTTTAAATAAAACCTAGTTAAGGGATGTTGGTATTTGAGCAGTCAGGCCATCCATAAACCAGGTTGGCAGGTTGCTGGCCCTCTGAAGCTGACTCTGAAGGCACATGTGGTACAGAACTGACAATCTGCTGAGGAAACAAAAGGACATTTCTCTTTGGCTTTGGGGAGACATGGAAATGCACAGCTCCCCAGTAACCTACAAAGGACATCAAAGCTGAAGCCTTCTCCTTTTCCAGGAGATGGAAATCCCTTAGATACCTCCTGAAGGCAGGCAGCAAGCTGTTTGCTAGGATTAAGGTTTTGTTTCATTTCTGCTCCCTTGGAAAGAGTTGGTGTCACTGCAAAGACCAAGAGGGAAAGCTGGATAGGAAAAAAAATAAAATAAAAGGAAATGCTAGGATATATTCAGAAGTTAAAGGATGGTGTCTGAGACAGAATGTATTTAAAAAGTGGAAACAGGAAATGTGTCTAAGAAAATAAATGAGTACTGACTGAAGATTTGAGGGGGAGGACTAAACTGACCCAGGGTGTCATTTCGTTGGCTTTTTTTTATGTTGCTCCTGGGATGAGTTTGGCTCAAATTCTGTAAATGTCAAAAACAGGTCAAAAGATAATTGTTGATGTTATTTGCACTTATACTTGCTCATGGTGGTTGCTGTTCACTGCTAAGGCTCCTGAGAGGATTAGTAATACAACTAACGAAGACTAATAATGCAGGTAAAATAGTTTGCATCTGATGCAGTGTAGTGGGCTATTTTTAAAACTGTGATGATGTAACTGGGAAATCTGTATTCATTTTAAAGTTCCAGATGGTTTTAGAGTAAAGTCTGATTTTCTGAAAAAAATGCCTCAGATACATCATCTTCAAAACATCTGTATTTAAATCATGTCTGTCTTGTCCTGTAGGATGAGCAAGGTATGTAGTTTCCTCTACTCTTCCAGGAAATGTGATTTATGATTTTATACTGTGCAGCAGGAATAACAAAATGGAAACTGAATTAAGAAGAAGCAAATTTGGGTGCTGTGCAGGGATGGGGTCCAGATTTGGTTAATTACTTCACACTGAAGGAATGACCACTTTAGCTGTGAAATCACTGCCCTGCAAATCTTCTAACAACCAGTTCTTACCCATAAACTGAACTCTTGACACTGCCTGTCCACCCATGACAGTACAGTGTGATTTTTTTTCCCTCTCAGTCCCTGTTTTCCACGTACACATTGTGTTCTTTTCTGGTGTTTGGGGTCTTGGTAAGATTCAGGCTGAACTTCCTTTCAGATTACGGAGTTTGGATAGATAGTTCCCCTGGGAAGTGAGGGGCAGCCGAGCAGAAAAGATGAGGCTGCAGAGCAACACACCCTCATCTTCCTTCCTTCATACCAAATCAGGGATTTGATGTGGGGATAGGGAATACTCCCACAATGCTTTTCAAGAATAAGCTTTTTCCCAACACTTTTCACACACAGATTTTCATATTATTTTCTGTAAAAGTGCATTTAAGTGCTCTGATGTTAGTCTTATTCTCTTTCTACCATTTGTGACCCCTTAAAAATTAATCTGCAGGCCTTGGGCAGCAAACTGAAATCCACCAGCTGGAGTGTATCCCATACCACATTGCTTGGAGCAGCCAACATAGTGTCTGCAAGTTTGGCACGTCCTTCCCTTCTCTGAGCACCTTGTAGCAGTACAGCAAATAAACCAGCTCTCACGTCTGTTTAGAACATGCTCTTGGCCTCTCTTCGCGTAGGAAAATTGTGGGCAGAGAAATGTTTTGTTTAGGTTGGAGTTTTTTTGAGCATATGCATGTGAGGTCTTCATGGAAAACTCCTCTCCAACAGCCAACAGCATGTGTGTGTGATACACATCCAGGAAAGGACTTGGAGCAGATTTCCTGGAGCTCTTGTTCGTGGACCCCAAACACCCTAGTACTGAAAGAAGGTTTTGGTGGGAACTCTGCTTTGCAAAATTCCTGGATGCCTTTTTGCCTTCCTGACTTTAATTTACAGGAAAGCTTGTTGTGCCCCTTTGTAGCACTAGGAAGTTGTGTCGATTAATATGAGTTACCTGTGTGTTAGTTTTAGTTTAATTTCCATCCCCAACTGAAAAATAGAGCAAATTGTTGCAAGGAAACTAGTACACTCCTATGGTGTCACAGAACTGCAGCCAGCAGGTCACACAGCTTTTAAAGCCAAAGTTGTGATGGTCAGAAGGTAAAACTTCAGGTGGAATAACAAGAAAAAATTCTCAATGTTGTGTTGTACCAGGCCTTTGAATAATGCATGTAAGGAGTGTCTAAAGTCCAGTAAAAAGGGTAATTTGATGAGCAAGAGGAACCCTGGTGAGTGGGCACCAGGGACCAGCTGGGTATATGGAGGTATAATGTGGCTTCTGGCCCTTTCTAGTGTGTCTGATTTTGTTCATGAACAATAACTACTGAACATCTTAATCTATGCTTAATTCTGGTTATTGTTAAATGTTTTCTTCTCTGTTGTTTCTCCAGGGAAATGTTAAATTATTCTTTCCTTTTTTTTTTTTTAACTCCCATCTCTCTACTGGTATTTATCTCTTCCTGGAAGAAATCCAAGTCTAGTAATTAAGGCACTAGGAACAGTCAGAGGTTTGATCAGTAGATAAAATGTAATTATAACAGATCTACGAATCTCTCTGCAGTAAATATTTTAGCACCTTAGGCCAAATCCCCATTAACATAAACAGAGTTATTGGAGATCACACTGTCTTACACCTGCTGGGGATCTGTGTAAAACTGCATTGACAGCTCCATTGTGACTGTGTGGGAAAACTTAAAAAAATTACCTAAGAAAGATGATGAGGTGTGATACTCTGCCCAGCAAGCAGTTGGGATGAAAGATGTGGGTTTTTTCTCACATCCTGTGATATATACTGGCTTATCTTTTTTTCCTTGGCTGTTTTCAAATATCCTGAAATAGAATTTTGTCTGTATGGGTAAAATTCTCAGAACTGATCTCTTTGGTCACAGTGGTGAGTAGTTGTATTACATATATTAATTAGGGAAGTGGTGTAACTTATTCCCTAATTTGGGTGCTTAGGTGAGGGGTGATAAAAACATTTCACAGACAAAAAACCCCCATAAAATTCCCCAAATCTCATCATTTCTGGGTATCTTGTTTACCCTCCTGCTGAAGTCTGGAGCAGGTTTCCATGCCACAGCTAGTGGCACTCACTATTTCTGGCCTCCCTGACCTGAGAAAAGGGTCTTATGGGACATCCCTCCAAGTTTCCCTCAGCTGTGAGCCCTGGGGGAGACTGAGATCAAGTGTTATCCACTGAACCTGCAAAGTACCAGATGTTCTGTCGCCTCGTCACCCCTCTGGCACGGATCAAAGGCTGTAAAGGGACACATGGAAAGGTTGCCTGCCATAGGCATGTGTGCTGGTTTTGGCTGGGGTAGAGCTAATTTTCTTCTCAGTGGCTGGTATGGGGCTGTGTTTTGGGTTTGTGCTGAACACAGGGTTGGTAATACAGAGATGTTTTTGTTATTGCTGAGCGGGGCTTACACAGAGCCAAGGCCTTTTCTGCTTTTCAAACCGCCACACTGAGGAGACTGGGAGTGCTTGGGGAGCTGGGAGGAGACACAGCTGACCCAAATTGACCAAAAGGATGTTCCAGATCACATGACATCATACTCAGTGTATAAAGTGGGGGAAGAAGGAGAAGGACATTTGGAGTGATGGTGTTTGACTTATTAAGTTATCATTATGTGTGATGGGACCCTGCTCTCCTGGAGATGCTGAACACCTGCCTGCCTATGGGAAGCAGTGAATTAATTCCTTGTTTTACTTTGCTTGTGTGCTCAGCTTTTGCTTTCCCTGTTAAGCTGTCTTTATCTTAACTCACAAGTTTTCCAGCTTTCACCCTTCCGATTTTCTCCCTGATCCTGATGGTGAGGGAGTGAGCGAGTGGCTATGTGGGGCTTGGTTGCTGGCTAGGGTGAAACCATGGCAGCATGGAAAGGAAAGGACTTTTGGGTGGAACAACAATCCTATTGGAGAGAAAATTTGCTAAGGAGACTGTATGGATGAACCACAACACAGTTTGAGAAGCCATCCCCACTCCAGGCTGTGTTGGCAGTCTTTTCAGCTAATCAAGACTTAATTCCTAAGGAATTTAAAGATTTTAGCACAGAACAAATAATGGGAACTGGTGGGGGCGGTGAGCCATGCTGCTACCCTCATGAATGGAGGTTGTTGACCCTCTATGATGTGTGCCAACCACTGCTGCCAGGTAGAGGGGCTGAAGCGTTTTCACCTGTGAGATCTTCACTGAAGGAAGGGAGCTGAGCAATCAGCTTTCTCCCTAGTCACAGGTGGCCTTTGTACGGTTCAGGATCATGCTCAGAAGTAGTAATGGAATCTTATATAAAAATGAACATTTAACCCATTGGGCAACCTATTTGCTTTAGTCCTTCTTGAAGCAGTTGTTTGCAGAAATTGCCTGATGAATATTTTGGAGGGTGTTTGCCATCTGATTGCATCTCACTGTGCGGTGGTGGTTCAGAAACTAAAAGGCATCAAAAGAAAGACAAAAGAGAGGAAAGATGAAAATCAAAAAGAAAGTGAATTTTAAAGCCATGGAAGCCTGATGGCAATTCCTACTCGCCAAAACCGAGGGGCACAGGTCCTGTAGGAGAGGTTAGGCAGGAAGGGCAGCAGCAGTTAGATGGGAACAGACAGCTTATTGCATAATAAAAGAAACTAATCCCTCAGTGTGTCTTCCTTCAGAAGCAGAACAAATAACCTAGCTCACTAACACAATAGAGAGTTTAAAGAAAGCATTGAATAAGAGCATAACATCATTATAATATGAAGAAAGATAGTCTCATTAAAATGTTAGGTACTTAATCCTTTAAAAAACAGAGGTTTCAGGGAGATGAGAGTAAAAGTTAAGTCTACAACTCTTCTTGTATTAAGATATAACATTATGTAACATAAAGTATATAATATCATCATCATGGCTAGGCTTCGCGAATGAAGATTTAGGAAGGCTCTATCCACGTTTGTTACAAATAATATAATATAGTAGTACAATAATATAATAAAATTAAAAAGGCTTCTGCTCTTCAAAACCAGGGTCCAAGGCTCATCTGGCCTTTCTGGGTGGCCTCTTTCCTTATGTGGAGTTGATATGAAAGCTCTTACCTCGAGCTTATGTCTGCACTGAGCGTGTGATCAAAGAGCAAACCGCGGCGATCTTTAAAGTCGTCACAGAGCCGCATGTCTGCAGAAGACGTATTTCATTATGATTAGGAGACGCCAAAAGCATCTTTTCCCTTCAAGGTTTGCCAATTCATTTGAAACAAGACGTAAAGGATGCATCTGTGCAAAAGGCTTGGAGTTACGCAGCTGCAAGGGGGGAGGGAAATGAGTTGTTTATCTCTTCAGAAGTCTCGCGTTCGCGCAACCAAACGCTGCACAGATTGGAGAGGATGTGCCCCACACCACACAGCGACGTCTGTCTACGTCTGGCTGTGAGTGCTCAGAGAGGAAAAACTGTGGTTGGCTCTGACCAAAAGCAATAATGAGAAAAGCTCGTGGCAGCACCAGCACATCTATAAAACAGAGTGATGTTCCCGTAGAAATATGCTACTGTGGTTAGATACAGACCAAGAGAAAATATACCCCATGCAGATATCTTGATCATATGGTTTCTGGCAGGGGAAAACAATTAGAAGGAGGGATTCTCAGGCACAAATTTACTTTTTTTGGGCTGAGCAGCATTTGTGAAGTAAGAAATGTAGATTCCAGCCATGCCAGATGCTCCGCTGCCCTTGGCAGTTTCATTGCATTTCAATGTAAGAGGGCTGTCCCAGGGGCAGTCAGTAGTTGTGGGTTATCTAGGTTCCAGGGAACCATGCCAAATTAGTTTATTTTGGGAAAATGTGTTTTGCAAACAGTGAAGAAAGATCAAAACCCATGAAGTGACATTATATCTGACAACTTTCATTTCTATGGGATATTTTCATCCTCTGAAACAGAACTTGGTAGTGATGATTGAAATGGGGATTTTTTTGTCGTTGTTGAAACTAAAAAAAGAACAAACTGTCTGCAAATAGAATTTTCAGTTGGGGTGGTATTTTTTTGGTGGTTTTCTCCCCCCCCCCATTAAGCTTAAGGGCGCTTATTAGAAATTACCAGTAGGAGCTATAGAAAGTGGTCTTGTTATTTACAACTAGTTATTTATATGTGTAAAAGTTAGTTCTTTGAGAAATGCTTATTGTTTATCATGGTTCATTTTGGTTTTGTTTTCCTGAAATCCAAGTTCAAATTTGGGTAAGAAAGCACCTTAAAGATCATCTCACTTCAAACCCCTTGCTGCATCCAGGGACACCTTCCACTAGACCAGGTTGCTCAAAGTCCCATTCAACCTGGCCTTGAACACTTTCAGGAATGGCTTCTCTGGGCAACCTGGGCAACCTGTGCCAGGGCCCCAGCAGCCTCACAGTCAAGAATTTCACCCTAATATCTAATCTAAGCTTGCCCTCAGATTCCCCCGACCCACGTGCAGGACCTGGCACTTGGTTGTGTTGAACTTCGTGAAATTTATTACACTTTTTATATGAGATTTTTTTTTCTTGGAATCAGTCTTGATAGCAGCTGCTGCCCTCAGATTTGCTATTACAACAAACAAAACTTTTGGTTCAAATATCTGTCTAAGGGCTCAAAGAGCAACTAGACGAGCTTATGGAGGAAGAACTTGCTTGTTGACATTAAGTGCAAAGGAAACACCTCTGGCTTAGGAAACTCCTGAAGTGCAAAATATCACAGTTTGGGAGAGTAACCTCAGACTGTACCTTCATATGATTGCCAGGTTCTTGTACACCTTCCCATACACCTGTTCTCAGTCAATGCTGGAAACAGGACAGTGGGTCTTTCATCTGCAATAGTATCTCAGGTTTTTGTCCTCATGTTTTTATTCCATGTCATAAAATCGCAAAAACTTTGCTACTTCTAACATGTTTCTCAGCAGTAACTCACCTGATTTTTGGAGCTACTTTGGCTCCATACCATGGCAGAAAATAAACCAGCTTGTTGATATGGTAATCTACGTGGCAAATTTTACATGTGAAACACAAAGGAAATAGGGTGTATTGAAAGGTGGTGCAACTGGGTACACCCCCAAAGTAACTCTGGAAACTGTCACGTTTTGGAAGTAACCACTAAAAATTAAACCTCATGAAAATCCCTTAAAAGTTTAATACTGGTCCCCAAATTTCATTAAATAACAAGCAGAGAAGTAAACTATTTATGGTTGGTTCTGGTCATATGAGCTCATTTGTGGCTTTACTTTCTCCTGATGAAATTCTTTGTGAGAGCTGCTCTTAAAGGCAGAAAAAACAGTGGGTTATTTTTGTATATCTGATTTAATAAGATGGCCCAAATTACTACTTTTCACTGCTTCCAGGGAATCAGAAACATCCCTGTATCTTTTCTCCTCAGTCTCTGGTGCCTCTGGCATCCACAGTGTTTGGACCAGGTGAGCGTGAAAGGAACACGTAGTAGCAGAAGCCCAGTGGAAAGTTTAAATAAGTGTTTCAGACTCCTACAGCACTTGCATGGGGTCATCTGGCTATAGAAATCTTGGAGAACTTTATATTAGAAATAATCAGTGGATCCCCAAGAGGTTGTGACCACCAGCTGAGGAGACATGAATAGTTCTTCAGCTGCTTGGTACAGTCACTGACAGGACAAACTGATAGTAGCTCCACTGGCAGTGCTTTGATGGGGTTCAGTTCGGCTAAAGAAGCACCCAGCTGTGTGTTAGGGAAGAAAAGACCTCTCTGCAGATGGCTAAATAATCTGGTTTAGCTGTATTGGAGAGGCTCTTGCTCTTACTTGGTGCTATTTGCATTAGCTCTTGTCACACTGATGAACCTGGAGTGCTGTATTTGCAGGCTCTCTTGTGTTAGGCTGCCTGGAAAATATCCCAGGTGTCAAAAATAAACCTATCCATCATTCTCTTTTGGGTTTTTCTTTTTTCCCCTAAACTTTATAGTCAAGAATTGAAGTTTGATAAGTGAAAAATCAAAACACCTTTCAAAAAAGGAAACTACAAATTAAAAAGACATGTTGCCTTAACAAATGTCTTCAGTTAATTTGAACCGGACAGCTGCTTGAGGAATCCCAGAAGGACGTAACATAAGGCAATGCCTATTTTTCACCAGCAGGCTCCAATCAAGTTTACCAATTTTTCTATTATTTATTAAAGTCTTCTGTGTTCTTTTGTAGAGATTTCTCAGCAGGGAGCAGTACTCAAGCTCTGCCTCCAATGGCCTGGGCAGAATTGCGTGCTGTCTTTGACACGCTGGTCCCTCAGAGCCTGGGAAAACATTAAGAAATATGAGAAGTCCTGCAGGAATGTGGAAGACATCATGTGTCTTGGAGCTTGGTGAATTTCCAGCAAAATTTACTTATGCTCCAGATTCATATTAGTTCCTTAAAATCTGCCATTTGAGATGCTCTTAGCGAAGAAAACCGGAGGAAATTGAAAATCAGCGTAGACCAGAGTCAACCTTGCACAGGGTCTGAGTTACTTGGGGCCTCCTATCTGGATAGAACAGCCTTAGATATCCCTGTGAACCCGGTGAAAATGTCTCCACAATGCAAAGCAGCTTGAAAAGCTAAGAACAGTAAGGAAGCTGTGTCAACAAGGGAATAAGGGGTAATAGAGAAAGTCGAGGGGCCTGATAAGTCAATCAGAGCTGGGCAGCAGTTTAAGAAACCTCACAAGGATATAAACCAGAGCTGCTCAAATGATTTCTACCAAGAGCTGCTTGACAGATATAAAGACTGAAAGTGTTTGGGTCATTTCACTTCCAAAGGGATCTCAGGTTTTATGTGAGTGCTGGGGAGAGAGAGTGGGATTTGCAGCACCAAAGGAAAACAAGGAGTAATGCTCTGGTCCTGTGTATGACATGGAGCTCCTGTATGCAGGACAGGGGAGGGGATGGAGAGGGATTAGATAACATGGGGAGATGGACAAGGGGGAAAGGCTTTAAGATGAGAAAAGGTAGGGGTTATTGGCTTCAGAACATAAGGGTGACCTGGAACTGCAGGATTTGAGAAATAAATTTGTGGGTGGAGTAAGAGAAAACACAGAAGATTTGAATAAAAAGAATTTGAGCTAATACTTTCTACACTGAGTCTCTGTTCGGACTACAGAATGTAGGATTAGTAGATCTTATTCATTAAAAGCAGAATTGTGTTATTTGATTTTCAATTAGTAGGCGGATTTCAGCCTCCTAAGCAAAAGCAATAGAGTAACTGAAGACAGACCTGCTCATGCTGCAGTTCAAGTTGCTTTAATCTCTTTTAAGGGTGTTCCTTACTGACGCAGCTCCCTGCTCCTCTGTCTGACTATGCCAGCTCACAAATCAACACAGTGTATTCACATTTCTGAAATACATAATGCTTTGCCTAAAATCTTCTTATAATCAGTGATGGGTAAAGATCATCTTCAGATCCCGATCACTATTAGTCATTATACACAACGTGAAAGAGGGGAATGTGCTTTTTTCCCTTGGAAAAACATCATATCCTTGGATAAGTTTGGTGGTTCACGCAATGGCAGTGCTGTTTCCTGATTCCATTGTGTTTATCTGTTCTGAATCTGTTCCACCATTGGAAGAGGCCGGTGGAGGAGTTAAGTCCCAGAAGAAGCATTTAAGAGGCAAGAGATCAGGAGTTTGGGTCATGAAAAGGAGGAAAACAGGAGAGTGTGATGAGTGGGAGCATGAGGTGGAGGGAGAGAGAAAAGGCTTCAAAAGGAGGGAAAGGCAAACATACTTGGTGTGAGCTGGGAGGATGTGGGGGCCACTGGAGCTTGGTAGAGGGAGCACTGGTCTCGGATGGGACAGGACCCATCACTGAGCCTGAAACTCAGGGCTCAGGGAGACCACAGAGCCTGTGATGTGAAACATCATGTGCATTCACTGTCCCCTGCTCAGCTCATGGGACTGGGGTTGGATGTCACCTAGAAGGCAGCTGAAATCATGGAAACACTTCAGTGTCAGGAATTGATGTGACCAGAACAGAAGAATGGTTTGGAAGAGGCAGACAGTTCTGCTTTACAGCATACTCTGATTATATTATGTTTTCTGATTTTGTTGGCAAAAATCTGCCAGCATGAGACAACAAATGGCTTTTAACTTATTGTTTTCTCTAAGGAAAGCATTATTTTTTAAAGATCTCCGCATTAAATCTGCATACACTTGGAGCCTGAAGAAAACAATCTGAAGGAGCAGGGGGGAATAGAACAGCTGAAAATCTATTTGCTAAGTCCTGCAATGGAGAATATATATTCTAATGTGAAACAGTGATGACAAGGGAAGCTTTAGACAGCTTCAAAGCAAAAGCATCCAGGCAGGCAGTCCTGCAGGACTTCAAAACCTTGCATGGAGACAAAGCTTTTTGTACATCAGAGCTTGAAATTCAAATCAAGCAGAGAGAGAGCCAAGCCAACTTTGAGCATTTTGCATTTCACTTGATATTCTTAAAGGGTGCAAGATTTTCATCATCATTTGCTTGCATCACATGCCATTTGCAGTGCTCTTTTGCAGCTGCTTCCTTGAGCTTTTTCTCCCAGTTTCATTGAGCAGTTACACAGATTTGTAGTGTTTTGCATGTGTTTTCTTAAGGCTTTTGTTCAACTGGATTCTCCTTCCCTCCCTCCAGCCTCAAAGGCAGATTTACAGGAATTTTTTAGAGATATGACACTGCATTATTTTAAAAGCTTTGCTCTGCTTATCTTCATGGCCTTAGAGGTCACAAAGGACTACATATGAGGATAAGCATCAGGTTCCCCAGCATGGAATAAAGTCAGGATGGATTACACAAAACACTTTAACAGATAAACCCAGATACTCTTCTCAGTATCTCTCCTCTCTCCTATTACTGCTGAGATTTCTTGAATTTATTTTTAAAAAGACAGAAGGGGAGAGTGCTAGAAAGAGCAAAATATGTCCAAACCTCTACTGAAGAACCTGAAATAACATTTTAATTCCATCCAAATAATGCTGGTTCAAGAGTGGCTCAGTAGAGACATTTTTATGTCAAAAGATGCAAAGAAATTTTGTTGACTAATTAATGATAGGATTTATATTTCATTAAGGAATATCCAAAAGATCATCTAATATAAGATGCTTTCAAATTAAGGGCAGAGAGGAAACTACGTTTGTTTTAGTTGAAGGAACAACTAAAAACTGTTGTATATTGAAAAATTGTTGCAGTGACGAGGCTTTGCTGGATTTGATTCAAAGAAATGTTGAAAACTTGGTTCTCCATTGCCCATGTCTTACAGCATAATTTCAGCTATTCCATCTTTCTCCATATGCTGTTGCAATTAAGGAACTGGTATGATTTTTACAGTTCTGGTTCAGCTGTGACAGAGATGGGGAACTGGGAGACTTTGGGTATGAAACTTGGCTTTGGCCAAACCCAGCAGACAACTGAGGAGACTGGAGGGGTGGAACTCCAGGGCTTTGCTCCCAGGCATTGGCCCACAGGCTGCAATATCAAAACCTGCATCAGCTGCCTCTCCAGTCTTGGTAGGATGAGACTCAGGTGACTGAATTAGCACCAACCCACGCTCCTCCTGGGACAAATAACAAAAATTGTATAAACAGGGCTTGGTTTTACCAGGGCCACTTGTTACTCTGCAGGGCACTGAGGGGCTGGGTGGTGCTTGGGGGGTTCATGGTCTCCCATCCTGAGTGCCCAAAGGGTCTCAGCACCTCAGGGACCTGCAGTGTGTGGGTGCCACTTACAGCCTGGCAGGGGGTGAACTGAGTAGCTCAAGAAAAGCTGTGCCCAGCACAGGTGAGGAGTAGCTCTGCCAGCTGGGTGCAGAGGGTTAAGGCAAGCAGCAAGAAGCAGTTCTGCTCCCCTTTAAAGCAGCACAGCCTAAAGGTATGAGGTTTGGGTGTGCACGGTGTGGCTGAGGGAGAGGAGGTTAATTTGGCCACCAGTCACAAAACATCTCCTTGTGTTCCCCCACATTTCAATATTATTTCTTTTAATAAACAGTTCAGTGTGTCCCTCTCAGTCCTAGCCCTGATATCCCTGGCGTGCTTTTAACCTGAGACAGTCCCCCAAGAAGAGGCAACTACTCTGGGAGCTAAGGTAAGGGAAGGAAATACAACTAAGTGGTAATGGCTTCAAACTGAAAGAAGGCAGGTTTAGGTTAGATATTAGGAAGAAATTCTTGACTGTGAGGGTGGTGAGGCACTGGCATAGGTTGCCCAGAGAAGCTGTGGATGCCCCACCCCTGAAAGTATTCCAGGCCAGGCTGGATGGGACTTTAAACAACCTGGTCTAGTAGAAGGTGTCCCTGACCAAGGCAGGGGGTTGGAACTAGATGGTTTGGGTTTCAACCCAAACCATTCTGTGATTCTGTAACACTGACAGTCACTTAGGCTCTGGGCAATTTCTCCACCGGTAGGGTGGAGATCAGATGTGTCTCCAGGAGGAGCCTGGCATTTGTGGATACCCAATTCTGGGCTCACTTTCTCTGATGATGAACCCAGAGCCTGTAGTATCACAGACTCAAAGAAGAGGGGATGGCACAGGAATCCTCACAAATGTAACAACTTTAATGGTGGCATTTGCAGTAAAATGTGAGAGGATGGTTATTCCTGCTGTGTGTCTCCAATTCTAATGCTATTCCCAGGTCAAGACAAGAGAATGGTCTTTGCATTTTGCTTTGCTGAATAGGTCTGAGCTATTTGTTACTACCATGATCTTAAAGGTCTTTTCCAGCCCTAATGGTTCTGTGATTCTATACTGAGTGATGTCTTTCTGAGGCACAAGATGCTCAGCCAGCTATGGAGGGCCCAGCACCCTCCTCTGGGGGATGTGTCTGCCAGCTGGGAGAGACAGGTACTGTTCAGCTGTGGGTGGCTGGCAGTGATCCTTGCTGAAAGGCAAAGGTACAGAGGTGGGTACAAGCACCAAGCAACCTCCTGATGCTCACAGAAGTGATCCTCACCTCTGAAGCTACTGACTCTGTTACTGCCACTAAGACCACAGGCAGCAGGAGTCTCTCAGCATCTTCTGTGCAGAGCCAGGTAAATCACTGTGCACAACCTTCACTCAACAGAAAAAAATGCTGTTGGTCAAAGAAATTTTGGTAAAAACCCCTTCACTTTAGGTATTTTTGTTTACTTGTTCTTGGGGCTTTTTTAAATGAAGGGCAATTCAAATCGACCACAGAAAACACACCCAGCCGAAGATGCTGTTAGTTTTCAGTTTGGAGGTCTCAGAAATTACTGAAATGTGTTATGGAAAAGTTAAAAAACCCAAGTAGTTGTTTTTAACACCTGACCCACATTCAACATTTTAGTTATTCTAACAGGTAACACAGAAAACCTTGGTTATATGACTGGTGGTTGTTTAGTTTGGAGAACAGGAGATCAGGGGAGACCTCATTGTTCTCTACAACTGCCTGAAGCAAGGTTGTGGTGAGGTGGGGGGCTGGTCTTTTCTCCCCAGCAACAAATGACAGGACAAGAGGAAATGGCCTCAAATTGCACCAGGGGAAGTTTAGATTGGATACAAAGAAAAAATTTCTACACTGAAAGGGTGTCAGATACTGACACAGGCTGCCCAGATAAATGAAGGTATTTAGAAGACATGTGGATGTGGCACTTAGGAATATGGTTTAGCTGTGGGGTGGGCAGTACTGGGTTAATACTTGGACTCAATGATCTTAGAGGTCTTTTTCAGCCTTAGTGATGCTATGATTGCCATGTGCAGTGACTGAGCCTGCAGGACAGGATATTGCAGATCTCTCTTGTTATATGGGCTGGCTTTGCAGGCACAAAAGTATCATTTGTAACAGAATGTGGCTCTATGTCTGTAAGGGAGGTGAGAAATGAATTCAGGTGAATCTGGAGCATTATCTCTGTGCCTGTATAAAATCTTAAATGTTCCGTGGGATGCTTTAGTCAGCAGTAGGAGATGAGGAATCCCTGTGTGCACGGGCGAGGGTTTAAGCTGTATATAACCAACAGGGGGCATTAGGTTTATGCTTATTAAATGTGTATTTCTATTCCTAGCAGAGAAAAATGTCTGAATAGTTTGATTGAAAACAGCAGGATGTGAATCTTGTACCCTAAAAAAGATGCAGAATTCTGTTTTTATTTTTTTTATCCCCGAGAAGATTTAATAACTCTGTAAGTCTGCCTGGTTTTCTTTCGTTCTAGTTCACATCTATTTTGAGATGAAGATAAGTGAGATTGATGTAATTAACTATCATCTGATTTTTTGCGTGTTTGTAGCTCAGAAAGCACTTGAAAAATATAAGGGTTTCTGGTGCAAATTAGTTTGTATTGATAATTTCCAGTTTTCTAACCAGAAATTAACGTAAGGCTGCAATTACCTCTTTCTGATGGAAATGAGATTCAGCAGTACAGTCAACTGTTGCCCTTCATTATGGAGGAATCCTTGCCCTGAGTTATTTGATTACTGAATGCAAAGGACTTCAGTGAGGAGCTACAGTGCAAGCACAAATTGTGGTCTCTGAAAATGAAAGTAATATTTATTACAGAGATAATTATTATGGCTACAACCACTCATACTCCTGTCTGTGGCACTATTCATACACACATTCCTTTCATATTTATATTTTGTATTCATAGCATTGACTGTAGAAGCAACTTCTTTCTCTTAACACATGAAGCTGGAAAACTGTAGCCTGCTCTGCACTCCTGTCACATCGAGGCAGCTGGAGAACTGTTTTAGGTGAAGTGATCTCTACAATCTATAGCTAACTGGAGCTGCATATGGAAATAGATTAAGGGAGTAGATGTTAAATAATTAGGCAACATAGCTGAGGAGAACTGCTTTCATAAAGCAATGTCAAAACAAATTGTTGGCTAAAATGTACAGATGCTCTAATTTTCTAGTTGATTTAATTACCTGCCTTATGTTAAAATGGGGTTTACATAACCTAATAACTTTAATTTCTTCCAAAGTAAAGCCACAGTCATGATGTTGACATAAAGTAAACAAATGAGCAACCTCCAGCAGTTGCAGGGGTTTTGCCTGGGATGCTGTGAGCAATTCTTGGCCCCCCCACAGCCAGAGAAGAGAAATTCTAATGGATCAGTCGCACACAGTATCTCCCTTCCCTTGAGCCCTCTTCATATCTCAGTAATTAAAAAAAACCAACAGAACAAGAGGAGTTTGGTTCACTTTTATCCAGCCGGAATGAAGGTGAAGGAGTAACAACTGCAAACAGATAGTCCTGTGGCAGGGTGCTGCAGAGAGAAGAGTTTACAAAGTTTGCCTGAGAAAAATGGATATCACTTTGCAAACCAGCAGGTGACAAGGGAAGGGGTAGTTTTTGTCAGGTCTCTTTAGATGGTCCCTGAAGCAAGGTGGGTTGGTGCTTCCCAAGCATTTATTCAGATGGTAAATGCATTCAACAAGTGCCTTCCCCAGGGTGCCTAACCCCAAACAGCTCTTTTGGAAGTGGGAAATGCCCGGCGGTGGCACTTCCCAACTGCCTGGGTTGCTCTGTTGTACAACTGACCATCAGAGCAAGGGCTGCACTGCTCTCCCACCAGCCTGTGCTGTGGCAGGACATGGCTCCATTTGGGTTCCCCGTGTGTGAGTACGGGGCATTTCGCAGCCTCGTTGGCTGGAGGAAATCCTGAGGATGGTACAAATGCCTGGGTGTCCCATTTGCTGCTGCCTGGTGTTCCTGACCTCTGCCTGTGCCCAGACGGTGTGTTGGATGTTAACAGACGTCTCTGCATTATTAAACAGGTCGTGGGAGCCATCCCAGAGCAGGGGCTCACAGACAGTTTCATTAAGTGCTGCATCCACATGAGGTGGACAGCCCAGACTGCCTTCATTGCACACTAAGAAGCAGCTTAGTTTTAATTGTTTCCATCAGCATGTAGTTTTGCCTGCATGAGTAAATGAAACCCTTAAAGACATCAGAGTTTAAGTTACTAAAAGGTAATTGCTGCAGTAGCTTGCTCTTAAAATCTGCTCCTATTTCTGCATATATATGACTATCTTATTAACGTTAACAGTAATTTTTCCCCACTACAGTCTAAATGCTGAGAGGTGAACCTCCCACCCAAATCTTAAACACAGGAGCAGTTTCTAATTTGAAAAATAGTCATTATTTGGAGAGAGAGTTGGATCCAATTAATCAATAGAAAGAACACTCACATATCCATCTCTTTCCTCATCTCTCTTCCCCCTCCCTGACGTCTGTTTTTTTGATCTATGTACTGAACAACTTACCTGCTGTAGAATAAGTTTTCTTTTTGCCCTTTCAGGATACCTTTCCTGCAGATTGCACTGCACCTCTCCTGCAGCCTGGTACTTGCATCAATGAGTGGATGGTGCTAGAGTGCAACTTGTCTCTAAAATTTCAAAACCTGGCTTGTTGTGGGTGTACTCTAATGTCTTTTAAAAGTCTTAGTCAGGTTTTCCAAAGCATGGATCATGGAGAGCTAATATGTGGGTCTGACTTGAGTTCAGGAGCCATATAACAAAAATCCCACTGTGATGCTTGCAGACCTCTTCCAAAGATGGCCTTGAGTTGCTCTGGCCCAAGCTTAGGAGTAGTTTCCTGTTCTTATGTGTATGTGTTGGTCTTGATGCCTCATTTTGCGCCAGCCCTAGAAGCAGTTGTGATTTCTGTGATGCAGGTCTTTTGTTGCTCTTGTGCACTTTTCTAGAGCAGTAAGAAGGTCTTGAAGAACGGTTAGAGCATGATGGTGTTTGCAGCTGCAGTTTCAGCCCCTGAGTGATGACAGCTCTGGTCTCCTGTGTCTTTGGATGTGTGTCCTGGGCCAGGAGGGACCCTGTGGTTCCTCCAGCTTCATTGGCTTGACTCTGAGGGACACCACATCTTAAGACTTCTTCTACAGTCCAAAGGTGCTGTAGGCTTCAGATTGGTCACCCACTATAAGCAGAAAGTGTGTTTCTTACATTTTTTTACCTGGCATGTTTGTAAACTAAAGTGAAGGAACCAGATCACCTAGAAAATTTTTTGGAAGTTGCTTGGTCAATGCCCTGCCACATCCTTCCTTCTCATGAAGCAGAATTTAATGTCCTTCAATGCTTAACTCAGTCTGAACTGCATTTTAAACACGATCTCATCTGTTGAACCACCTTGTGCTAGTGAAAAGTTGTGTTACTCCGTATATCCAATAGAACAGCAAATTAGGGACACCTTTTCCATGCTAATCAATTAGTCATGTAAGATGTTACTGCTTTCCAAAGAAGTGCTGCTGTAGCAGCTGTGTTACTTGTTATGAAAGGTCTGTGTGTCAGCAGATTCTGCCTCCATGTTATGTTTTCTGCAGAGCCAGCAGCAAATCCTAATAAAACTTAATGCAAGAAAACATTGCCAGTGAGGTGATAGGTTGAGATGAACTGTACTAAAAAGAGACAATTCCATGCTAAGTTTTTTTAACTTCTCTGAAGAGTTGCTATTATAAACATACCGATTTAAGAGCTTCTTTTGGCTCCTGTGAAAATCAATATGAAAACTCGCACAGAATTAATCAAAAGAAGAAAAAGCATCCAGCCAGCCACCACTCACACTAAAACTGGACAGCTAAACTGGACATAGGCCACCTTCCCACTGGGCTCAGTGGAAAACTGCACTGGGGGAAAGTATTTAGCTGAATTAGATGTTTACTGGGGAATCTACGTTGTTATCCTGTACAACTTTCGCCTTAATGGTTAGGAAAAAGAACTCATAACTAATATTTTTTTTTTCCTTTTGCAGTTAGACATAACTTGAAGGATAATAAATATGGAAGGGGCAATGTTCTGCTGCCTTACAGAACGGCATGAAAAATCAGTTCCTCTGCCATGTGATGCACCCATAGGTAACTGGTTTTGCTGCATCATACATTGAAATTAAGGTTTCCATGTCAAACTGAGCTCTGTGAAGTGAAAGAGCATGCGACCAAGGGTTGGTGTAGATGTGCATCTGGTGTCATCCTTCTCTCTACCTGAAAAGGAGTTTGGGGCAGGTACAGGAAGGATCAGGCTGGCAATAAGAGGATCTAAATCTGATTGTGGACTCTACCCTGATTTTTTTGCCAGCCCAAACAATCTGTCTCAGTTTACTATCTACAATATTTTTTTGCCTTTTCAGCTCAAGCTGAACAATGCAGGTACATGTACATATAGGTATAGTATCTTTGTTGCTGAAACTTTCTGTCTTTCCAGTAATACAAGTTCTAACGAGTGTGTTTAAACTCAAAATTTAGCCTCCTGCTGAGTTCTAATGACAATTTCTTAAAAAAAACAAATTGCAGTTGAGCTAAGCTGTGATGCAAGTAATTTCCTTCTCAAAGATGATTTTTATAAACAAGTGTATATAAATAGGTTTAAAATTGAAAAAAAAAATCCACCAAAACCCCATAACAACTTGTTTTTAACTGCATCACTGTTACTATAGCATTTTACCCAAAACATATAAAACACTTAACTTAGACTGCCTACATTAGAAGCAAATGTTGTGTTTAAAGCCTTTTTTCTGTTGTTTGGGTTTTCAAGTACATAATTTCCAGGACAATTTAATGTCATCCACTTATGTCGATTCTTCAGCTGCCAGAAAGTCTTGAGATCTTCTAGTGTACTTGAGGCAAAACCCTCAGGCTCTCACAGATATTCCTGTAACACAAAATGTGGAGAACACAGTGGACTTCTAGTTCTGGAGAAAGTTTTTCCTGTAGCTCCCGCTGATTTCAGAGGAATCTCCAGAACCAGCATGATTCTTACATGGAGAAGGGTCCAGAAGAGGTGTCAGATGTGGAAATAGGCTGCAACACCTCGGGAAAGGAAAATGAAGTGTCTCACTATCCTGTCTGGCATAGCCTTTGCCACAGACACCACTGATGACTGATTGGTCTGCCCCCCCTCCTGTCTGCTTCCCACACATCTGCTACCACGTGTGGAAGGAAAAAATATTCAACCAAAAAAAAAGAGCCAAGATCAGAACTAGAGCTCCTTGGTTCATAGGGTTAGAGACTCTCAGCTTTCACTTCTTCAACAAAGAAAAGTTTTTCCACTTGGGAGTCCCCAAAAAACGCCTGGAAACATGGTCAGATCACAGCAATTCATGTGTTTGAGTCTGCAGGAAGCCTGAAAAATGGCTCTGATGCAAAAAATGGCTCCATTCTCCAGCAGGATGCTTGCTTTCCTCCCATCCCCCATGTGTGGCCATGGCTTGAGAAGATGACTGGGGGTTATTTGCTGCTATTCATTTCACACTACCCCAGATCCTCACTGCTGGGATTGGGACCTGTCAGGACCTGAGGGAGGATACCCTGCTATCTGGGACCTCTATCAGACTTGATCCAGACTATTATTCACCCCTACCTGAAAAAATATACCTTTCTGCTCTTAGGATAGCATTTACTTCTGAGTTCTGTGCCCATATGGTGTCAAGGATCTATTGTTGGTTCAAGTAGTCCAAAGACCACCCCCCTTCCCCCTCCCCAGCATGGCACCCTGGAGTTAAGAGCAGGTTTTTTTGTGTATTGAAAACTGAACCCAGGAAGGACCTGTGAGCTTGTGCAGTCCTTGCCTCTGTTATAGATTTCCTCAGACCACACCTGCAAGGATGGTGTTGGAGTAAAAATCTAGAATTAGTCAAAAAGGCCAAGAGAAACATAACATGCTTCTGTGAGGTGTTTTTAGCTGGACACTATTTTAAATGCAAAATGCTTCTTTTAAGATAGAACAGTGAATTGTTTCCTGTTCTGAATATTTTCTGTGATGATTCAGCTATTGGCAAAAATAAGCCGAAGAGTACGATGTTGAAGCACGGGAATACTCTGTAATTCCATCTGATTGTTATTTCAGACATTACCTGTTTCTGGGTAGAAATATTTTCCCCTTAAAAAAAAAAAAAAAAAGAAGAGAAGGACATGAGCCTTTTTCTCTTGGTTTTCTGTAATTAATCCAGTGATTTATTTCTGTAAAGTCTGCCAATAAATTATTGGTTTCTATCAACTTATTTCTCAGGAAGAAACCCTGGAAGAGGAAGTTGTCATGGACTTAGTAGATCCCCCAGTGATTACCCTGATTAAACTTGGTGCTGGCATTTGCTGTCCTTATGATGGAATGGTGTTTGTTCCCCTTATTCCATGTACCCTTTTGA
Organism: Chiroxiphia lanceolata; assembly: GCF_009829145.1. NCBI lineage: Eukaryota > Metazoa > Chordata > Aves > Passeriformes > Pipridae > Chiroxiphia > Chiroxiphia lanceolata. Next base: position 58,640,018 of record NC_045642.1, read on the forward strand.
TCTAGTGGACACCAACCATTTACATTTACACCACATTTACATCCCTGTATGTGACTGTGCCCTTTCTACCCTTGTCCCAAACTATGTTTTTTGGCATCTGTGAGCTGCCATCCTGTGGCACTGGTCATACTGGTGTTTCAGGTTAAATCAGAGGACTTTCCTCCTCTCCTTTCTAAGTGGGAGTTTGAGATTCCCATTTCTTCTCTTTCAAAAGTCTCAAAGATATGAAAATTTTCACTCCTATCCCCATGTGTTTGTCTACCCAAAACTGTGCTGCAGCATGTGTCATGATTTCCTTTCAGGGTTAGAATTATGAACTCTCTACCCTTGAAAAGAAGGAATTTTCCCTTCTTCCAGGGAGAAAGTCCCTTGGTTTGGACCCTGTAGCACCTGCCTGGTGCTATGATAATGGACTTTGAAAGTTTCGATGCTGTCAAATTCAAGGTGTTGTTTTAGGTCATTTCAGAAGCTTTAATGGCTTCTTGTGACTGCACAGCTGGACTCATGATAACTGAAGCACAGTCTTTGCAGGTGAAGGAATATGAAAAACAACATTAATAAAATGATAGTGTTTTAAAGGCCCTTTTCCCAAGTGTTTGATTCTGATTTGAGAAAAGTCCGTGGAAAAGGAAAATTGGGTTTCTAAGCACTCCAAAGGGAGGCAATGCCTATACGATGGTTGATTTGCTTCTGCCCTTATGTCTACACATTGCAACACAATCTTTAGTTATATTCCCCACAACATTTAATAAATGTGTATATATAAACCTCCCCCACTGACTTCCAACTTCTGTGCAACTTTGGCCTGTAATATCTTCGGTGTGCTCACTAGAGAAAATGAAAGGTATGAAGCAATAAAGCAAGGACTATAAAAAGTGTCATGTTAAAAGAAAGCAAGTGGTAGAATTGTTAAATCTCCAGTTAAACAGGGCTCTTCCATGAAGTTGTGCAAGTCATTCAAACCTAGTGTCTACCACCTCCCCATTCTTCCTATATTTTTATAAGTTTATGGGGGAATGCACAGGTTGAGATCTGGAGACGTGCTTTGCCCTCACAGCTATAACTGAAGTCACTAGATACTGAAAATATAATCTTCTACTGTACTGGGACTCCTCTGCTAAAGGATCCTGGATGTCTCAAGTTGGACACTATGATTTAGCAGACAATTTTGACCTTAATCTCCCTGTGCCCCAGTTTCCTGTCTGATCCCGGTATGACGAGATAAAATGCAGAAGATGCTCAATGGTGCCTACAAAGCACCAGCAGATTAGGGATGAGCACCACAAAAAAAATTAATTGTGCCATAGTTGAGCAGAGGTTGGCTGGTGTCCCAGGAATGTGGCACAGGGCCATGCTGAATGAGAAGTATAAAAAAGAAAGGCTTAGCTGAGCCATCCTGAGTGCATCCTAGGTGCATGATACGTAGGGAGCCTTAATTATTCCTAATTCTTGTGTGCTTGACTAAGCAATCCAACACTCTCTGAATGCTGTTGCATCCCTTTGCTTTGGACTGCCGGAGACTAAGGGACAGGAGATCCATAACCTTCACGTCTCGTTGTCCAGGCTTAACTTGCCCAACACAACAGAGAATAAAGAATTCTCATTGGTGCCAAATCAGAATCCAGCAAGTACTTTGGCTCTGAGGTTTCATCAGTACTTTCCATCAATTTTTATACCAAAAGCAACAACTTTTGTCAAGTTTTTATTGATTTCCTGTCTGCCAAAGTGCTTTTTCAAATTTGTAATGGGTTAAGGAGCAAATGCCCAAAATAGGAAAGAAACTGTAATTTATTCCCTCCCCCCACCTTTTTTCTTTTCCTCCTAAGTATTTTTTTCAGGCATTATCAGCTACTGCTATGGGCAGAGGTATTTCCTCCTTTCTGAAGGCTACTACCTGAACAGAATGCAGCAATGTTGTCACATATACAAGCAGATCTGGTGCCAGCCCCTCAGCAACTTTGAAACTCAGATTCCACTTCTATAGTGAGCAGGATGGTGGGCTCAGAGATGCTGGCTTGCTTCCTGCAGATTTCTGACAGTTCTTGGGTAGTGTTTTTGGAGCCAGTAAAAACGAATTGACCTTACAGTTCTCCCTGCTGAAGGGAAGAAAGTTGCAGTATGACCTCCGCTGTTGTCACTCTCTAGTTTCTGACAAGTGTACTTTACTCATGGAGACAGATTTATTAAGGATCTCATGCCTCATAGTTACCAGAAAATTCTCTTGTGTCACATTCTTCCGTGCAGTTTCTCTGGACTTTAGGGAGCAAACTCTACCTGCTTTTCCCACAGGCAGCATGCTTCAAACATCTCTGGCATCTGTTTCCCACTTGAGCCCTTGTTTCAGCAGTATAACTCAAAGTCATGAGACATGACACACTGGAAATCAAACACTGCTAATTTGGAGTTCAAAGACCACTTTATACAAATCCCTTTGTTTATAATCAAAGCTTGTGGTCATCTTGATTAAGATTTTTAGAATGGGAGGTCTTCTGTGTGCACCTGAGTTAGAAAACAGCTCTGAGCCTTGCCAGGGGTATCTCATCACTCAGTTCTGCTCTCAGTATTTTTAGACCTATGTGGGTGAGTCTCATTGGGAGCCCAGGGTGGTCCCAGGGAATCTGATTCACCTTATTACACACAACACTGAAAGCAAATGAAATATGAGTCTGTTCAGCAGCTCCAATGTTCTAATGACTCAGGCCATTGGGGTGGATCAGTGCCTGACCTATTTATGCTGGTCTATGTCTCCCACCTCTTCTAGGAGCCCCTTGAGTGATGATTCTGCAATTAATACATTTATGGAAGAGACACTTAAAGCTCTGTGCCATGCATAAGAACCAGTTCTGAAATATTCAATAGTCCCTGAAGTAAAATAACCCAGTCCTGTAGGTTTAGATTCAAAGGGTCAGCTCTTCACCACATGGAGCTGAACTTTATAGTGTGCACTGTCTCCACTTGCTGTGGGAGTTGATGCTTGCCCACTGCTGGCTGGATATTGAGTATTGTGCCTTTTGTAGAAATACCAGCAAAGAGGTAAATCACCCTGAGCAGGTGTTTCAAATTTCAGAAGAAAAGAAATAGTGAAGCGGACGAGGAAGGAATCGTGATTACTTTTACTCTGCTACAGCAATGTGCTCTTTCCCTTTCTGCCTTTTTCCTTTTAGGAAAGGAATGCTAGTTTCTTCCCTTAAAGAAATAAAGCTTGCAAGCCAGGAAGAAAGAAGAGCTAGGAATCTTCTGATCTTCCATCAGGAATTGTTACATTTAGCTTCATATCCTCAACTTTTCTAGAAATGTTTTAACAACTAATTAACTCCTTAAAATTGAAACTGTGTTGACTTACCTATTCTGGGATAACAAAAGAAATGCTTTTTGAATCACAGTGGATTTTCTGTCACATTTAAGAACAGCTGGTTGAGACTGGGGTATTTTTAATGTGAAAAGAAACTGCTTAGCTGCCCTTTTCCTACTTAACACTGACCTCAAACCTTTCCGACAGTTTCCTGCATGGTGACTTGGTACTGTTTCCAAGCACAGTTTGAAGACTCCCAAAAGAAGACAAGTCTCCTTGCAGTTCCCAGTTTGCTTTCTTTGTCAGACTCTTCTTTTCAAGGTTATCTTTAGCCTCATCCAGCATTCCAGGAAAAGAAAGACATGTCCTCTGGACTTTTTTTGCAACTTTGATATAGAGGCAAGAATTCCACCCCATGTCCTGCCCTTTCTATATGACGTCTGTGACATTTAAAGATATGTTTTTGGAGCTTGTCCCTCTTCATAACCTATTGTTTAATTAGTGCCACTGGAAATACAGCAACAGAACTTAATAGTGGGGAAGTTGAGGATATGAAGCAGGGAGGATGAAGTGACACTTAGGCATGACTGCCACATCAGAACAGAGATGGTTAGTGGAAAGGGTAAACAAGAGGGGTTTTGATCAGTTAATGAAAATGGGGTGGGGGATAAGTAGACAAATCTAGGTTTCAAAACAAGGTTGGGAAACGAGCAGAAAAATTCAAACTGGGTTCAGCTTGGGTGGGATTGAGGGAACTGGGGAGTAGAAGTCCTAGTAACACTGTCCAGACAGATCAGTCACACAGTGTTTGTTGGTGCACAGATTAGACACGTGATTTAGACATCTAAAACACATGTTTTAGATGGCTACTGCTCACTTGAAAAAATGAAGGTGTTATCCTCCATCCTCCAATTATCAGGAGCAAAATTTCCCTGTACCTGGGGCAGTGCTCAGCAGGAGCATCTTTTAAACGACACCACTCTGAAGAAAGCCCTAAAGATTTCAGACCTGGGGGGAAAACAATAAATGTTTGACAAATTGGGTCTCGTTCACCTCTTGACCTAGTTTTCTATCAGCATTCCCAAGCTGATTGTAATGGAGCTGCTCCTGATTTGCATTTGTTTAAATGAAATCAGAACCAGACCTTTTCCAGGGACAGCAGTACTGGCAGCTGGGAAAGAGCTGGTCCTGAAAAAGCTCCCAGTGTGGTAGAGATTTTAAACTTTACGCAGAGGAGTTGAGGTAACCGCAATGTGACATGTTGAACCAAGACTGAAGCACGGGAAGGAACAGGTGCTGAAAACAGGATGAAAAAATAAATAAATTGATTTTTCCACAGTGGAATGATGTCCTCTGGGAGAAGCACGGCTGCTTGTGCCAACCAGGGCAGGAATGTGTGGCACACCGGTATGTGCTTTGCAGACCATGCTCCTGCTCTGGACAAACAGTGATTTTCCATGTCTTGGTTCCTTCTTAGGATCCCTTCCTGTCTGCAGCAGCATGTAAAATTAGTAGAGGCAGAAACAATAGGTGGAGAAATTCCTTCCAGGATTTTACTGTCCATAGATTTAAAAAATACTGTCGGAGTCATGAAAAGGCTGGAGGGAAGAAGGCAGCTAGGTCAGGAGCAGGGCAGAGCTTGCACGGAAATTCGAGTGCAGTGTCTCACGGCACTGACTCACCTGCTTCTTTGGGGCTTCGGCACAGCCGAGCCGTGTCCCTGAATAAAACGACAGAAAGGACGTCTCCAGCCCCAAATCTGCCTCCCGTTGCCCCTCACGGAGAGAGGGAGGAATTCTCAAAAAAAAAAAAAAAAGGTTGAAAGGCTGATGGCTTCAGGCAAGGCTGGTGGCATTGGTGGCATTTTACACGTTATCTTGCACTTCGCGGTTATCATTTGAGGGCAAAGTGCAGCCGCCCTTCCACTATGCAACGCAAGCATGTTCCCAAGTGTTTTCCCGCAAACATGGGAACGGTAGTTTAAAAAAACAAAACAAAACAAAACACCTTGCAGGTGCAAAAACAGGGGGCTTGGGGTTTCGCTTAGTTTCGCTCAGGGGCACAGGGCAGAACTTCTCAGGGGGATCCCCGGAGAGCGCGGGAAGGGGCGGGGGCCGGCGGGGGATGCTCGGCGGGGCGCGGTGCCTCCGCCAACTCCCCGCGGGCTCCGCGGGTCCCCGCGCCCCTCCGCGCCGCTCCACCCCCCTCCTCCCACCCCTTCCCATCCCTTCCCGATCCCTCCCGTCCCCCCCCGTCCCCCGGCCGGCGCAGGCGCAGGGGGGGGCGGGCGGCGGCGGCGGCGGGAGCGCGGAGCGCGGCGCGGCCCCACAGTCCGCGCTGCAGCCGCCGCGGGGGCGCCACTACCATGAGCGGCCGCGGCCGCCCCTGCGCGACTCCTCACGGGCACCGGGCGCTCCCGCCGCCGCCGGCCCCCCCCCGCCGCCGCCGCCGCCGCCGCTGCCGCCGCTGCCGCCGCGCACCCCCGGCCCCCGAGCCCGGCGCTGCAGGATGCCGGGGGGCAAGAGAGGGCTGGTGGCACCGCAGAACACCTTCTTGGAGAACATCGTCCGGCGCTCCAGCGGTGAGAGATCCCCCCCCCCCTCCGCCCGTCCGTGCGTGCATGCATCCGTCCGACCGTCCGTCCGTCCGTCCGTCCGTCCATCTATCTCTCCGTCTGTCCAACCCTTCGTCCCTCCCTGCCGCGCCTATGGGTCCGTGCCAAGCGGTGCCTTCAAGGAACGGGCTCCGCGGTGCCCCGCTGAGCTCCGCCGGAGCATCCCCCGGTGGTCCTTCCCTTGGCTGTCCATCCCCCGGCGGTCCTTCCCTCGGCTGTCCATCCCCCGGCGGTCCTTCCCTCGGCTGTCCATCCCCCGGCGGTCCTTCCCTTGGCTGTCCATCCCCCGGCGGTCCTTCCACTGTCCCGTCCCCCCCCCAGCCCGCACTTAGGTCGCTATCGCTACTATAAATTTAACCCTTTTTTTTTTCTTCCTTCTTTCTGTGAGACGCTTCTGACAATAAATTGTCATAATTTACGTTTCTAATATCTTCTCTGCTCATCGGGTCTTTTTTTTTTTTTTCTTCCCCTCCTTCTTGTTCTTTAGTTTTGCAATAATCAGACTTGCAGTCGTTTCCATTCAGGGGTTCAAAGTTTTTGCGATTCTGTGACACTTTAAAGTCTGTGGCAAAGGTACCGGGAAAGCGGTGAGGGAGTGACTGTGCTTTGGGTGATGCTAATCCTGTGGCTGAGAAAATATGGAAAGAACAGTCTGCAGTTGCTTATCTATGACCCCTCTGTTAGGTGACTGTGTCGAGGGCTAGTTCAGGACTGTGTGGCATCGAGTTATTCCTTGCTGCTGGAGTTAATTTCACCCTTTCTTGCAGTGCAAAGCACTGAGCAAGAAGACTACACAGCTCCAGTAAAGTTACAGTGTGTTTGCAGCCCACGGTCTCTTCGGGTGTGCTGCTGTAGATGCTGCTTTAGGCAAGCCCTGTGCTAGTTATGTTCAATTTTTTATGTAGTTTTTGCACTGGCACATAACCACAGAAACATAGGAGTGTTTGCAGAAATGTAAGAGACCTCAACTTTGCATCTGCTAAAACATAACTAGTTGGTCAGCCCAAATTTTGAGCGACCCTGCCATGGGGAAGCACAGCTGTGCCAGCCTTCATCTGGGGACAGGAGTGGGAAAGGTGGCCAGAGCAGAGCACTGGGAAGAGTTGCCACATTTATTACTAATCAAGACACTAATGGAATGTGAAATCGTGGTGAAAAGTGTTCCCTTCCACCTTCCTATTGCAGAGTTCTTGATGTACCTCACATTTGTACTGATGTGGTCTGATGTGCGGATTTTGATGGCAGGTAGTGAATTAGTGATTCATGGACTTCCAAAGCAGCAGGATGAGGACCTGGAATTTGTTATAAAATGCTGTATGTTAGAATGTATTAAGCCATCAGCTGTTTTTTTTGGGGGCTTCCTCCCTCTCGTGTTGCCTGTGTCAGTTCTGTGGTCGGCAGCTGACTCCCTCTCAAGCCCTGTAGCTGCACAATCACTAAGAGCTGCTTTCCCGCAATAGTGTATTTATTTCCCAGAATATTAAATGCAAGCTTAATTAATAAGGGTTTATATAGCACCTTCCCTCTGACAATTTCAAAGCGCTGGGTGGAATTTAATTACACTTCACAGCTCCTTGTGGAAGAGGACACACAGAGGCATTCCCAACCTGTTCTTCAAATTGTGGCATAAATGGGGGCTCAGGGCATCACAGCTGATTTCCCAAGGTCATGCGGCAAGGCAGAGGCAGAGCTGGGAACATGGTTTGGGAATGCCATGCTTTTGTATCATGCTCTAATTAAATCACATGTCCTCCCTGGTGAAAGCTCAGTAAAGCTTTGAGATGTCAAAAATTGGAAAAGCTCGGAACATTGTGCTTTAAAAGCATGTATTCTCTTCCGGCTTCTAACCTGGTCTAATTTCAGAGCGTATATCATGCTGATCTGGTCATTCGTGCTTCTTTTTCTCTGGCACTGGTGATGCCTAAGCATGATGCTACAGAGGCAAATCTGCCCCGTTGGACAGCAAAGAGGAAAGTAGATTGGGAATTTGTTTTTAACTCATGTAAGTTGTCAGTATTGTGGCCTGAAACATGATTTAGTTCTTATTTTTGTCATCCAAGACATAGCCTTATTTATCCTTTATAGGAATAGTAATTTTCATTGGATTCAGCACTGTTTAATCCAAACTTAATAGTATACAGTAGAGCATATCTGGTTCAAGTATCTCCTGCCAGTGCTCGGTAGAAGACAAGGATTTGGTCTGCTGAATATCTGCTGGATTCATTTTTATACTTTGATTCACCAGTTTCCAAGAGATTTTTCACTGGCAATTTGAGGAACGGGATGAAGGAAAGACTGGTGATTGTTTTTTAAAATACATCTTGAGCATCCTCAAGAGAAGCCCTTCTGTCAACTTTCCTGGTTAAAGAATGTTATGCTTTGAGATTTGTCACATTTATGCAATCCCATTGCACCTCTTGATCATAAATCTTTTCCTGTCAACCAGGAGAAGGTTTGTAAATACAAGTAATAATTTCTGATAGGCTACAGGTACTGCTGGAAAAATCAGGCAGGTATGTCAACAGATAGGCTCTTCTTCAGGTGAAATGGAAGCAATGGCTTCAAAATGGTGGAGACAAATTACTCAGAGTTGCCAGAGATGGATCCGAATAACAAAATTTATAGACAAAATTGTAATAATTTTAATATGTGGAAAGTCAGAACTGGGAACGGGCTTAGTGGGTGTGTAGGCTTAGTGTGGTGGTCAGCCTGGTATTAAGAGCAATAATATATTGAAATTTCAGCATTATTTAGGCATTTTCTGTTTAGGAATGTTGTGAACCTTTCCTTTGTACCCCAGCTTTGGCTACAAATGATATTAAAACTGTGGGAGAAGCGCTCACAGGAAGTGTGTAGTCAGGAGGAAAACACCGAGGAGCTGAGTAGAAAGGAGCAGGGTGGCCGTGAAATGGGGTGGCTGTGGAATGGGGTGGCCGTGGAATGGGGTGGCCATAGCTCTTTGCCCTCTGTGTTGGAGGGTGGGATATCTGGGATGCTCTGCCAGATGTTCCTCTCCCAGTCAATGTGTTTGGGAAGGATGAAGCAGCTGTCAAAAGTGATGGAGAGGTCCCGCGGTGTCCCTTTGCCTGGGGAACCTCTCTTTTGGAGATGAATTTACACCGTGGAGCTTCTGAAGTGTTTCAGGTCAGCATTATGCTTCGGTGTTCGGACAGCACCGGGTTACAGGTGTTTCCCAAAGCCTTTGGTGGTGGATGGCAACCTCTGAACTGCTTTGCAGGTTTTTTCCCACACCACAGCTGAGTTCCACTTGAGGAGAGATAAAGTCTGTGGAGAGCAGTGGGGTCCGTCATTAGACTGGCTGCTGCAGTTGGTAAAAGGGACGAGCCCTCAGAAAACACAGACCTGTCTTCAGGGTGATCTCAGTGCACTCTCTGCAATCATCTTTTTTTTTTTTTTCTTCTTTCAAAGCACAGTGAAAATCAAGGTTTATCTGAGGCTCACAAAGATTGATACAATCTCGCTACAGCCTTGGCTGTGCCCTGGATCTTAAGAGCACCAGGTGTTTTGCTGAGCTGAAAGAAGAAGTGTTTTGTGAGAGCACTGGGTTAAATCACATTAAGGTGGCTGCCTTTTACTGCCATTAGTATTTGGGACTTTTAATAAGGACCATCCTTAGGGCAATGTTCTCTCCTAAGATGTTCTCACCAGTCTGTGCCCATTATTACTGATATTTTTGTTTGCTTCTTCAGTGCATTCAGAGCTCCTGCTCATACTGACCACAGCTCAGTATCGCAGACGTGCAGCAGGTACAGAATTGGGCAAGTCTCTAGATCAGGGCTGGGCTTTGTGGACCTGTCCCATGGGCAGAGTCATCCAGTGAGTTGAGCCTTGCACACAGGGGAGGAGAAACCTGTCTGTCTTGCCTATCCATTTAACCCTTCACATACTCTAGCAGCAGAAGGATTAAGTGTGTGTTAATGGCATAAATCGTTTTTATAGTAGAGGATGAGTTTGTGAGAAAAGCAACTCTGGGACTTCGCAACAATCTGCAATAAAGTCTGCTAACAGTTTGGAAGAGGGGCTGAATTTAGTGGAAGAGTATATATAATTTTATTTATTTGACAAGAATGATTATTACTGGATGTTGGTTCTGTTACAATAACTCTTAGAAGCTTCTTCAGAAAAGTGGGTCTTTCACAAATGTATTTTGACAATGGGCTGAAATCTTATCTCTGTAAGGCTTAAATGAGAATTTCAGCAGGAGCTTTAATGAAGTTAGTATGTAATTTCTGGTCTTTTTCAGCTTTGTGCCATGTTACTACAAAGCAGTTCCTTCACACAGACCTTTATGCCTTGCTGGGTCCCTGTGACTTCGATGGGAAAAAGGATAAGCCCTGTTCCCAGGTGACTGTGTTGTCAAGGCAGGTTACCCAGGAAGGGGGAAGGAAACAAGAGTCACATCTGTAGCGCTAAGACACCTTTTTAATTTTTATTACACTGGTACTATGGATAAAATAAGTGCCTATTGTCTCTTCTGTCCTTCTTTCTAGCTCATGTAGTGTACCTGTCTTACAGGCAGGGTGATGGAATGTTGTTCTCGTGGGAGGTCATACATGTGGGCTTCTCTCCCCTGAATTAAAACTACCTGCATTTCTATCTGATCCAAATTAAATTACATATGCTGCAGAGAGAAAGTACTTGAAAGCAAGTTTCTTCAAGTTTACTGGATGTCTGTTATTTGGGATCCTCCGAAAAAACCACGGAGCTCAGCGGTTCCCTAAATCTCTACATAAAAAGTCATGATACGCTGTGGGGTGAAAGTTTCCATCCTCCAGGTCAGCTCAGAAGTTACTGAAGGGATGACCAAGGGGCTTATGTCATTAGGCTTCTTTGGCATTTGAAGGCAGAGGGTTCCTTTTGCCATTCCTGTGACTGCAGGGTGCCTGCTGATACGTAAATCAATGCAAAGAGGATTTTTACATTGAGAAGCATTACTAGATGACATCTGTGAGGAATTTTCAATTGCAACTGCCCTGCTTTCCTTACTTTTCAAATGGGCTTGCTGAGTGCAGAAAGACCAAGCATATCTGACTGCTGCTGAAATCAGGGGTTTTGCATGGTCTAAATTTTTTATTTTTATTAAAAGAAAAAGATGGTTGTGGCAGCTCTGTGCCACTGTATTAATTTAGAAACCCAAAGAATGCTCTATTGCTAGTTAAAGGAAAAGATGGATTTCCTTAAGATTTGATCAGCTGCGTTGTGGTCTAATTTTTAATTGTGGGTCTAGTCTCTATTTAATTTCTTTCATTTCTTTTCTTTTTTGTATTTCTTTACTTTCTTATATTTCGTTCTGTGCCTGTGGCTGGTGGGATGGGGCGGTGGGAGAGGTGTCCTTTTGTTTTGGGAGAGGCTTGAGCGCTGCTGAGCGTTGCCACAAGAGGTCACTGCAAGAGTTGTTGCATTCCTAAGTTAATGTTTAAACGTGAGAGAGAAGGAAAAAACGAAATTATTGATTTTTTTTTTTTTTTTGGAGTAAACATTCAGGTTTTTTTATTGCTGTTGGAACGAGTATACAGCCAAAAAATAATGTCAGGAAGTGAAGTGAGCTGTGGAAATACATTTAATTAGCCTGTTGTAAAATAGTGCTGTTTGGTGGTTAACCGGGATTTTAAGTTAGTCTCTTGGAAAGCTAAAGGAAATAGAATTTTCTGATTTGATAAAATTAAATAATAGAATATTTTGGAGTTGGCACTTTAATAATCTGCTTTTTAGAAAAAAAACAAACAAACAACAGAACTGGTTTAATCATCACACTCAGCGACTGGCTATTTGTAAGTGCCAAACCCTGGGTATCCCCAATGGCCAGGGCTTGATTCCACAGCCGGCAGGGGTTCTGGCTGCGAGTAGCCCCTGAGGAGACTCTCCTGAAGCATCACCTCAGTGCTGGACTGGGATCCGTCCTGTTGATAGCTTTGCTTCAGCCACTGGCACAGAGGGGAGAGCAAGGGAGAGGCAGATGAATCTCTGCTGAAGCAGTTTTTTTTTTTGAGATGCAGCCAGGCTCTGTGGAACTGCAGCCAGGACTAGCTGCGGGCTGAGTGTTTGCAAGAGGAGCCCCTGTGTCTGAACAGCTCCCGTTACCACAATTTTCTCCTCTGGGAGTGTGGAGCCAGCACTCTCATTTGTATAACATTAGAAATCTGGCTTTTGGTTGCTCCCTGAGGGTGCCTGAGTGAGAGCTACAGCGTGCTCCAGTTTAAATTTAGTCTCGGTACATCTCTGTTGTGTTCTGCATAATTTTAATAGAGAACAGATTCAGCAGTGGCATTTAGATGATAACCTGGATAGATGAGGATTAGTTTAATTCTAGGATAAATGGATGTGTGTGGGAAAAACTGGGATCAGAATTGTATGAAATGTCATTTTCCAGGCAACTTATAGGAATGCTGTCTTGTCCTTATTGCCTCAGAACTCTTCCTAGGAGTCAGTGATGTTGTGCCAGAGTAGAGGCAAGGGCTGTTTTTGGGCTTTCGCATTCAAAATGATTACAGTTAATTTTTTAAGTTTTCAGGAGGTAAATTTCAGGCAGACCCTAATCTTTCTTCTCTAGCTCACTTGCTAAATTGCTGAAAGCTGCTGTATTCTCAGCTAAGTGACTTACACATGGATTTAATATTCCAGCCAGTGCTGGATTATTTGTCTTCTGTTTCATTTGAGGAACACTTATTTGGGGCAGGAAATAGATCATTTCAACACAGTCAGTATGGTGGCACCTAGCTCTGGGTTTAGCCCTCTTTGCATTTTCATGATATGAGTGTTAAATAAAGACAACACTAGCACAGAAGGGTGACGTAAAGAGTTAGTCCTTTGAGAGATTTATTTTTCAGGCAAGCAACGCGTAATGTGCTGGATAAATTGGATGACACTGATGTTTTGCATGCTTTAAAGACGCTGGGGAAATAATAGCTTTGTTAGAAAACAGCACTGTGGTTTCATAGTAAGGAGTACAAAGTGCTGGTGGAGGTTGCTGCTTCAAGAACAGAAGTTTGTCTGCAGCAGACCCTGGAGCTGGAGGGATGTTGGTGCCCGTTGAGGCAAATCTTAGAGGGCTGTGCCCTCTGAAAGGGCTTAGGATTTTTGCTGTATTCCATGGGGATGCAGTACATCTGGAGTGTGTGGTTGGAGTCACCACAAACAATTCCAGTAGAAATATGCATTGTCAGGGCCAAGGCTTGCTCAGGAAAGCTAAAAGAAAATTAAAAAGAACTTTTTTTAGGATGCTCCTCCCTGGTACACACACATGCAGGGGATCACCACTAGTTTTCCAGGATGCTCTAAACAAGTCTGCAGCAATGTGCTGACCTTGTGTAGTTATAAGGAGAATCAGCTGACAGCAGTTTAAGTGGTTTGGGGCTTTTATAAGACAACATTAGCAAAAAAGGCAAATTCCAGACATTTCACAGTTCCTGTCTGGTCTAGTCTGCATTTGCTCTGCAGTGGAAGGGTAATAGTTCTGAAGGACAGCTCTGTGTAAATTTGCTAGAGTTAGGAGTTTGTTCCTAGATGGAAATACTGCTTCTTTTTGTTATTATAATCATTATTATTACTTTTGTACTTCTACTACTTCATTTTTTAGAACATCTTTTCAGTTGCGAGTTTTCTAAAAAGATCAGTTGCCTATTTTCTCCAGATGAGATGGAATTCTGAAATGGTGATTTAAACAATTTTGGTTACAAGTGGTATCCAAGCATTCTTGAGAAAAGATGATTAGAGACAACATTTCTCACTTGGCTAAGCATATCTCCTGGAATGATTTAGCTGTTCTTGCTCTTCTGTCATTACATAACATGAATTTTACACTGCTTTGGGCATTTTGTTAGTTAAAAAATTTGCTTGCACACTGTGGTGTTTTTATTTTATTTTAATAACAAAACAAGGCTCAGTGCTGTGTTGAGTGTTAGCTACTGCAAGATAGAGTAAGATTAAAGGCTTGCTGCTCTACAGCATTGGCTGCCTGTATACAAAAGAGTCTCTACACAAAATAGAACTGTGGCGACAGCAAATACAGTGCCTTTAAAAATTGTTTTCCTCAATTGTGTTTACCAACCTGAAATTTTGCTAACTGTATGCCTCTAATACCCTGATTCTTTGCCATCAGTATTAAACCTTGTAAATAGGAGAATTATAATAGCTAATAAAAAGCCTGCTGCCTTCTTAAGAGGAATCTCGCAACTCTGAGACAGATGAGTCTGCTGGCAGAGCCCTGTTTCCTTGCTCTTACAGACAGACACTGGTGTTTAGAGGTATCTAGTCAAAGAGCTTATACAACCTACAGATTTGTGATTTGGGCTCTCTGCAATATATCAGAAAGGGGGATGGGTGAATAAAATGATTAGTGGAGGCAATGACATCAAGACAAGCTTAGAAATAATAAAAATTGACTTTTTATCTCTAAGGAAATGAGAAGTGGAAATGCATTTTCAGTGCATTGGAGAAATCCAAGCAAGGATGAATACGTTACCAGAGATTTCAGACTAATCATCATGCAAGTTTTGAAGTTGGCTGCATGTTAATGTTTTCAGAGTATGTGACACTACCCCATGGTCGTCTGGATCCCAGTTGCGTAGAGTTTCATGTGCTGGAGCTGACCACTGTCTGTCAGATTTACTGTCCTGCTTTCAGCAGTGGCCCATGTCCAGCTGACCAGTGGAGAAGTTCCCAACCTCCGTAGTAAAATACTGGTGAGATTGGGAGCTGCTGTACATGGAAAGAGAAGATTTTCCTTTCTGGGCCATAGCACAGATACTGCACTAGTTACTAGTGCTGTATGGCAGAATACAAGCTGTATTTATGCATTACCATCTGTAACTCTGGCTATCCTTGGCAGTCCCTCCTATAATGCTGTTCTTTCAGTGAAGTTGTGGTTTACTTAAATCCGTTTGTTCCAGTGTGGGTGTAATGGATGAATTTGGTGGTGTCCAGTTATTAGTAGCTCAACTCTGTTAAGAAATACTTGTTATTTGAAATACCTCCTATATATCATATTTTGTAAAAAAACTTGCTTTGCAGAATATAGCTCTTGTGTATTGAATCCAACAGGAATAGAGCTGGGGAGATCCCAGTACTGGTGTCCTTGCTATGCTCATCACTCTGCTATTTGCAGACCTTCTCTTGGTTCCTTTTCTTTTTCTTCTCCTGGAGGCATAAAACACCAGTTTTATCTGTTGAAGACTTGAGCAGGCAAGGAGAGCTTGCCTCTACCAGGGAGTCTGAACATCTCTGGTTTTGGCTGCCTTGTGGCAACTGGAGATGTAGAGGAAATTAGGTTTTTCCTACCCTGGTCTCTTACGCCTTGTTCAAGCAGCCAGGTGGAAATGGAACAGAGTGGAATTTGCTAAAGCCTAATGGAAATTGAAACCAAAGACACAACTGTGATTGACCTTTCTTAGCAAGGAAACCATGTATCTGAGCTGTAGAGAAACAAAAGTCAGACAAGCAGGTGAATTTAGTAGTCCAGGACTGGCTGTGGCTCCATCTCAGGGGAGGTAACTGCAGAAGTGGACTTTCGATGAGTGGTTAGTGGTGGTGATGTGATTTTAAGAAATTATGGCCAAAAAGGAGAGGGTCTTTTGAAGTGTCTTGTAATCTAGTACAAGGTTTGGATGTTTGCAGCTGAGTATGGACTGGATAATGTAGAGTTAAATCTGTCTGGAGTTTTGATCTGGAGAAACTGTGGAAATAGGAAAGAATTAATTGTGTCTTAGTTGGAGAAGGTAACATGACTCCTGATAAAATATAGGGTAGGTTAAATATAGGGAGTCTTGTGGATGCTGAGACTTGGGTGCACAATAAAACCCGAGGGTCACATGTTGACCCTTCTTCTTTGAATTTTATCAAGCTGCTCAGTGAGCAGCAACATTAATGGAACGTGGATTCCTGTGGCTTTGTGCCCACAGTTACATTCACTGGTCTTTAACAAGAGATAAACATTGATTCAAGATTTTCCTTCTGTTAGAATAGGACACACACACACATACACACACACACATATTGATAGTGGATCTGGCAGTGCTGGGCTTGCAGTTGGACTCCATCATCTTACAGGTCTTTTCCAGCCTAAATTGTTCCATGATTCATAGTCACATGCGGAGCATGGATGAATAAGCCTTACTTGTTTAGGAAACAAGGGTAAAAAGAAGTCAGCTAAGTAAAAGAAAATTCGTGAGGACAAAAGAAAACATATTCTAATATCTGGTCAATTTTATAGTACATATACTATGTATCTGATCTAATATTACAAATACTAGTGTCAACCAAGATACTTCTAGTGTCTTTTCTTTCCTTCTAATTTTTATGGGATTTAAAAAAAAACCCCACTCATCTATCAATAGTTTGGCTTTATGTTTTGTTCCCTCCCAAGTTTCTTGTGGACTTATCAGTTTGTTGAGTGCCTTATCAAGTATTTTGAGACCCTCTGATGTGAAGAAGTATAAAGTCCATAAAAGACAACCATTAAATGCTGTTGATCAGCTGCTGGCTGCAACACGAATCTTCTACTGTGTACTCTGTGTCCTGAAACAGTTACGTGGTGGGAATACACAATCGAGTTTATGTCTGTGGGTGGGGAGGCTTTGGAGCAGGGTTATCTGCTTTTGGACTGTGGTCCTCTGGGGAGCTCAGAGATGTGCAGAGCATCCGTGAGTGCATTTGGAATTGCAGCCTCTCCTCACCAGGTTGTGCCCTTTTTTGTCGAGATATGTGAGCAGAATTTCGGCGAAAGACAATTCTATAAAGACAGTCTTTCGGAATTTAACCAGAGGGCTTGTAATCTTGGTTGTTTCCTGGTGGGATGGGAAATTAAGAATTGCTTGTGCTCCCATCCTCTCCAGCTGCTGGGATGTGGTGGTGGCAGGGTGGCAACCATGGGGAGAGCCTGGCAGGTTTAGAGGGCTTGTGGTGTCTCCACTTTTCCAAATTGGAGAAGAGGCAGGGTGTTAGGGGAAACATAACACAGTGGGATGAGCTACAGTGAACTCTTTGGTTCCCGGGGCTTCCACAATGTCCCCTGTGTTACTGTCTGTGCCATGGTGAGGAAAACTGGGCTGAGTCCCCAGGCAGAGAGGGCTGTGGGAAGCCAGGGAGATTTTATGTAATGCTCAGGCTTTTCTCTGTGTCTCCTGCTGCTTGTAGCGAGGGCATCTCCCTTTGGGTAGGAAAGCAAATTTTAAAAGTTGACATTTAGGCTTAAGAATATTTGTGATGGATTCAAATAAATACTTTGAGCTTAAAAGTGTTAGATTTCACAAAATCTAAACTTTTATTTCTCCCATTGGTCGGCTTTTAAATATTTTTAAATCTGCTTTTCTACACATAATCCAATAATCTCCAGATTATTTTTTTCTAAATTCATGCTTATAAAGGAAAAAGAAATACCATTTTTTTTAGTACATGTTCCTAATTCAATAGAATAATGTTTGCATAATGTACATTCCAGTAGTGTGTAGCTCATGCAAACCCCATATCATTTTATGTGAAAATGAATGTATGCACCTTAGTATTATGTCTGTAGTTGTCATAACCATTCATGGCTATTATGAGGAAAATTTGTAACAATATCCTTAATTTTTTTCCCCACAAGAACTGCTGAAAGGAACATTTCCTATAATTTCTATGCAGCAATGATTGTTAATAGTTATATTTTAATAGCTTTTTAACACCATTGTTAGTTAGTTAGTTAGCTTTTTAGCACCAGTTAGTTCCATAGCTGCAGTCAAAATAAAATTGGGAACTAACTGTAAAAACAAAGAAAACACTGAAGATTACCACAGACCACAATTTTAGAACCTCTATGAAGGGAGAATATTATTTCTGAAACAAAATTAGGAATGTTTACAGTGTCAATGAACGTAAAATCCCACAACATTGTGTTTAAGTAAAATGGGTATTTCCTTCTCTCGAAATGCCTTACTAAAAGCAGGGATGGAAAAATAAAACTATTTTAGGACTAACTCATGATGTGTTGGTGCCAGTCCATGCATATAAACTGTAGGCACTGACTGAAAGAACAGATGACTGAAGTGATATTTAAACCTGAGTTCAGCCTCCCAGAATTACTCCCTGCCCATATTTTGTATTTGCAGCAATGGATGCTTGTTACTAGGATGTGCCAAACCCACCTATTTGCATTTTTAGTAGACTGCCACTGAAATTCATAGAATTATAGAACGGTTTGGGTTGGAAGGGACCTTAAAGACCATCTTGTTCCACCTCCCCTGCCACGGGCAGGGACACCTTCCACTAGACCAGTTTTCTCAAAGCCCTGTCCAACCTGGCTTTGAACACTTGCAGGGATGGGGCATCCACAGCTTCCCTGGGCAACCTATGCCAGTGCCTCACCACCCTCACAGTAAAAATCGTCTTCCCAATACCTGATCTAAACTTGCCCTTCTGTAATTTTGAACCCATTACCCCTTGTCCTATTGCTACATGCCCTTATACAAATTCCCTCTCCATCTCTCTTGTAGGCCCTTTAGGTACCTGTTTTGTATTATTTGAATGTGTAAGTCCCTTTGGCACTCATCATGCTAAATTTCCATATCACAGTTCATATCCACACTCCCAGATGTGATGTGGCACGTGGTGTACTATGAGATGTGACGGGTGCAACCTGATCTTCCCCAGCGGCTCCTGACACTCTCTGTCCCTCATCCCAGTAATGCTGCCTGTGCTCTGCAAAACCAGCTTGGACCTGTCAGGAGGAAAAAGTTACTTATCTCAAGTGAGAGAGTTGTCATCAGTTTTGGGCTCACATACAGTTTAGCATTTAACACTCAGTTTGCAAGTTAATTTAGGGTTGATTCCAAGATACATGTGAAATAAAAATCAAACATGATAGCTTGACCAGATGTTTTGAATAAATGAATCCTTTCTAAATTGTTAAAACATTGGTGCTTATATCAGTATTTTGGGGTGTAAGAAGCTGCTTACATTACTAGGAGTTATCCTCTTTCATCATGATTTCTTTTCTGATGCCCATTTTGATTTCAGTTCCCTTTGAAACGTCACAATAGAAGTTACCACCACGAGCGATTGCTGTGTGACACATGGAGGATTTAATTGTACTTTGCCACTGACAACAGCCCTGTTTCTCTTCTCTTTTCAGAATCCAGTTTTTTGTTGGGAAACGCCCAGATTGTGGACTGGCCCGTAGTTTATAGTAATGACGGTTTTTGTAAACTCTCTGGATACCATCGAGCTGACGTCATGCAGAAGAGTAGCACTTGCAGGTATGCCCAGTGTCTGTCTGCTGACACCTGATGCACTTGCAATTTTATTATCTGCTGGGAAGAACAGGGAGGTTTTGGAAAAAGGATTGATCTAAGACAGGCATTGTCCTGCAGGAACTGAAGTATTAGAACAGGCTTTAAGAAATGAAAGCAACAACTTATCCAGAACATGGCAAAGCACTTTGAAATTTATCCTGGCTAGTATTGGTAATAATATGCTCTAGCTAATGATGCAATAAAGAATGGGTTTTTGAGTTAACTATTATACTTCAAAGACTTTTTTTTGCTAGGTTGTACTGAATTCTGCTGTTACCATTCCAGGAGGCAGTGGGCTGTTCTGTAGCCCTTGTTGGCCCTTGTTATTAAGCACACACAGAGCACAGTAATGCACAAAGTGCATCTTTACTCCCAAGAGGGTGATTAAGCTGCCGATATATTTACTCTAAGCATTGCAGCTTTATGGGTTTTTCCTTTTGTTGGTGGTCTTTCAGGAGCGAGCAGCTGTGATTTGTGGTCAGACATGCATCTGCTCCTTGTCTGCTGCATCCTTTAAAAGGAGATGCTTTGGGGAAGGACTGAATCCCTGATGCGTGTGCATGTGCATGTGTGTGTGAGCAAGGCAAATAAGGAATGGCTGAGATACCAGTTTGTGTAGGTTTTCCCTTTCTACCTTCAGGGACTGACCAACTCTAGGCGCTGGGAAGAGGGCACTGTATGTCTGGAAGTGTTCAAGGCCAGGCTGGATGGGATTTTGAGCAACCGGGTCTAGTGGAAGTGTCCCTGCCTGTGGCAGGGGGTTGGAACTAGGTGATCTTTTAAAGTTCCCTCCAACCCAGACCATTCTGTGATTCTGTGATTCTATGATCTACAGTCATAAATTTTGGGAGATGAGTGCTGCCATACACTGATGATTGGCTGATGCTGGTGGGAGCAGGGTTGACAGTGAGTCTGTCCCTGGATGGCAGTCATTGCTTACTCCAGAAAGCAACACGTGCTGATGTGTAGTCACTGCTCTCATGTGCAGGGAACAGAAGGAAGCCTTGGGAATCTAGGATTGCTCTGTGCAGCCAAGTGTCCTCTGATGGGAAATAGACAGGAGATAGGCATGTGCTGCTGAAATGAAATATTCATTCACACAGTAGCGACAGAGTTGATATACTCAGTGGGGCTGAAGGAATAGCCTTATCACAGCCGCTGGATATTCATACATGCTTTCCCCTTTGCTCTCTGCCATCCTGTATATTGAAATAAATTTGGTGTGAGCCAGCACATTCATAGCCTGTGCACATTAAAATAATTACAAATATAAAATGTCATTTTAGGAAAGTGTTGAGTAAGTGAAGGTTTAGCAGTAGCTCTCTGATAATGACTCCCTTGTGCCCATGGGTGCTTATTGTGAATGTTATAGTCTCCTGTTACCATTTGTAAGGATCCCGTTTTGACCACATTGAAATAGGTCATACAGGTGAATTGTGCAGATGCAAATCAAGGAGGAATTATCTGTTTGTAGCAAAGATTTTTTTTTCCTTAATTTTCATTCTGTACATCTACCTCTGGATTTTGGGGAGCCCTCTCTACACTTCAAAGCATGACCAATACTGTTGTGTCTGTCTCTTGGACAGGTTGGATGGGGCTTGGAGCCACCTGGTCTAGGTGTAGACCCCATGGCAGGGGATTGGACATGGATGATTTGTAAGGTCTCTTACAACCCAAATCATTCTGTGATTCTACAAGTTACATATACAGATTTTTCCTGCTTCTTAAGAGGCATCCCACTTTCAGATTAACAGAGGGCTGGACAGATTTTCAGTGTGGTCTGACACGCAACATGCAGCCTTCCAGAGCAGTGTCTTTGGAGCTGCTCTCTAATGAGAGATACCAAAAGGAAAATGGTCTTGAAAGCCAATGTTACCTCCTAAGGCTTACTCAGTAGAATGTCATTGGAGGGTTTTTGATATCTGGGGCTATTATTTGTAGTATTTTCTGAGTCAGCCTCACAGTCCATTTTTGCTATGTTATGCCCAAATTATACATTTTACATAAAAATTGCTTTATGTGTAATATTTGCTTTACTGCTCTGTGATCTGGGATGAAAGTGCTGTGGTTCCATACTGTTATTGCAGGTTTTGGAAGGGTCTCCTTTTACAGCTTTTCAGTGTCAAAAATTCAACTAAATTAAAAACACAGATAAAAATTATGTATGTCTACCCCCTGATTCCAGTAACTGTTATTAGTGATCGTAACTGTGATAAAGGGCAGTTTATAGTTTTTGCAATGTTTGGTAAATTTGCCCCTGACTGTAAGTGCCTTCAAATAATCTTTCAGCCATGCTTTTCTCCTGGTATTCCAGCAAGTATTTGCTTTATCCTTCCTACCCCATACCCTACACTGGAACTGTTCGTATGTCATGTAGATGTGGTATTTATGGACATGGTTTCGTGGTGGACTTGGCATCGTTGGGTTAATAGTTGGATTTGATGATCTTAGAGGTCTTAAAGGTCTTTCCCAACCTAAATAATTCTGTGATTCTGCGATCATTGTATTCAGTCTTCAGGTGGTCTTGGCTACTACAGATCACAGGGAGGGGAGGATAAACTTAAGTCACTGGAGGTGTGAGTGATTTTTGTTCCAGTTCAGCCATAAGTTAGTCCTGTGACAGGCTGGTAACTCTTTTGATTTTACACTTCTCTCATCTTTGTAATCAGCACCAATGGGTCCATTGGCAGGAAAATCACTTATAAACTTAGTACAAGTGCCAGTCTCCCTAGTTTCACAGGCACTATATATATATATATGTATATATACATATACACACCTTTTAAGGCACAGTGTACATAGAAGTCAGGCTACGTAATATTGGGTGATGGGAGCTGATATGTGTTCTTTCTGAGTGCACATGGCACCCAAAATTCCATGTGTAGCTTGGGCTGATATATAGAAAAATTGGTGTGAATGAGTGCTAAAATGAATAGAATTTTTAGGTGGAACAACTCATGTGCTTGTGAAGCATTGCTGTGCCAAATGAAAATGAGCTGACAGTCCAGGAGGAACAGGGCATCTGCGACATTTAACCTCTGTTTAACCAAAAAACTTGCCTGGATGTGCATCAGGAAGTCAGCCAGCATCCAGGAAAACTACTGGTTTCATGCCCAGTGTTTTCTAAATATTATTGCTTATCAGTTAAGCTCTGTGTTCTCATCCAGCCTTTGGAAGAGAAGGCACCCTTTGAGTGGCTGGTTAGTGGACCTACCCTGTCATTTTACACTTGACATTCACTCCAGACTTTGCTTTGCTCACTCTTCCTTGCACCCAAGATTTTTATAGGCACTGTTTTCACTGAAACACTTGGTCAGCATCTCTGCTCTCCCTTGTTTTGATTTACTGCCGTCACAAGTGGGATTAAAAAGAGTCTGCAAGGGAAATCCTGGCTCCAGTGGAGCTAGTGGCAAAATTCCCACTGTGTTCAAATAAATGTGATTTTGCATGGTGGGTACAGTGTGGTGGGCTTGAAAAAAGCTAGATTTGATACTGAGATGGCACACCGTGACCTGATTTTTGTGTGTGTGTGAAGGCCTCCTTACTGCCAAAGCTGTTGCAAAGAAACCCCGCTGAGTGTACCAGTGGGACCCAGGGAGCTGCACTATTTCTTCTCAGAAATGGTGTGTGCTCTTCACCTTGCAGGCTTTTGAAGCTATTGAGGTGTATTTGCTGTTCCTCCTGGGTAGATGTTTGTCTGTTGTAATCAATGCCTTGAATGCTGTAAATCGAGTAGGATTGGATGCCTTCTGTGCTTCACCTGTCCTGGATAATTCCTCTCAAACAGCTGTTGCTACCCTGGCACGCACTACAAACCTGGACCTGCTCTGGTACTCGTGCTCTGGATCCTGACAAAGGACAGAGAAGCACTAAATGAAGCTTTGGATAAGGCTTTTCTGTTCAAGGCATGCTTTCAGAGGGAGGTGGGAGCCTAAGCATCTTAAATGACAACTATTCTGCTTTAAAGATGGGAAAAATATCTAAGATTGTGTCTTTCTCTGAGTATTTCAGTAAGTCTTGCTTCTCTTTGATAAGCCTGTTTTCTACGTAGTGAGATTCCCAGTAGCAGAGTGGGTTTGATATTTATGTCTTGTACAGTTTGCACTCAAGGCACTCGACAAGCACTAAATAACAGAAAAAAAACACAAGGCAGAAAAAGACAGAGTGATTGACTGGAGAAGTAGGAGTCCTTCCATGTGTACAAAATAGGACAGACTAAATTAAATTAAACCTGTGATAAGCAGAGATCTTATATAACTCGTACAGTGAAAGGCTCTGAGATTCCTTTGATGCTGTTAAAAATTGCCTTCTGAAAAATGTTTTTATTGTTCCACAAGCCTTTAAAATGTCTCTTTATATGTGAGTATAATATATGATTTGGGTATTACAGGTTTACTGCAACCATAAGCTGCCTTTAATTTAAAACATAAAGTTGATTGATCATGTTCAGCAGCAGTAACTGGTATCGTCCACCTCTCTACGTCAAGTAGGATTTGTCATTTTAACACTAATTAATGATGACTTTCTGTATTATAAGTCATGTAAAATCAAGCACTGCAAAAAATTCTTGCTATTTTTT
Organism: Chiroxiphia lanceolata; assembly: GCF_009829145.1. NCBI lineage: Eukaryota > Metazoa > Chordata > Aves > Passeriformes > Pipridae > Chiroxiphia > Chiroxiphia lanceolata. Next base: position 58,663,786 of record NC_045642.1, read on the forward strand.
CCTCCAGGACTATGTGAAACATTGTTTTTAAGTCTCAAGAACACAAAAAAGAGATGCATCAGTGCATTAAAAAAGGCACAGATTAAAAAAGAAATATCAAACTCTTTTTGTTGTCATCTCATGTATAGATGTATAAAAGATTATCAACTGAAATTGGGAAAGAAAGTCAGGTCATTTGAAAATGAGCAGTAAGCTGTGTCTTGCATCTCCTTGAGACAGCTGTGTATGTTAATGATAATCAGTACATTAATGAAGTCTTGTGACTGGGGAAAACCATTTCCTGATGTCAGGCATTGTAGTGGCATCTCCACTGCAGGGCTGTCCCAAAGGTAACAGTTATGCCACACCATTCATGGAATCATAGAGCCATTGAGGTTGGAAAAGACCTCTAAGATCATCGACTCAACTGTTAGACCAATACTATCATCTTCACCACTAAACCGGGCTCCCAAGTGCCATATCTTCGTGTTTTTTGAACACTTTCAGGGGCGCTTATTCTGCCACATCCCTGGGCAGCCTATTCCAATGCCTGACCACCCTTTCAGTGAGGAAACCTTACCTAATAAGCAATCTAATCAATAGCAGTCCCTGTGTTACCAGCGAAAAGGCACCTGTACTAATATCCAGATGTTGTATTCATTCCCATGCCCTGTGTCTGCCTCCACCACCCCTGTCAGGCAGCACCTTGTCCTGGGAGCAGCCTCACTGCCTCCCTTGGTTGGCTGTGCAAAGAAAAGATTCATGGTCTGGCCTTCATTGAGTACTTTAATGCTTGCTGAGCCAGTAAGCACTATGCTGTTTTATTGTTTCTTTCAGAGCAGTGGACATAAAATAAATGTTTATTGAACCTTTGGAGGTCTGTTGATCAATAGGAGAAGCTGCATTGAAACCACAGAGGCACTGATAGCTTTTCTCTTTCATATTCTCAGGATTGTCTCTTGTAGGTTTCAGCTGAAGCCCAAACTATTTGTGAACAAAGAGAATGGGAAAAAAAAAAAAAGTCTGATCAATTAAAAGTATATTCATCCAAGTGCCTGAAAGCTTTTATCCCATGTTCCATTTTACTTCAGTTCTGTAATTGGGCATTTGCACAGAGCCGCCTTTGCTTATTTTTAATCCAGGAAAGAATGACAATAAAAGCCTGGCTGTTTCCTTACAAAGGCTTTCAACAGTTAGGTCAGGGGGTTGGGTTTGCTTACACCAGCTGGAAGTCTGACCTGGAAAAGAATGCGAAGATGAGATGGTCAAGTGACAAGAAATAGCAGAGTTAAAATTACATTTTTATATTATCAGCCTGGAGAGGGATGCATCTCTGAAAGCTTTTTAATATTTTCCACTAAACTATTAAAGAAATGCAGTATGCAGTAAGGAAAACGAGGATAAATTTGGTTGTTTGGTAGTAGTGCAGGCACAGCTACACATATAGAGTTGTATGAGGCAACTCATACACTTGCTACCTGTACTGAATTTTCAGAACGTTACAGTCATTGTTCCTCACTGTTTAAATCCTACCTCTATTTATAATTGGTATTTAGTAAAAGAATTCTGATTATCTTATTATCCCAGATGCATCTTGAGAAGATTAGATTTGTTGCCATCAGTTCAGCCAACAGCCTTTACCTGTAATAGCTTGCATTCCTCCTCCAGAAGGTTTTTCAAGAGGATTGAACAAAATTTGGGAGGTTTTAGAGGTTTTGTTCCATTTTCTCTGTTTTGACAGCAATCCTGCCGTGGCCTGCAGCTGTGGAGATAATGGTTTCATAAGCTGTCAGCTATTTTTCTATAAGGATATATAACCATATATCCTTAAAGATATACTCAGAAAAAGCACTTAATGAAGCATTACAGTGGATTTATTTGCAGTCATTTACAGTAAGAAGGTGGTCATGGTTACTCACTATTGTAGGTGTCCTTGTGACACTCTAAATATTTAAATGAAGTGTAAATCATAATTAAACCTTGGTAAGTGACAGTTCACAGCATCTCGAATGCCTAGGCTGTTTAAGGTGACTGTAACAAAGTTGTTTGTCTAGAAAAAAAGAGAAACCTTATTTCTTTTTCAGTTTTATGTATGGTGAACTGACAGACAAGAAGACCATTGAAAAAGTCAGACAGACTTTCGACAACTATGAGTCAAACTGCTTCGAAATTCTCCTCTACAAGAAAAACAGTATGTATATATTTGTGTATGGTGCTGGGAGTGACAATGCATATTTAAAGTATATAATAGACTAAAATAAATTTTCATTTTGACGTATGGGCAAGTTGGGGCAAGATTTAGAGAAGAAACAGGTATTTTGGTTGTCACAGCTCACAAAGAGAGCTCTCTTTTCAGGACAAGCATTCAGATTGCCAGGAATAGTAGTTGTTCCGTGCTGTCTCAAGTCTGACTCCTTCTTTCCGAAATATATTTAGTTTTGAAGATTGTTTCCCTGAAGGGAAACTGACTGGGTTGAGTGAAAAGAAATCCTGAATGAGATTCCCCCACATCCCTTAGAAGACTCCCCCATGTCTCCACAAGTGAGAACCCAGACCCTGTTTGCTGCGAGTGGATGCTCCCAGCAGTGTCAGGATGCCTCTGTGGTGTGTAAACCAACACATATGAGCTCTGGTGAGAGTACTAAATTTGGCACGTAGCCCAGGGATTAGTTAGAAAACCAGGGAATTTGTAACTTAATTAGATGCAGGAGCTGGCTCCCTTCCTCATGGTGGCATTGGGTTTGCAGGAAGTTGCCAGAACCAGAGAAGACTTTCTTCATTTTGTCTTATCCATGAGCCACTCCAGTCACATTTTCTGTCCTGCCACACGTGTGGGCTGTACTGCTTCTGGCTTTTCAGCTTCATAGCACACACTGAGCAAAACCCACGCTGTTGTGTGGTCTCACACTGGACTTGTGCAGTGTGGACATCTTTCCTGAGCTGATGGTTGTGATTCCTGCTGTTGTCAGTGTAAATGAACAGCCTCCTCCACTAGCACAGACCACCTTCCCAAGATAGAAAGCCAGAACTGTCAAATGAAACATGCTCCAGAAAAGCAGGTTCCTCTACCCTGAGCAGAAAGAGCCTGGTTGATTGGGTTGGTGGCTGTGTCACGAACAAGCCAAGAACAATCCTGATGGAGATGTTTTCTTCAGTTTGGCTTTCATTGCCCTGTACCGGGTGCAGTTACTGTGGGGCTGGGGAGGTTCCTTCCTGGTTCACCTGCCTGGAGCCCAGTACCTGAGGCTGGGCTTCCCCCTGGATGGGCCTTGGTGCTGGCAGGGAGCACCTTGACAAGCTTATGTTGGAGCTTTTTCTTGCATGCTGTGTCTGAGGGTAGGGAATGGTGTGCCTCAGGAAAGAGCTAACTGTGCCTGACTGCCCCATTTCACTGCAAACTCACATAAACCTTTCATGACATTGAACAGAGCATCCTGGATACCTCCTCTTATGCTTTACCTCTGTTTTCCTTTTTTAGACTAAGTCTTCCTCTATGTGTACTTAAGCAGCAGGAAATGTCATTAGAGTTCTCCAGTTCTGCCTGCTGCAAGGCATTTTAGCCAACACCTTAATTAAAAAGAGAAGCAGGAGCAGCTCTGAAGTCCAGCTGTTCCTGCAGGTGTCCAGGAGAGCCCTCCAAATGACCTCTTTTTGTTTCCTAAGCATATGAATGTGTCTGTTCTACAGATTTCTTGCTTCTCTACCTGTTTCCTGTGCAGCTCACCTGGATGTCCCCTCACAACAGGGGAATTTCCTGGGACAGACTCCTGTTGGGTATCTTTGCTCGTGGTGCTGCCCAGCACTGCCATGTCTTGTGTTTGTGTGATTTCCAAAGGGGATCCCAGAGATCCTGTGCTCTCCCCAACCCTAGCTTCTCTTATTAAAGAGAGTCCTGCTCTAGAACGGGCCATTCCTAAAGTAAATTCCTTTCTATTTTATTTAAGTATGAAACGAGAAAAGCCTTCTCTTGGTTACTGTCCTGTAACAAGGTAAATTCCTTTCTATTTTATTTAAGTATGAAATGAGAAAAGCCTTCTCTTGGTTACTGTCCTGTAACAAGCCAGATGCTTTTTGCTTTGCATTGTGAATTGTCTGCTGGAGCTCGATGATGCTTCAGAGATTTATTGACCTGCAGTTGCCATAATAAAATCTTCACCTTTGCCCAGATCTCCAAGTCTACACTTTCCATAAGTTATGCAGGATTACAGAAGGACTTTGTGGAAAAGTACTTAATATTTCTTTTCAGGCTTGAGTCAGTTCCCATCCATAACATCTGTTGTCAGCTTTCTTCTCCATCACCCGAAGCCCAGAACTTCAACCTCTCACTAATGCTAATAGACTCACCTTTTGGCTCTGGTTCAGCAGCTGGTGTGCTCAGGGTTTGCTTCCATTTATCATAATCGGAGCCTGGCGGAAGAAGGTCCTTCAAGAAACCGCCTGCTTATCCTCCAGGATGAATATTGGAGCAGATAACAAAATAAAGAATAGTTATCCGTTGGTATGAATGTACTTCTGCAGAGTGTAGGCAGGTACTCTGTGTAAGGGCTTGTGTTTATCACCTACGTGGAGCTTGCAGTGCTTTCAGAGCACCCTCCCATCCACACTTTCAAACTGTAGGTCCAGCAGTGCTGCGTACTTTTGATAATGTGGCACAACCTTTTTTTCCCTTACCTATTCCTTTATGCTTTTGGCAGAGGGAGATTTTGAGGTTTTCAGGTTGCTGTCCCATCCTGCTCTCCTTTGTTGCAGAGATGGTCTTTTAAGAGCTGATGTTCTCCAGCAGCATCTGTACGACTGCTGCCTTTACACACTCCCTTGGTGTTTTAACCCAGCCTGCAGGTTTCAGGTTCAGACCTGAAAGCTTGCTACAACTTTCTTCTGCTTTGCTGCATTCCCTCATATATAGGGAATATACCCTATATACCTCTACCCACACAACTATTCAGCAACCATGTTAAGCATGCATATATATATATATATATGCTCTCTCTCTAATGTGTATGTATCTATATGGTAATACTCAGGAAAACTCTTTGCCTTCTTTTTCTCATTTTGCTGCTTCTGCAGCAGTAGCCACTTTGCCTCTGTCTTTGATTTTTGTCAGCACTGGTGACAGGGTATTTTGCCTCCTTGCTTTCAGAGCTTTTCAAAAGATGCCTATGGGTTCCCAGGTATGAGTGCAAGTAAAGTATTTCTCCAGAGAGCCGCAGCACTGTGTTTTAGTAGTTATAAAAAGTCTTTTATCTCAGGTTAGCAACTGGGAATTAAGGTAATCAAGTAATCAGCATAATGGCTTTGGGAATTACAACAAAAAGCAGTCCCACATCTCTCCATCATCCAGTTTACTGGTAGTAAGTTACTGGTTTAATCCCAGTTGAATTTCAATGAACCCTTGTGGATTTTAACCTTCCCCACAGTAGTCCTAGCCCAAATGGTTTTCATTGCCCTCTGGGATCTATCCTGCAGTTCCTGGCACAGCTCCCGGACATGGTGCATTAGAGGGGATTTGGGGGGGCCAGTGGTGCCTGTGTGGGATAACAGTGGGCAAGCAGCTTGTCTCAATGTGTCAGCACTTAGGCAGCTCAGGAGAAAAGCTATTCTGTCAACTGGCTGAAAGCACATCAAATCCCAAAGGTAATTAGCTGGCTGTGAAGGCATTTACAGTGCAGCGTGTGTAGGTGTGCGTTTGGGCGGGAGGGGACACGGAGCTTTGCTGGATGGAGAGCATCTGACATTTACATCCCTGCAGGTGAACAAGGTGTTTCTGAGAAAATTGCTTAAAGTGTTCTAGGATTTTACCCCTTATGGAGCAGACCTGCATGTACACAGGAGGCTGCCATGTGTGTTTCAGCCTGGAACACCAGTTTCAGCTCCTGAGCACCTGCAGGAGCCTTGTACAGAAAGTGAGGATTTACCGAAAGCCATGCTAACCACTCCAACCCCGAGGGCTTTTTTTTGGCTCTTTATTTGATGAGTGGTAGTATTTGAAAAATACTTGGTTTTATTTAAAAAACTGAGTAGAGATAACTGTGTTGGAAGAGTGCTGCACTGGGCAGGGCAGTGAGAAGTGGAGGTATGACATGAAATGCAAAAAAGAAATCAAGTCTTCTGATTTGTCTTGGTGTGACATTTAGAGTCCAGCTCAGCTCTTCTTAAATATTGTAGTAACATAAAATTTGGAGCATTTCACAGTATAGTCCATCAGTTTTGGATTTGATAGCTCCATAATATATGAAGAAGGAATCAAAGATACCATTCACCTGTTTTTTCTTGCCTTTTTACCTTGCAGACACAAAGCTGGTGAGACGTGCTGGGAAAAAACAAGAGCAAGAGGGGAAGAATAATATATTTTATTTTAGAATGGAGATTTATAAGGCCTGTTATCTCTGCTTATCTTCTGGTTAGATTAATGCAGCTGTGAAAATGGGAATATGTTGTTTTCCTTTGAGGAAGTAAAATTGAAAGCTCTGGAAGATGCAGAAATATTGACATATGGTCCTTAACTACATGTGTATTACAATAGCATGTAAATGATGAAATATTCTGTGTATGGGCTGGGGAAAGTTTGTGCTACACCACATTCCAATGTCACTTTTTTCTTTGCTTCAGGAACCCCAGTTTGGTTCTACATGCAAATTGCACCTATAAGAAATGAGCATGAAAAAGTGGTTTTGTTCTTGTGTACTTTTAAGGATATCACTTTATTCAAACAACCAATTGAAGATGATTCAACAAAAGGTAAATATGAAATACATTATTATTTTTTAAATTATAAAAGTGCATGCTTGAGCTTGGACCTGTCACAGGGACATGCCATGTCTGTGATCTGTGTCTTGAATTGAGGAAATATTTTGTGACCTGTCAGAGTTTCAATGTCACTCTCCTAAATTGTTTAAAATAAAAAAGATAAATCACCATAAGTGTAAATTCCCTGCCAGCGTTTTTCCAGAGTCACAAGCCTTCTTTTCTCTTTGTAATTTCATTATTGCATCACTACAGCTGGCACTTGCTAAAAATTGCATGGTTTTGAGTCATTTGAATGCTGTGTTGTTTTGGGAGACCTTTCTGTTACAGGACTGATATCTTCTTTTCAGGAAAAAAATAATTTCAGCTCCTCGTGATGAGACATTTCCTCCCTTTCTCACTCTTGGAGGTGAAATGCAAAGGAAACAGCCTGTTCGAGTCCTCTCTTACTGTTCAGGAATGACAACTGCATGGCAATGGGCATTGTGCTTGTTACTTATCAGCTGCTGGGGATGATGTTTGTTGAAATGCTCTCGTCACCCAACAGCCCATGGCCAGACCTGAAGCCTCACAGAAGGAGGGAACTAGTGGGAAAGGTGTGGAGGATCTGGCAGCATCCTCTGCTTTAGTTACAGGACATGTGTCCTGTGTAAGGTTTACATGTGTATTGCTTTGGGTAAAATAATGCACGCCTGCATAAAGAAGGACATTATCCACATCCTATCTTCTCTTGGAAGTTGCCTCCTGATGATTAATTCCTGACTGTGTTTTTCTCTTCACGCTTGAAGAAGGCTTGATATCTCACTCTGAGCTGTGTGTGCTCTAAGACGTCTTCTTTAGAATAAAGTTGGTGTCATTTGAATGCAAACAGCATTTAAACTAATTTCTTATTATCTAGATAGCACTTATTATATGTGTTTGGATAACTGAAAAGTCAATTTATAAAGGCAGACATGAAATGAAAGGCCCCTCTTTGAGCTAACACCAAATATGACTTTTTTTTTTTTTGTCTAGAGAGAGTATTATTCATTAAATTGTAAGATCCTGATGTAGGAATACATCCTCAAATATTGTAAGCTTTACTGCCCCTACAATTTAGTTAGCAACCTGCAAATGTTCTTTATTTTACTTTCAGCTCCATAATGTGGAATTTTTCTGCCTGGAAATAGTTTGAATTTTTTAAGATAAATGACAGTTAATTGAAAGGACTTTAATAGTAGAGGTCTGAAGGCATGGGACTGGCTCCTTACTGCAGTGTATATAATACATAGTGTGAGCTCATCAAGGAAAAAGCTTGTCTTTACAACAATCCTCTTGTAGATTTTCCTATTTGATGCTTTCTGGGGAAACCAATATGTTTCTCACTTGGAACCATTCCCCAAACCCCTGCATTCCCTGGCTCTGCCCCACTTCCCCCAGTACGTAGTTGCACTGAGGAGTGTTTGACTACAGCAGGACAGAGAAAACACACTGAAGGTGGCTCTCAAATGCAGAAATGATGAATGTTGCCTCCTTTGGATTCTCAGCCCTGGGAGATTCATACTCTGCTGCCTTCCCTGGGGAGGCAGGGATGTGCTCCAGGGGCTGAGCTTTTCTCCTTCCCATCTTGTGGCTGAGGAGGAGCAGAATCCCCGTGGCATCCAGTGTAGGAACTAGGTATGTTCCTGTGAGAAACAGCAAAAGCACTGAAATGCATAACTTGTGTACTGCTGTTCTGCAGTGAAGGGCACCATTAGTTAAAATGCCAGGTATTAATGATAAACATCACAAAATATTGTTGCAGGCAGCCAGAGAAGTTTGGCTGTATGTTTAAAGAGCCCTTACTTTTGTTGAAGTCATAGTCTAAAAAAACCCAAAAAGCCAAACAGAACATCCCAGAGGCACTACAACCACATCTCCCAATTGCCTTCAAGGCATATGGTTGGACCCTTAAGAATCTGCTCAGGGTGCATTGATTAGCATTGATTAGTACTGATCAGTACTTCCAACAAACCTCATAATTACAAACCACTGACCCGATTTTTTTCTGCTTTTGCATAAATTAAAGGTTGTCTTTTCTTGATATAAGAAAATCATATTCAAATATTTGCACTATTTTACTACAAGGGTGGGAAAACAGCACTATTGCGTTACCCTTTGTGTCTCAGCTGTGTGGATCTGTGGGATCCCACGGCACTGGAATCACAGTGTTTCTGTGTCAGACATGGTGCTATGAGAGATACATAATTCACTGTCCCTGCAGATAACATTACAGTGTGCTTAGAAGCTGCCAGGCCACTTTCTTTTTGAATTATGAGGTTGGTAAACATATACGTTACAATTTAGTGTAGAATTTCTAAAGTTTTGTAAAAAAGCATTTCAGTAAAATACTGCTGCTGAGTGCTGGGATTTGTCATTGAAAGGGCTATTTTTTTTTTCCTTTCCAAAAGAAGGATATTTCTTCAGAAATTCTTCCAGGACCATGCAATACATAATACATAAGTAACTATGGTGCAGATGAGTTATTGTGTATTACTTATGGGAGCAGTAAATTTGAGATAAAAAATTCAACAGAAATAAAATATTGATGCCATTATGCAATAATCTCTCTGTACCAATACATTCTGCACTGTTCAAAGGTGTGTTGCTTTGTTGCGAAGTTTCAGTATATCACACTCCTATAAGGTATTTAAATCATACCAATGGATGTATCTACACTGCAGAGTGTGTCCTGACTCCTGGAAATATATGGTTGGCTCTGCCAAATCTGCTTGCAGGGGCTGCAGTGTGGTTGGCATCTCATGCAGACCTTGCAAGGGAACAGCAGTTTCGGGGGACAGGGAGTGATGCTGAGGATGCAGATCTCTCAGAAGTGTTGAGGAGCTTGTCAGATTTGTGAAAACAGGACAGACAAATGAAATAGTTGTCTTACTACAAAGCAAATTGCAAGGGTGAAGTGGGGTGTTGTTTTTTTGTGGTGTTTGTTTTTGTTTGTTTTTTTTTTTTTGATATGGACTTAGAAACATGTTCGTTTCAAGGGTCTACAAAAAACGCAGTTGACATCACGAGGACAAGCCCCGTGCGAGCAAAGGGAGTTAGAGAGGTCTGGGGCACTGAGACAGATGGTGTGTGTCTCTGCTTACCTGTGTGCTCACCATTTGCTGTGTTAATGCTGAAAGCAGGAGGAGGAGGAGGAGGAGGACGGGGCTTTGCTTGCCAGAGGGAGTAAAAGTAATGAAAAATTTTCCCAGGTCACCCAGGAGACTGTGAATTTGCTGCAGACCAGAAAGCTGTTGAAACTTAGTGGACTGTAAGCAAGGCTGGAGCAAAGGGATATTTAAAAGCTACCTTCCTCTCATAAAACACAATGACAGAGATCAAACCCCTTGTTTTCTGAGAGGGTACAGGCAGTTGACACTAAAGATTGGACTGACTTGTTTTCTTGTTACTCATGCTCCTGTCTATTATTGCTGGGCAATGTGTGGGAGACCTGTGATGTATGGCAATGCAGCAGCGACCAAAAAGTACTACTGTATCCTTGTAAATGGAAAACTACTTTAAAAAGTGTCTAGCCAGTCAAAATTGTCAAAAGCCCCCAGCAACACAGGAAGAAGCAGCAAAGATGATAAAGGAGGGACAGATCAGCTACCTGGCTGATATGTTCACTCCTGGGTGAAGGTGCCACCGGCAGCTATGCAGGTCTGGAGGGTGGAGAGAACTCCCTCCATTGACTTGGTTTACGGTTTATGGTTTATAGTGCCCCAGCTGCTGAATCAGTGGCTGGATGAGCTGTGGATGGTGCCAGGGTGGAAAAGAGGTGTAAGAATTAGTGATGGGGCAGATGACGACACTCAGTGGTCACTGGGACAGTGGCCTATTTCCTGGTGAAGGAGCTGTGCTGTGTTTTCCTGGTCTCTCTTTCTTTCCTCCTCCTACTCCTCTTTGGTACTATGAATATTTGTCTGATCTGGATTCAATACCAAGCAGGAGGTCCTACCTGTGGAGGCAGAGGGCCAGATCCCCAGGAGTCCTGCCTCAGTGCCTTACACAGAAGAGGTGGCAGGCCATTACAAGCATATGAAAGATTGTATTATGTATTTTCTTCAAGAGAATAAAACCCAAAGAATTCTTTTTTATTAATGTTTGTACCGTTGTCAGGTCACAGTTGGATGCTTTTATCAGCTTGCTGAGCTTTTATTCTGTCTTTACCCAATGGCCTTTTAAAAACATCTGAAGACTTTCAATTCTTGCAAAGACACACAGTGGTAATAGTCTTATGTTTATTTGTCAGAAAAAAATGAAGCCATTTTTCTGGGCTCTAACTATTAGAAGAGTGGATGGGACCACTTAAAATGTTAACACCATTTGAAGCCAGGAGTGCTGTAGATTATATTGAACAGAAAGTTTAAGGATAGAAAAAAAAAAAACCCAGCATTTTTTTGGCTATCAGTGGAGTTTCACCTAGTTGTGCAGTGTTTTTATTCTATTTGTTATTGTCAGTGAAGAAAAAATGTGGCCTCTAGGTAAACTTGGATTTTTTTTTTTTTTTGTCTAGGATTCTCACTGGTTATTTTAAATCTCTTTTGAGTGAAATATCAGGCTTGTCACCTCTGAAGTGACTGGGAGGTTCTGGTGAATATTGATGGGATTTTGAATTAGGATGTGAAGTTGTGTCCGTGAGGCCCCTACAACTCAGGACCGTGTGCCGTTAACAGATGGGATCAGGAGATGGCACAGCAGGACCCTGAAGTTGCCTTTTCTTTTTCTTTTTTTTTTCTTTTTCACTTGGTAGAGCCAGACTTTGATAATCAAGACTGTCTGGGACAATGCTGTAATGCTTCCAGTGATATAACTCTTTATGGTTATATAACTCTATATAATGATACAACTCTATCTCGGAGTGTGACAGGGCTATAAAAAGTGTAGTAGTTGCAGAAATACAGACTTATGCTTGCTAATCCTTGCTAAGCCTATAATTCTGATCCTTTTTTATCTTTAATAAGGGCAAATTATTAAGCATATATAACTAGTTGCACATGGGAACTTTTTTCCTTGAGGGGGTATCAATCGTGGTGATAATAGGAGAAGTAGGTGGAAGGATTAGAGCATGAAAATGAAGTTTCTACCTTTAGCTAAAGCACAGTGTACCCTGTTGAATGCATCACCTTGACAGTAATCCATCACAGTAATTTAGTAGGTCACAATTTTGATATCCTTAACATGTTTTTATTGCACTTTTCCACGGCTGTAATGATAAGGCTCTCAGTGCTGTAGAGACCCACCTGTTCTCATGCTGTTTCCTTTTGCTCTGATCAGTGGTTTCACTCCCCGGCGCCTTCCGGGAGATCACCTGCATCTCTCCATTCTGCCCTGGGTTTAGATTAGCATCCAGGGACAGCTGGGCTATGAGAAAGAATTTTGAGGGGGTGACAAGAGAAGTGGTCATTTCCCAGGTGGGTTTTCAGTGTCAAGGATAGACAACTCAGAGGAATGATGCTGAGATATACTCTCTTGGTATTTGAAACCATTCATTTTGGATAGGCACGGGAAGACCTTCCAAGATTGCTTTTTTCCTATTTCTGCAGAACAAGCATCCCTGTTATTGTCTTCAGTGACATCCTGGTGGCATGCTGGTGCAGACAGCGCACAAACTGAATAGTCATGAAGAGATAGTTGTTTCCTGACTCTTGGGAGTGATACTCCAAAGCATATTTTCTCCCCCCTGCCCCCCCATCCTTTCTTGCTTTGCTGCTGTTGGAGACCTGCTGTGATGAAGAAGATGGAGTTTCCATATCCAGAGCTGTTTAGTTTCCTTCACAGAAATCGAATACTTCTCTGAATCTGATATTGCCTTTGGAGCCCTTTGTGTGCTCCATCAGTAATCCAAAATGCACATTAACTGTCTGAACATTTCTGTAAGTTTAATGTGCAATGAAAAAGAAATCCCATTGAAATAAAACCTAACCCTGTGAGAGATTGAATTAAACTGGAAGCTGATCTTTAAAGCAGTAGCTGTTTGTAGAGGGATACACTTTCTATGTAGAAAACTGAATACTCCTCAGTCATATGTAAAATAATGAGTATAAATGCAGTAGAGTTAGAGTTTAAAAGTCTAATCTGTATATCACAGGGCATTACACTTCACTAAGTTGCTCTTCTACTGAACCCATAAACTTGTGTGTAACTAAACCATCCCCTCCAGACAAGCATCCAGTATTGATTTAGAATTCTAAAGAGGCTGAGGATCCATGACATTACTTAATATTTTTCTTACTTTTCCATTACACTCTAGGCTTTAAAGAAGCACCATATTTAAATTAACCTGAATTTAGCTTCTTGCAGTGGCGTCTTCTTACGCATTTTTTTCCACTGTATTAAGAAAGTCCCATTAAGGCATTTACATGTATAATCAAGTCATCACTCTGCCTTCTTTTGATAAAGTAATTGAGTTCAGCTCCTTAAACCTCTGTCTAGCCTGAATTTGGAAGTCTGGTGATGGCAGATACATGGATATTTTAGCTGCCCTTTAACCCAGCTCATGGGCAGCAGTGGGGATGAAGCTGTGGTGGCCTGGATTTCAGTCTCCCAGGTCCCCAGACACTTTCTGCAGCCAGTACTGTGGCTGGGTGGGCTCCCAGCTAATTTCTCAGTACTGCCCATTGCTCAGCCTCGCCAAGCCTGGTTCTTACTGTTGTGTATACAAGGAATAGGTAACCTTTTGCCAAAGTAAAGCATGTGCTGAATTGCTCATCTACCAAGATCTTTGGATCCTTTTCAGAACTGTTCTTTGCTAGGGATGTTCTGCCCACCCACCCCCCTGTGCTGGAGATACAATTTGCCTTGCTTTTGCCTCAGTGTCTGTTTTCCATTTAAAACATATTTTAGTGGGATGTGCCCAGTTATCAAGCGCATCATCCTGTGTGACTGCCCTCACTGCTGTTTAGCATTCCTCTGATCTTCCCGTCCTCTGGCATTTTATCAGTCATTTTATAAGGACTTTCAGATCATAGAGAAAAGCACTGAATAGAGAGATACTTGGCCACTGAGGTCCAGAAGGCTCTCAGTAATAATTTTTTACTATTTTCCACTGCTCCTTGTTTAAAACTTGCCAAGTAGCGAGTTCCTCGTCCATTTAACCTGTAATTTACTGAACAGAGTAGTCTCAATGTCTTGTTGAGAGTGTCACACAGTGTCAGTTTGGAGCAGATTACCCTACAAGAGGTTTTGGCCAGTCTGTCTCTCAGGTGATTCAAATGCAGTACCAGGAGGAGGTGATGTGATGGGATGAGCACTGTGGCTGTGCCGACCTGGGAGCTGGTGGGTCCTTGGCTGCAGGTGGGAGCAAACCAAGGGCAGCCACTGAGATTGTCATCAGGTCAATGGTCCATGTTGCTGCCCAGCCCAACCCCAGCAAGTCAGCACTGATGCAGGGAGCTGCCCAGGCTCATGCCTCTCCAGTGCACATCATCTGCATTTGGCTTGCAGCTTGTTCTGTCAAGGTGTTTGGCTTTCTTCCCGAGCCAAATTCATACTGTTATAAGATAATGAAATTAGCATTGGTGGGGCATTTTACATCTTTCCGTGCTGACAGCTATTCATAGCCTTCCTTTCCTTTTCTGTTTTATTAAACATATTGATAACGCAGCTGTCTCCTTTGAGAACGCACGCAGGATCGCTCTCGAGGAGAAAAGGCAATGCAGAAAGAGCTGTGTCTTGCAGAATACACCATCTAAGGAGTCTTTCTGTTGTGCCTTTTGCAATCGGATATGTCTGTCATGTATTGGCCTCATAAGCCACCAGCGTGCCTGTATCAAATGTGGATAGAGCCTTCCCAAATCTTCGTTCGCGAAGCCCAGCCATGATGATTAGAAACATATTGAAACCCAGACTGGTTTTTCTGTCCTCTTGCCTGGCACTGAGATCAAGCTGGGTCACCTGTAAGTGCTTGGGTCATCCTGTTTACCCTTTCTGCCTATGGGTGCAGAAGCTTTTTGGTTGTACTCTGTAAGTTCTTTCGAAACTTCATTGTTACTGTAATAAATCTAGCTGAAGAAGATTTTTTTCCCCATATTTCTTTAGGTCTTCCATGTCCATTCTCATAAACCATAATTTCTGATTCACCTACTTACTTTTCCCCCTCTTTTTTTCCATCCCTGTGTGCTTCATTGTACGCTGCTTTTTAATTTCTAGACAACTACCTTTCTTTTGATCCCTAGCCTTTGGCTTATGTATTCCTTTTTTTTTGACCATTGAATGGCACCATTTTGCTATCTGACCAACTCCTAAAAGCCAGTTGACTGAAATTTACAGTAGT
Source organism: Chiroxiphia lanceolata (assembly GCF_009829145.1). NCBI lineage: Eukaryota > Metazoa > Chordata > Aves > Passeriformes > Pipridae > Chiroxiphia > Chiroxiphia lanceolata. The sequence continues at coordinate 58,678,802 of NC_045642.1, forward strand.
CAGTATTTTCTTTTTTTTTTCCCCTTCTTCCCTAAATTTGCACTTGTTTTTATAAACTTACGGGAAATAAGTTCTTAGTGGCCCTGTGTATATAAAGCTTAGCTTTAATTGCAGAAAAGTGAAATCTGAGAAGTTGGGCACCATAAATTTGTGGCTATGTTAGAATTAAATTTAAAAATACGTTGTATACCAAATGTAGTCTAGAGGCATATAAATCTTAGCACTTCTTATCAGTAGGTCTCACAATGGCTTGAAAAGTAGGTTATTAGCATTATCTTCACTTTAAGGAAGAGAAAACTGAAGCTCAGGGAGGTAAAGTGATATGCCCAAGATTATCCATTAGTTCTTCATCCATGTTGAGCTCCCCAGCAGTTGCAGTGGGTGGATGGTAACTGGGAAGACAACATTCAGCAATAAAAGAGGTTGGATGTAAAAATTTTCCCAAGAGTGCAGTACATTATTTGACAGTGGAACACACGGAATTTCAATCCAGAAAATTTATCCCAATATTTTGAATTACATTTGAATAGAATCTCAGTCCAGAAATACTTCTACTGCATCATGGGAGTGACTGAGCTTTGTTTGACTATTATGCTGCATATTCAGGAGTCCCATTTATCCCTCTCCTCTCTGACAAACCAAAACCAGGATGATTAAGTTTTACAAAGAGACAATGAACTCTTTCAGCCATACTTTACCTGCAGTAAAGAGCAAACAGCCAGCCATTGTAATGATTTTGCTGTCTGAATGTCTGCAAATAGTTGGGATTTATACATGCTAACTATTTATGCCAAAGGATGATCCATGTCACCAATTGAATTCCCTACTACCTAACTCTGAGCAGTGTTACCTTTTGTGGATATGTCATAAATTATATATTATATAGGCATTCTGCATGTTTCGTGCTTCACAGTGAGAGGAGAACGACTTTTCCATGGTCTGGGGGTGTTCCCTCCACCCCTGCAGGCAGGAATCAAGATGAGCACTGCTGTAATTGCCCTCTGCAATTATTTTTCACGCAGAATATAATTCTTAACCTGAGTGTTTTCACTGCAGTCGAAGGTATGGGATAGTTCCCTGTTATACTGATTTAAAAGTCATCATTATTTCTGATCCTTTTAGGACCAGACAAACCTTGACAAAAAGGTTAATTGCAAGCCAGTAGAGCTACACTAATGCTTTGTTAGGGGGAACTAGCCATGCCTAGGTTTTTCAGAGCAAGGGCACTATAAAGAACATTAACATCTCGCCTTGAGATTTTAAACTCTTCATAAACTCTGTTGTAAGAATTTAACTTTAAAATAGCATAATATATTTTATGAGCTAAATCTTTTGTTTTCAGTGTGGCTGTTAGCTGGGTAGTTAGATCTGTATTTGCAACTGTGCACAAATCCTGTCAGAGAGACTGTGAATTTTCAACTCCTAATTAAATTATGGTGAGAATTTGAAGGGTTTTCTGACTTGCACACAGTTATATTTGAAAATATTTGCTTTTATCTGTGAAGGCAATGGGTAGGCCTATTGACTGCTGAGGTTTGTTCAGGGAAAGTGGCTTAAGCAATAGTGGACCAAAAGAGCCAAAGTCCTTTTTTGCTCAGTAGCCCATGCCCAGGCAGAAACTTTCCCAGCAGAGGGAACTGCCCAGATCTGACCCATCCTCTGGGCAGGAGTGTTCCTATGTGATACACAACAGGACCTGCTCCTTAGTGTGTGTGGCAGCACTTTCAGAAGACTCACAGTTTTGGATGAAGTCTAACCAATTCTCTGTTTTGTGACCTTGGGAGGAATCAGAGGGATTTAAAGGTTTTGTCTGAAGGTAGTCTTTAGGAAAGAGTCGTTGAGGTATTTTCAAACCTAAATGACTCTGTGATTCTATCCCATCCCTTCCACCATCTCTTCTGCTTGGGGAAGCCTCCCTTGCTGCACTTTCTTTGGACAGCTTTCTGTGTTTATATATTCTCTGGTTCTTTTTATGCCCTGCCACACACTGCAACAACATCTTTGACCTGGCTGACATTTCTCCTTACTCAGAGAGGCAGCAGAGATGAGGAGCAGGTGTTGGAGATGGATGGGAGTGTTTGTGTTCTGGATTGAACTGCAGAGTGTATTAATGGGAAGGAGGTTGGTAACCAGAAGGACAGAGAGAGGTCCCTGTAGCAGTGCAGGAGTGTGGGTGTCAAAAGGTCTCTGCACACAGAGAAAGCAGCAAGTGTGGCAGGGGAGGGGAGGTTTTTGGGGAGCAGCTGCCACAAAGCTGTTCCCATCCCAGCTGTCCAGTGTTACACAGAATGATGGATTCAGGATCTCAGGAAGAAAGTTGTGTGGACATAGTACTACTCTTGTTGGAGGAGTAGCAGATGGAAAGGCACATGCTATAGTGAGTAAGACAATTTGGACTTGCTGATGGTGGAGGGACAATAGGATGAAGTTCTAACATGGAAATACCGTTTCCCCCTCAGGCACCATGTAATTTCTGTAGTGGTGTATGAATCTAGGGAGTGGCTGAGTGAGCACCTAAGACCCATGTGGAAAGCTTTTCCTCCTCTGAGGAGGTGTTTGGGTGCTCTATCTGCTTCTCTTGACTATTGCCTACCTCCCTTCTGTGCTCCTGCACTCCCCCAGGCATCCTGTCACAACATTAACAGCTTCAACTCATGTTACAGCATCTAAGATTTGAAAGAAATATCTATTTATTTTTTATAATTGATTTAGTCCTCCTGTTTCTTCTTCTCTTCAGAGAAGCCTTTGGCTCAGCCACTGTGTGCCACGAAGTCACCTCCAGCTCAGTTAGCCCCACAGTCAGAGGGCAGTCCTAATTAGAGCAAGAGGCGTGGAAAATATCTTGTGGATGTAAAATATTTAATTGTGTCTAAATTGCATGGAGGAAGAAGAAAGTTGCAGGCTTGGCAGGGCAACTTACAGCTGGGCCAAGGCAGAGAATAGCTTAGTCCATGTCTATCAGCATGGTGGCCTTCTTCATGTCCTGTTCTGTTAACTCTATGGGCTTGGTAAATCTTCATCTTCAGTTTATTGAGAGTGCAGGAGTTTTGTTTTGAGTAATGGACGGGAACAGGGAAATATTTTGCTAGGCTCCTGTTTAAGAGACCCTTGTTTCGGATCATGAGAATGAATGCAGATCATGAGGGTTTTGTTTAAAGCAGGGATACAGATGCTTCTTGTTTTGTCCACAAAAAGGAAAGTAATTAAGGAGAACCAGAGGAAACAACCATTGTATGTGTGTGCTATTCCAGAATTTTCCATTTGAGGTAGTTAACATTTTTGTCTGAAAGACCCAGTTTAACTTCTTGTAAGGAGGAGCAGCTGCTGGCCTGATCTGGTGTGTGATCTGATGATGTTGCTTTTTTTCCCAAGAATCTGAGTGCAGTGGTGCAGGTTCAGGGTGTTATTTTTCAAGTGGTGCTATGGAAGAAAGACACAATCCAACTGAGCTGAAGAGAGCATCAGAAGTGTTGCTTTTTCTCACGAGTATGTTCCCCCCCCTCCTTAAACCTGCTATTTGTGCAGCTCCTTTACTCCTTCCAGACTGAAAATATCTGCGAGGACAGGCGGTCACTAATACAGGAGATAAAATTATCACTCTTTTCAAGTCTCTCTCTATAGAGGAAAAGAAAGGAGAGAATCATTTGAAGAAACATTGACAGCAGTAGGCAGCTATGCAAATTTTCCCTGATCTATTTAAACGTACACATTGGTTTTAAATATAATTCTGAACTTATCCAGTCTACAACAAGGTCAAGAAATGGAGAAATGTACCCTGTACAGATTATTTCAGACCCGAGGCAGCCTGTATACATTTTCACCTTCCCACTCGTACCCCAGCATCTTGCTGCTATGTTTTTTGTTCTCTTGGGTCATAAATAGGAAACAAAAGAACTGGGCACTTTTTTTGTCACACTATTGCAGATGGATAGATATAGATTGGAGCAGGTGAAATAATGCTGGACTTTGTGCTGAATTGGAAAAAAAGTCATTTTAGTGTGTTCTGTGCTTCTGACATCCAGAATCATGGGCTTCACAGGGCTGAAAGAAGTGTGAAAATGTGAAGTCTCTAAATGAGGCTGGAAGGGCTTTTGCAAAAGGTCTGCTCTGGCACAAAGCAAAGCTTTGGTCTTGGCGGAGAAAGGACATGATGAAATGGTTTGTCCTATGAAAAGAAGAGGTCAGACCAGATGAGCAGAGTGGTAACCTTGAATGCTAAAATGTGTGGCTTCTTTCTTTCACCTGATATTGATGATCTCACTGAAGTGGTAAGGGAGGATTTGGAAAAATCATAGTTTTTCCTTTCTTTTATTTTTACAGCAAAATGATTGTTGTTGTTTGGTTTGCATCTTACTGCTCCAGCTCTGTCTTCCCTATCTTCCCCATGCATTCTGTATTTGTGGTTAATGCAGGACAGATGCTTTTCTTACCTAAAACAGTGACAAGGGATTTCTTACCAGTTTTGCTTTTATAAGAAGAGATGCATTTTAAAACCCATATTTTTGTGAGTGGTATCTCTCAGCCTGCAAAGCACCACGGAAAAGGATTTCTAGAGAGTACATGAATATATCTCCTATCATTGCTAGCCCCCAACTCTTCTCCAAATCCTCATTTAATCACTGCACAGATCAATGCCCTACACCTTCATAAGTAAAGTAAGTAAGTAACCTTAAATCTTTAACCATCAGCTGTCAGGAACATCACAGAATCACAGAGTGGTTGAGGTTGGAAGGGATCTCTGGAAGTCATCTTGCCTAAACCTCTGCTCAAGCAGGACCAGTTGCTCAGGACCATGTCCCTACAGTTTTTGAATATCTCCAAGGATGAAGACTCCACAACATCTCTGGTCAACTTGTGTTAGTGCTCAAGTGACCTGTGTGTGACTTGTGTACTGTCATCCTCACAGTAAAACAGTGTTTTCCTGATGTTCAGACGGAACCTCTTGTGTTTCATTTTGTGCCCATTGTCTCTGGCCCTATCACTGGGCACCACTGAAAAGGGCCTGGCTCCATCCTTTTTGCACCCTCCTGTCAGATATGTGTACACTTCAGTAAGATCTGCCCCCCAAGCCTTCTCCAAGCTCAGTAGTCCCAGCTCTCTCAGCCCTTTCTCGGATAAGAAATGCTCCAGTCCCTTAATCATCTCTGTGGCCCTTGGTTGGACTCTCTTCAGTATGTTAATGTCTCTCTTGTACTGGGGAGCCCACAGCTGGACACGGGACTCCAGGTACTGGCCTCACCACTGCTGAGTAAAAGGGAAGAATCACCTTCCTTGACCTGCTGGCAGTATTTTGTCTAATTCAGCCAAGGATACTGCTCTCTTTCTTTCCAGCACAGACATGTTCAATCTGGTTCCCCAGGACCTACAGGTCCTTTTCTGTCAAACCACTTTCCATGTGTGTGTGTCCCAGCAAACCCATTGGTGCATGGGTTTGTACCTCCTTAGGTACAAGGCTTTGCACTTTTCCTTTCTGAACATGATGAGGTTCCTGTCAAGAGCTGGAGTAGCTGACAACACTGAGATGTGACAAACTGGGACTGTATCCAGCCGTTTGTCTGTGGTGGTTTTGTCTTTGCTGAGCATTTTTCCATCATCCTCATATCAACTCTGTGAAGCAGGATGACAGACTGTAGCTTGGGGACTGGCCCACATTTGTCCTTATGGACCACAGGGAAGTGTCTTTCCAGGGGAAGAGGACAGTGATTGTGTGTGCATGTGTGTTTAAGTACCTACCCAGGGAGGTGGGTGAACACCTTCCCAGAGGAGAGCTGCTCTTTTTCTCTGATTCTTGCTGTGTGATTGCAGAATGCCAAAAGAAATCACCTGGGTGCACCGTGACCTCCAGCAATTACTAGAAATTGGGCAGAGTTAGGGCAGAGCTGTCACAATGCTGTTACCATGCTCGCTTGCTCTTTGAAATTGCTGGTTAAGAAAGATGAAGAACAGTTCTGACTTCTGTCTTAAAGCTTGTAGCAGTTTTATAGACAATTAGCAAAAAGAAAAGCACAAGAATTTCTTCTAGAAATTAATAGTTCATACTCAGATCACTCTAGTCTCCCTTGACCTTGTTTAATACAGAAAGTGCATATTCCTAATTGAATATCCCTGTAAGCTGCACAACCATGAGGCATACTCAAAGCTCACATTTAAAGTTTGCATTTCAAAAGTTAATAAAATGCTTCTATTTTTTACCTTTTCCCAGTGAATTTTTTATGTGCATTTTTGAGGTCATATATAAATAGCCAGACACAAATGTTTGTGCTGTGCTGGTGGCATACCATGATATTTTGGGCTGTTCTAATTGCTAAATGATGAACAATGGATTTACATTTGCGTGAATGTGATATCTGTGTGGTAAAGGACAAAGTCAAATCGTACATTATTTTTCTTCCTGAAGTTTTATTGTCTTCTCTGTTCCCTGCTCTTTATTTTATCTACCCCTGGGCTTCCCTTAACTTTCCAAGTCTCTGACTCCTATCGGACAGGAGGCATTTAAAACTAAACCTAGCTAAGACAGAAATGTTGTGTTTCCTTTCTCAGATATTAATATTTCCCCCAATTTCCACCTACTCAGCATTCAAGCTAAATAAAATTAAAACCTTCTCCTGAAGCTATTTTCTGTCTATAACTTCTTTGGTATTTTATCCACACCCCTCTGTTAAAAAAAAAAAAGATGCTAAACTGAATGTTGAGTATCTCTTTCAATGTCCTTGGGGGGATTTTTCCTTCCTGCATATACCTGGATTTTCAATTTTCCTGCTTAACCTTGAGATGCTACACTGCTTAAACCCCGTGCCTTTTCTTTGCTACCACCCATCTACTCCATCCATTGACACATTCACGCCAGTTGTCACGTTGGGGTGTTTTTCCAGCAGGACTGACTTGATGAAACATTCCTGGGTTGGTGCTGCTGTCAGTAGCAAACTCTGCTCCTTGCTGAATGCTGCAGAAAAAAGTTCCCCAGGGACAGCCCAGTTTGTGGATCGCAAGCTGCTCAAAGCAGCTGTTTATCATCAGTATAATAGCTAAATGTATTTCTTAATGCCATTTAAAATTGAGTTCCTAATCTGTCTTTAAAGGCTTAATGATTCCTTTTGTTTTAGTCTGAAGCATTTCTGCTGGTGCAGTCCTGAATTATTTTTTTTCCTAAGTTTTATTTTTGTCCCTGAATTTTAGCTGGGGCAAGAAACAGTAAAGACTTAAGGATCAGACTTTTGGGGCTGCTCCAACAGTCCTGAATTAGCAGGAGCCTTTCTGTAGCTGGGGAGTGATGCCTAATAGGAGCTGAGGAAAAAAAACTACGGAGGAGTTAATTAGGGATGAGGTAAGAAAAGGGTTTAATTTGTGCCTAGGCATAAAGATCAGAAGACACGTGTGCCGGCTGTGCCTGAGATGTTACAATTTATAATACTATCTGTCCAATCCCAAGTGTTTCCACCCTGTAGCCTTTGCTCTGGTCCACCCCTGGCCCATCCCCTGGAAATTGGCTCTGGGGCTTTTTGGGACCCCTTCTTCATCATCTTCATCCTCTTCAGAGCACAGAGGGTATACGGTCACCCAGTTCTTTACTGTTCTCTTGTGGTTCAGGCCAGGATTAGAAGTCCTCAAACAGAAGAGGCCTGCCTTGACAAAAGACTAAACATTTTCTACTGGAACTCAGGGGTAGAATTGATATGGGGAACATAGAATGGGGTGATGGGGTAGGGAATGTGTAAACTATTGTCCTAAAGGGTGAGGGAATAAGGGCTGCTGCTTTTAAAGTCTACTTTTAGTGCTTAGCTACTTATAAAGCTTATAAAGTTAGGAAAATAAGAAAAAAACAGATGGACCTTATGGCTTCGGGAGGATTTTCCTTCAGCAGGATTTGCAGACCTGGAAAGCATTTGCATTAACTTCAGTGGCTGAGAGTTAGATTTCAGCAGCAGACTAAGTGCCCAGAAGACTGAAAGCACGATGTGATCCCTCTAATATAATGTCTCTAGCAGGCAGAGTAAAGCACGTTGTGATTTCACTCACGTTCACCCGTGGTTGCCCCGAAGGAGCAGTATTTTTCCTCTTTGTCAAGGTCTCCAAGCCCAGAGCCTGGGGCTGCTCCGTGCAGCAATGTAGCAAAACCGGTCAACTCTGAGACTTAAATATCAGCGAACGCAAAGGAGATTTACTAGCGGTGAGTGAGGTCTGAGTACTTGTGACGTGATTTCCCTCTTTCCCGCAGGTTGGACCAAGTTTGCTCGGCTGACGCGGGCCCTGACGAACAGCCGGAGTGTGCTGCAGCAGCTGACCCCGATGAACAAGGCCGAGGTGGTGCACAAGCACTCCCGCTTAGCCGAAGTAAGTGGGATGGACACCAGCCTGCTCCCTTCCTAAGGCAGGAAGAGACTGGGGGGGGGGGAGGAAAAACCCCATCCTAATTCCCATCGATAAGTAATATTTTTAGAGGGAAATATTTCCCGACTCTGATTTTTTCAGCCTCTCCTCTACTCGTCCTAAAGGACCGCTGCGTGCCAGGGCCACGTTTCTGGGACAGATCACAAAAACATTCTCCGTGGGTCGCTTTTACTTACATGATCTGTTTCTGTGCGTGCAATGCTCCGTTTTCTGGTTGTTCCATAACTTTGGGTGCACAGTGTGCTCCTCCATGTGGAACCAGGCTTGATGTCCTTGAGTCCCGTGGATGGTTGCTTACTCTCCCAGGGACATGGGATTGGTAGAGAAACCTCTCTGAAAGCATCCCTGTCTGTGTCCCTGGGGTTGTACAGGCACATGGGCTGTGTATATACCCCAGTCTCGACTTTCTTGCGAAGTCATTCCTGCAGTATTTTGCTCATCACTTTTGTCTTCAGAACTGATGAATGAACCTCTTTGGCAGGTTGCAAACATCTCCTTAACAGTGCAGATGGTGCAACAAGTGAATACCTTCAGGTTAACTGATGAAACAGAGGTACTGCTTTCATCTTCATGTCCGTTGGTAGTGAAAAATAAATGGGTCAAAAATATATGGTCAAAATATATGGGCTACTGAGAATTACAGCCCTAGTCAACTTGTGCCAGAGAGTTTGTCCTTTGTCTCATGCTGAGAACTGGTTGCTGCTTTAAATATTTTTATGGGTTTTTTCATTCCCTTTCTGGTTTTAGTGAACTTTGATAATAACAACTCAAATTTGAAGAGGAGCATTATCTCCATAGCTCACCCCTTGCAGAGCATAATGCTCCCCTTTATCAGGCTTAACAGTTATCAGCCACTTTCATTAGCTATACACGGGAATAATTCAGAGAGTCTGTGGTGAATGCAGCTGACTAACAAGATATTGTGTATTCTTTAGTGATTTAAAATTAAAAATTCATGCGGCATGAAAGAAATAATCATTATAGTTCAGTGGTCTCCACAGCCACTTGCCACCCACTCACCATGTCAAACTCAGCATGATATTATGTTAAGAATAATAATTATGCTTTTACAGTATCATGGGAACTCCTAAGCACTCCACCACCAGAGGCACAGGGAACTATCAAGCATATGTTAATCGCATTCGGCTTGAGCCCTAAGTAGCTTATTATTCCAGCTATGGTGAGGATGTTTCCAGCTCCTGCCCCAGTGAACAAGGCAGGGAACAAATAGGTCTGGAGAAACCAAGGAAAGAAGTCTCAGTGCTGATTTATCATCAAAGTGTTGAACGCTGATGAGTCCAAAGAGATAAGTGGAGATAAAAAAGAGATTATGAGGCAAAGCCAAAATGGTGTGTTATGTGTAGGGGAAAATTTTGGCTTTGAAAGAAGTGTCATGGATTTTCACAAAGGCTGCTTTCAAAAAATGGCTGTATTGATCATTGCTTTAATTCCAGGGGAAAACCCATGGATCCACCAGCGAGTTCAGTGTGCCACAGTGGCCAGCTTTGCCTGTTGGGTGGTTATAGGAATGTAGAAGTGCCGTTAGTGAATCTTTCCTGGTCCCTGGGGAGGGGACACCTGGAGGCTGATATTTTTATGGGTCTCACCAGGGGTTTGGCATCTGTGAGGGTCTTTGACAAGTGCCAGTGGGACTACACTGCCTGGTGTGTGTTGCCCTTCAGCTGGCGTTCCACACACGGCTTTGTGCTACAGCAGAGCTGGTGTTGGCAAAGGGAGCAGCCATGGGCTCCTGGGGGGCTCTGCTGCACTCTCACTGCTGCCTGGGTAGTGGGTCTAGTGCTTTTCTGGCCACGGGGTAAATTTATGCAATTCAACTGACCCTATAGAAAAGAAATGGCTAACTAATGTAACAAGTTAGTTTTTTGTTGTATCAGCTTAACTGACTTTCCTCACAGATCGTGATTGCTAAATATGACCTTAGAGAGGGTGGGAACAGGTAGGCAGAAGCAGGTTTGCATCCCTTCAGGGTGCAGCCTGACATTGGCCCAGATGAGACATGTTGGAAAGCCACATCCCCTGGCAAAGTATGAGAGAGGCTGCTCTTGTTGCTCCTTGGTGATTTCTGAAGAACAGATTTTCAGCACAGCCAGACTTTCACTGTCTGTTTTCAGGAACAGCTTTCTCTTAAAAACATCTAAAAAACAAGACTGCAAAGAATTAATGGAGAATCTGCATCTGTGGTACTTGAATTCATATTCTTAGCTGTTGTGCAGTTTATTCAGAGCCATTTACTCCTCTTCATCAAGGAAGTATCCAGGGTTTTATCAGTTTTACACATACGAGACTGCTGTTTGCAATCCAGCTCTCCCTGGAGATACAGTGCATCAGCTCCAATGTGGGACAGATGTAGGACTGAAAAGAGTTTTAAAGTTGCTGTAATTATTTATTTTATCCCATAGAGACTTGAGATCCACAAATGTAAAAGGTGTTATTAGTTCCAAAATACATGTGGATCTTTCAGTTGTCAGAGCAATATATTGCCACGTGTGCATTCCTTTGTGCTTTTGTTTCTTGTGTTGGACTGAGATAAGAGGTAATTAGATTAACTGGGAGGAATGTCTTAAGTGAATTTGGCTTGGTTCCTTTGCAGTATTTCTAGTTCCACATTTTCCAACAGTGAGCATCCAGGAGATTATAGGCCTGCGCAAAAAATGAGAAGTAATTACAGGAAATAAAAGAGAACCCTCTAGTGATATTGAGCTTGTAAGAACAGCAACTTTTTGAAGAAAATAAGAAGGAAGCATGATATTGCCACCGGGGTGTTAGGGCAGAAGTTGTGCACACAATGCTTCATTTTAGGAGGTCAGCCAGCAAGGCTGGAATCTGGTTCACCTTTGATAGGGTGTTGATCTGGCTCAACAGTGGTTTAAAAAAGAGGTCAGGCACAAGGAATTAGTCTTGTAATGCTTCCAAATATGAGTGCTCATGTTTAGATTAAGTGTTAGGAAGAAATTCTTTACTATGAGGGTGGTGAGGCAGTTGAAAAGGTTGCCCAGAGAAGTTGTAGGTGCCCCATCCCTGAAAGTGTTTAAGACCAGATGAATGGGCCTTGGAGCAACCTGGTCTAATGGAAGATTCCCTGGCTGGAGATAGATGATTCTTAAGGTCCCTTCCAACCTTAACTGTTCTATGATTCTATGTTCATAGCTGCAGAGCATAGGCTGGTGTGGCAGTACCCACAACCTGTCTATGGAACCTCTCTTCCCTTGCTGTTGGCGTGGTTTCCCCTCAGTCCATCTGCAGAGACCTCCTTTTTTGCAGGAGTATCCTTAGATGCCGTGCTGCTCCTATTCATTGAGTGATAGTTGCCTCCACACATTCTAAATAAATCAGATAATTTGTGGGTTGACTTGCAGTGTCCAACAAACACAGTCCCATCTTTGTTCTGCTCCTTACAGAAATCCATAAGACCCCTTATTGGATCATATTTGTTGAAAACAGTAGCATTTGCTTCTCTATCTTTTACAGGTTCTCCAGCTGGGATCTGATATTCTTCCTCAGTACAAGCAAGAAGCTCCAAAGACTCCACCACACATTATACTACACTATTGTGCTTTTAAGACCACTTGGGACTGGGTCATCTTAATTCTAACCTTCTACACAGCAATTATGGTTCCATATAACGTGTCCTTCAAGACAAAACAGAACAACATTGCCTGGCTCGTGCTGGACAGTGTAGTGGATGTTATTTTTCTGGTTGACATTGTTTTGAACTTTCATACGACCTTTGTTGGCCCTGGTGGAGAGGTTATATCTGATCCCAAACTCATACGGATGAACTACCTGAAAACGTGGTTTGTGATTGATCTTCTGTCCTGTTTACCATATGACATCATCAATGCCTTTGAGAATGTGGACGAGGTAAGTAATTTTAGTCTGTCTCAAAAGGATTATTTTAATTAGGGATTAATTTAGAAGCATGTTCCCAGGCAGCTGGCAGCAATAAGAGGCAACTCATGCTCTGTGCAAATACGCGGGGACGGCCTTAAGCTGCTGGGCTTTACCTACAAGACATTCCTGTGTTGGAGAAGAGGTATCTTGTGATTTCAGTACCACGTGTGGGTGTTTAATGCTATGGGGTTTAGAATTGCTTACTTGTCATCCAAAAGCACTGGTGCAAGTCCATATCAAAATGGGCTGGACCAGTTGGGATGTCCCCTGTCACAGCTTCCTTTTCAGCTCATACCCAGCAGCCCTAATCCTTTGCAGGGCTTGATGTAAATAATTACAATTCTGTATCTACTCTGGCTGAAGCTGGTGGCAAATTTGCCACTGACTTATACAAAAGCAGAGAATGGCTCTGAATGAGCATTTTTTAAATCCTGCCCTAGGATTAATTTGAACCAGGCTGTAATTTTTTTTTTTTTTATTTGATTTCACTTTAAATGTCTGGCTGGGAGGTAGATGCATTTCTGGTTTGGTTTTTATTGTTTTGTTTTTTTTTAAACAGTTCTTCAGCTACTGCTGGAATTTTAGAAACTGAGGAGAGAAAACATAAATATCTTAAATGGATGCTGAATTAAAGCTTTTTAAATGCTAAATGTGTTAACATTTATGAAATCGAGCTTGCAGCCTGAGCTAATAGAGAACACAAGCAATAACTACGACAAATAATGCATACATGCCTCAGTGTAGAGAAATTCATTATTAAAATGCAACTATAATGGCATTAGGACTTGTTTTAATTTTTCTCTAGAGCCTTTTATCTTTAGGGCCATAAACAGATGAAAAAGCCACTGATAATTTTTTCTCATTGTAATAGTTTTTTCTCAGAACATCGTTTAGTGTTTTGTTTGTTTGTTTTTATAATTCTGAAATTCTGCAGTTATATATCCTCTCTATATAAAATCTACATTCTTATTTTTTAGTGCAGAATTTCCTGCAAATTTGTAGAGCTCCTTTAAAATTCCATTCCTGTCTCTGTGCTGAGTACCATCTTTTGACATTGTTCCATTTTATTTATAGCAAATATGACAGAAGTGATAATACTTGCAGCTTAAATTCAAGATCATAAGAGGGCTGCCCATCTGAAAGCAGGTTGTACAGTCAGGCTGTGTAAGAAGGTGGTATTATAAAGGTTGTAAAGATAATACAGATTTTTAAGATAACCAATTTCAGGCTCGGAAGAACCTGATTTTTATAAAAACGCAGCATTATCTCTAGTTTTTTGTGTTTTGATTTGTAAAACAAAGAGAAAATTTCTATGCCCAAACAGTACAGATTTAAATGATGAGCTTAACCTCTTCCTCTAACATATAGATGGGAAATAAACCATCTGCAATATTTCTGACAGGGAAGAGAATCACTGGCATAGTGCGTTATAATTGAGACACTTAAAGTGGCAAACTTGAACCAAAATGTAATAAAAATAGCAAGAATCATGATCTCCAGTGATCCTGGAGCTGCTGTCACCTGCCTTAAAACAAATGAGATATTAACTACTTTTTAATAAGAGAACCAAGAATAACATTTGCGTGTCATGAAATGGTGTGTTATGGCTTTGGAGCCTCCAGCAGACATTGGCTTTTAACTGCTTATGTACTTGATTTCAAACCCCACCAACTCCAGTTTTCCCTAGTGCCTGAAAAGAATTGATTTTGAAACAGGTATGTAAACAGTCAGTCTTTCATCCTTGGGTCAACATTTCTCCTTTTCTCTGTCTTCCAAGGGAGATTTTTTTTATTGTTATTTTTTGGCGATAGGTCTTCATTTGTGATATTTAAGAGCTTTGAGCTGGTTGGTGTGTTCTGGGTGGTTGTAGTTATTAATGCTCTTTATTTTCATTTGGTTTTTAACATTTATTTTAACTGGTACTTCTTGTCTGGGATTTAACTTTTTGGCCCCCCAGCAGTAGCATGTTCATACACTGTTCATAGGTAAAGAATAAGGAAATTGATAATCTTAATTTGGAAGAGATGCTCTGATTAAAAGGAGAGTTTCTCATTAGAAGCTGGGTGTTTCCTTCTTAAAGCAAGTAGGAGAGAGAATTCTTTTAGGTCTTGATTTTGGTAGGTTTTAGCTCTATATCTTGGCCCTGTGTGTTGGTAAGGACATTCGTAGCATTCAAGTCAGTGATTGTGGCATTTCAGATAAAGTTACAAAAAATCAGAGCTTAGCAGTAAAGACCTTGGTGGCAGGTCCTGGTGCTCTGAGTTCTTGGTGCAGTGGTGAGGGATGGACCCAAATCAGAGTGAATAGCCCTAAAAGCCAGCTGAGTGAAAGGTGACTTTCCAAGTTTCCCTAGTTTGTCCCACCTCCATCCTTCATTTTTCCACATAAAGCATCAAATGCCTTTTCTTCTAGTTGTTAAGGGACTAGATGAAAAGGGGGGAATACTATTGCAGGGGGTTTCTTTTCCTCCCTATGGGCAGATCTCTCATAAGGAAGGATATGACCGAGGAAGTTTGGGTTTGTGTCTCTCCGTGGCAGACTGCTCTGTGTGATACAGGTGCTTGAAGTGGTTTAAGATGCCTTAAGCACCAGAGTGCTATTTATAATGCCAAAATTAAGGAGCAAAAACCAAAGATTAAAAAAAAATGGAGTTTGAAAAAAGGAAATGTTTCTTACCGAGGGTTGTAGCTGTTCAAATGCAGCCAGTCTTGGCCTGAATAAGAAATGGTGTAATTTCCATCATACTGTCATTTCCTTCATGGAGAATGTTAGGTCAAGGCTGGATTCTTGTGAAATTCCCACCTGAGGCAAATATGACTGCAAATCAAAGTTATTTTGTTGTTCAGTGGATGTAGAGGCTTGGTAGGAGGATTTGATGGAAAGGATTATGGCACACAAATTGAGAAATGATGGGTATTAAGATGATTTGAGGCAGAATTAGAGGTGTAGGTTTCCATGCCTGGAGTTACAAAGCCAGGCTGTTAGAGTCTGCTCAGGGGGATTGGGATGTGTGACAAGGAGGGGGAAAGGTAGGATAATGAGAGATACCTTGCACAGCATAGAATGATCTAAGTTGATGTGATGGACGAGGAATTAAGTGGCTAAGTAGTATTGAAAGGGTAGGAGAACAAGGTAAAATAGACTGGAGAAAAATGAGCTAAGAGAGAGAAAATGGAATCTTTAGTGGGATACTTACTTTATTTAGGAGAATTGGTAGGATGGTAGCCCTAGAAATCAGAAAAATGCATGACATCTTTTCTGATTGGGAAGCATTACTTGCACTGAAATACATTCTGGCTAAAACAAAGCCATACAGAAAACCTTTCTTATACAGAAGAGTGAGAGGGGACACTGTAATACAGACTGAGGAATCCAGCCAATTTTCAAGGTATGAACCAGAATGCAGAGTGTGTGCCCAGAAGCTCTGAAACTAGGCTGATTTTTATTTCTTTTTAAATAAAAGAGTTCTCTGAAACTTCATATTTAATCCAAAAATGTCTGTCTGTCTCTTTTTTACTGAAGAAAAAAAAAGAAAAAAAGACACAAAATTTTGGAGTAATGGGTTTTGATAGCGGTGTTTGGATCCAAAGATTTTAGTCCCATGTCAGTCTGGGCTGCTAAAAGCCATTTTTTCCATATAAGTCACAATTACCAGAATCACATTGTGCTGAAATTGCCAGCAAATGAGTTTACAGCGTGCCTGTGGATGCTGCCCAGATATGGTCAAACCATGCTACAACTCCCTTTGGGACCAAATACATCAATTTGCATCCCAGGAAACCAGCATGTTGTACAGGTGTTTGGCTCTTGTCCTCACATGGAGCCATGCAACTGGGAGAGTTCCTGGAGCTGGAAGGACCTCAGGTACCCTCACTCAGGTACAGACACACTGATACAGTGCTGCTGAGCACTGCTTTTGAGCTTCTGTAAGTAAGTATATTAGGTATTATATATTCCCCACATTAGGTGAATGGACAAGCTTTTGGCCAAATGGAAAATGCTTTCACAAATAAGGTATTAAATTCAGCCGAAAAAGACTCTTTTACTAATGGAAGAATATAATTTTGTTTTGTTTTGTGTTTTTGTTTTTGATTTCTCCCTGAATTTTTACTGAGATTTATGAGTTTCTGAGTTTGTCATGAAACAAAACCAAGAAGCTTGTTCTCACCTCTGTTGGAAATGTGGTCATAAAATGACATGTCACATGCTGTGACGGATGGAACAAGAAGTCAAAGTGGTACATACAGATAACCAAATAGATGGTTTTCAAATGAGTTGCGTAAAAGATCATCCTTTCTGCAAAAATTAGTTTTTGTGAGCCAATGGCTGGAAGCGAAAGTTACAGAAATCTAAATGACCTAAAACCAAAGTTCTCTGTCTGTTGTTTAATAATTTAAGACTGCGTGACCCAGTGGCCTTTAAAATTCACTGATCTTTGCAGGGCATATTATGGCATAGTGTTCTTGTAGTTGTAATTTTCTTTTAATTATTATTATCGATCTATTTCAGCAGTGGCAGAAACTTCCTTGTATCACTGCAATTAATAGCAACTAAAATAACAATGTGTGTAAATTGAAAGCAAGTAAAAGCTGATACAGCTACTGTGGCCATATTCACATCTTCAGTGCTTTACTGCAAACATTCCCTTTTCAGGAGGTATTTGAAGGAGGGTTTAAGGGCCCCAGACTGAGTGGCATATGCAAGGTGAAGATAAATTGATGTGTTTCAATAATGTGGCTTTGGCTCTGAAATACAGTCCCTGGCTTGCTACCTTTTTAAAATCTAGGTGGCTTACCTGGACAAAATAATTCCTGGAACTAAATCTGCAGCCAAGCATTAAACTGCGATGAAAACTCCTAGCAATGTAACAACAGAGGCACTGAGCCTGGGACCTGGCATTTTCCTCTTTTTTATGCAGTCAGAAAACAATTAAATATGAAGAACACTGTCATTCTGTTGTAGCATGCAAGAAACAACAATATAACAATACAGTGGCATGGCTATGGTATCCAAATATAAATGTATCCACTGTAGGCATAAATTATGTAGGTGGTCAACCACATTCACTCCTGTCACTTACTCCCCCCCTATTACCCCTTACTTGCAGAATTGCACCACTTTTCTTTATTTTTTATTCCAGCTAAGGTTTTATTAAAATTCTGCCACTGTTTAATTAATTAATCAGCTGTTAATTTATTTTTTTTAATTAATTATCCAGCTATTTTAGTGCTGCACAAGGCCTGGGATATTTCAGCAGGTTCCCCTGTGGAGACACGAGAATGCCTTCATGATGTGAAGGGCAACTTCTGAAAGGGAGAACCTGAGCTGGAGTTGATGTAGGGGGTGGTGGGAGTGCAGGCAGGGTTGTCCCACGAGGTGGGTGTGACCTGGTAACCTGGTAGCCTCGTGCTGTGTCACTCTCACGGGGATTGTGGCAAACTGAACTGCAATTGTATGTCCCAGTGGTCTTTTTTTCACCCTTTTTTTTTCTTTTTTTATTGTGGTATATATGTTACCGGGAAGCAGATGTTGGGTACAAGCCATTTAAGTTAAATCTTTAGTCAGAGCTGTATTAACTGGTGGAGTCCAATAGGGCAAATTGTGTGTGGAGTACTTCCCAGGGAAGCTTCGAGTCCTTGTGATCTCTTTGCTCACAGAGGAGGGGAAGGCTTACAAAGGAGAGGAGGTAAAGGAGGTAATCTGGTCAGATACTCACTGGAATAATGGTGATGGGAGCAGCACAAATCCACGTTACCAACTGCTAAATGCAGCCATCAGTGGGAGGAAGAGAGTCACAGGCTTAGGGACAGGCAAAATGGAGCCAAGGTGCAGCCTTGGAGAAACCAACTGCATGGCTAATCTCAGAATTAGCAAAGTTTTACTACAGAGATAGCCTTGTAACTTGATGTGTTTATTTTGTTCGACTCTGTGTTGGTGTTACATCTATCCCTTGATGTCAGGGATATGTGTAGCTCCAGAAGTACTCTCAGAGACTTTGTAGCTCAGGTTACTGTCTCCAGGTATTTCTTCTCTTTTTATTCCTGTATCAGTATAGGAAATGTTTAAGTTGTTGCTGGCATTAAATGATCACCTAAGTTCAGTATCCTGCTCAGAAGCTGTCCCAGCTGATGAGTACACCCTTTCTTCTCCCTTCCATTTCACCTTCCCCAAGTGAATGAAAATTATCAGATTTTATTATATCATCTTTTCTTCTCTGATCGGGCACACTTGTGCACTAACAAATAGTGCAAGATGCCACATCCATCTTAACTTGAAACTAGAAGAAATATTTTGAAATCACCCTTCCTTTTATAACCTCAGTTATTTACTGTTTGAAATGTATTGCCTTGTGTAGTTGTGCCATAAACAGTTCCCTAGAAGTTTATTTGTAATGTTACAGCTTATTGACATTTGTGTTAGAGAAAAAAAAAAGGAAATCTCTTGAGTCCTCATGGGAAAAAAAAAGATAAATCTCAAGCAATAAATTTAGAGGTACTTCCAGAGAATGCACAAAAAAACCTACTTGTTTCCATTTTGATGTAAGGACTTAATTTTGTGCTCACTGCAGTCACTACTCCCATTGCTTCCAGTGGTGCAGGGTCAAGTATTAAACGGGTTCTGCTTATATCTGGACCCAGGATCTAGAGAGCTTGTGCAGAAGAAGCAAAGCCCTTTACTTCTGTGTGTTTTTTACATAATGGAATACAACCCTAAATTCTGTTCTTAAAGTGGTGATAAATCAGAAATGTTGCTTTTTTTATTTTGCTCGTTCTCACATTTTGATTTGTAACTATGCAACTTTATTATATTAATTGTTTACCAGAAAAAAAAAAAAAAAGGTTTCTGATACATATTGAAAGATTTATTTTAATATTAACTCCAGTAAAGCAGCATTAGGGAGCTAACCAGGGATTTTAGAGCTAAGCTCTATTTAAGTAGCTAAGCTCAAAAATTTCTTTTGGGAATGATTTGCTGGTTACATTTCAAACAGCCTATGCATCCTCCTGGATACTCCTCCTGCACTGCACAGAACAGGAATTTCTGGTTATGTCCCTGCAGGCTCACCTGCTTATGTTGGCAAGGCTCACTGTCTCAGTCATTCCCAAAATCTGTAGGCACTTTGTTTTCTTTTACATTGTGTGCCATCATGTAACAACTGTTCGGTGAAGATTGCCCAAGGTTTACAGAAATCCTGCCTTTTTCACTGCTTCAATACCAAATGCTGAGCTGTAGCTTGACTATACAGGATCAGCTGAATGATTTGTTTGTTTGATTTTTTTGTGTGTGTGTGTGTAAATACTTCTGCTGAGAGACAGGTAATGAAAATTTCACCTATTCATCTTTAAATAAAGTATTTCAAAATGCACTGTACATGGGATTCATCTGATGAAATACAGGGACAGGCATAGTCTACAAGGAGATACAGGCACATTTGGGGCATGGCTCCTTGTGTTCTAGGATGCATCTCCAGAGAAGGTCTGAGGAGTCACCCTACCCTAAAACGTCCATTTCTCACCCTTGACTGTAATGACACTAGTGTGACTAGCTCAGATGCAGACCCCTCCACAGTTTGGTTTAGGCTGAGGTGAGATGCATCCTCCCCTTGAGATTGTATTTGCCTCACTTGAGTTTTTCAAAGGATAAAAACAGAAGTAGAAAAAAATAATAGGTGTAAAACTCACAGGGTTCTTTTGAGTCACTGAGACATCAACCTTAGTGAGCAGGGTCATCGTATCACCTATCCCATAAATTGTTCAAAATCTGCCTTTCCTCATGTTGTCTAACAAATCTCTTTTAATTTGCAGTTTGTGCATTTGTCCCTGTGCCAACTTCCTTGGTTAACTATTTCTTCTCCCTCCCTCATGTTTATCTCCTCAATGTGCTTAGAAAGAATAGTCATTGCCCCTCCCCTGCATAAACATGCCTGTTTTCCTTTCCTTAATCTAAGCAAACTGGTCTTGTCTAGACACCTCATTTATGAAATTTTATGAACATTTTCTTGCCCATTCCAGCTGCCTCTCTCTGCAGGAAGTTAAGTTCAAATACATCTCTTTAGGGCAGAGCTGTACATATTACTCCAGGCAGAGAATTCATCTTCACTTTGTAATTGGGGTTTGGCTTTTCCTTGATGGTGGAAACACTCAACTGATCTGTCCTGGAGCTGGATTAACCTCTTCTGTGAGTGCAGCTCACTGATTGCTCTGAGTCACTGTGGGATTAACCCATATACCCAAATATTTCTTTTTCTCAGTAATCTTTGGTTAAAGATCTTTGTAGCTGTAGAATTTTTTGTTAATCTGCCCTATAATGGGTGCCTTGAGACTCTATATTGTTAGGCTTTATCACACTTTCCTTTATTCCCACATGGTTATTCTTTGCACTGAGAGTGTGTTCCAAAGGTCATCAGCAGATTTTGTGACCATATACTATTTCTGTTTATTTCACCAAGAAACTGGCAAAATCACTGAGAGTCGCCACTTGTAACCCCTGCTAGACTTGCCTTTTCTGGTTTTCATTTGGCCATCTTTTCACAAGTTCCTCAGGCATCTTAGAATTCCAGTTGTGGTCCCTATTTTCTCTGTGTTTCCTAATAGTTTCGCCCCTTGTGTTACTGAAATACTGCATTTCTTTTAGTTAGGAAATGGGCTGTGTTATCAGAGAAAGCTGTCAGGAAAACTTGGATATATCCCAGCTAGCCTAAGCTTAGCAAACCTATTGCTGCACTGATTGCATTTTGATTTATCTCAGGGTTTCTAATTACTCTTTCCCTTAACATTTATTCAGGTAATGTATCCGTTTATTTCCTTCTTGATGCATTAGCTTTTCTAGCAAACATCAACGTCATCTTTGGAAACTAATGCATAGGATTTAATTTTTAGTGCAAGCCTGGATTATTTTTACTTCACTGCAGCTTGATCACTTTTGTTCTTTTTTTTTTTTTTTCAATTTTGAATGTGAAGAATCTTTGGGTATTTTTTTTTAATTTTCTTTACAATGAAAAGTTCAACCTGACATGTGGCAATTCACACTTTATCCTTATTCCTTTTAGTTTCTAAGGTGTAGTTTTCTGTTGATCATTTTTTTGTTTCTCATTTATTGTTGGTTCTCTGCTTCTGTTTTCTTCCTCTGGGTGATTCTTTACAGATTTGTAACTGATGCCCAGCTTTACAAGTTTTCCCCCTTCTTTGAGATACATTCTCTTGATCTTTTGTACCTTTTGGTGTAAGGACATTCCAGGTGTCCTCTGCTGCCAGGTGTCTGACTCTTCTACCTCTCACAGTCCAGTTATCTTCACTTATTACTGTCTATAGTTCAATAGACTTTTATAATTTATTTGAGAGCAAGAACCCCAGTCCAGTTTACTTTGTAATTGTTCATTTTTTTTAATGAACGGATTCAATTCCTTCTTCAAGCCAATGGAGACTTCTGCAAAATGCAGTTAGAACTAAAGGCAGTGTAGCATCACTGTATGTGAAGTAATTGGCTACTGAATGAAGAAATAAGCATGCATCTGCAGAAAATCACAGCCTACTGTTATTAAATAGCATTTATTCTCCACACTCATCTCGAGAAAGAGAAGTCTCACATTGTGAGGGAGTGCTCTGTAATATCTGTCTCTGTCATAACATAATACAGGTTTGGTTGCTGCCCAGATCAGGACTCTCCCACTTTCTAAGGATGGGTTTAATTTCTCCTCAGAGAAGCTGTGTAAGCGATAGCCTTCAGCTTGTTTGTATTCAGTGGGAGGGGAGAGAGAGACAGCTCCCTGAGATGATTCATCCCATCCCCAGCTGTCTGAGATGGATTGGGTGAATCACTCCTCTGACATGCCCCACTCTTCACTCACCAGGGAGGAAATCTGGGCTATTCACACAGACAGGATGGTTTGCCATCGAGTTGCAGCATTATGTGATATGAATCCCACCCCAGGAGGGTGGTTGGAGCTCATTTGTGGTGTGGCCATGGCGTGTGCAGGTGTGCTCAGGCTCAGCTTACACAGAACCACTTTGCTCTTGCTGAACCTGGGCTGCAAACCCCTCAGAGGATTTGATCCCTTTAATGGCTGGTTTTGCTGAATGCAGGTTGCTGTCACTGCTTGTGCCCCGCACCTCTAAGCATATTAGCTTAAATTCAGATTAAGGTCTGTACATGCTGCAAGCAGCCTTTGACTGCAGTGGCAGCACACCTTACATTTCATAGAAAGGTTCCAAGCTCTGGTCCTTTGCCACCCCATAAATTCTTTAAAACCACAATGTGCTGAACATCAAAACATAGTGAAAAGTTTTTCTTTTTTATTTTCTCTGACCTTTTCTGAGACAGTGTTTTCTGTTAAATGATGCACTACCTATCCCCATTTTCAAAGCTCAGAGGATTTCAGTTTTAGAACACATTTAAAATGCGTATTTCATATTTCATTTTTTTTGGTTGTTGCTGATGCATATGTACCCACAGCTAACAACAAATAAATAAAAAAATCATGGAGTGAAATCTAATTGAAAAAGTGCCTAGAGTTAAAAACACATTGTTCCCTAGTAGAAAGAAAAAGTTATGCATGATTTACCATTTCAGCTTACTGGGATTTAATTTTGAGGTTTAAGCAGATTTTTGTATATTTAGATGGTTGAAACTAATGACTGGTTTTGTTTTTATTTTCCTTTTTAAAAACATTTATACAATAATTTCCTACTGCAGAAAAGACTTATTAGATTAGAAATTAACCAGCTGATGAAATCTTTTTCAGATCTTTCAAACACGTAGCTCTGCTATTCTGCTGCTCCTTTAGTGTAGAACAGACTCCAACCTCTCTTCCCTGGTTTAGGAGACATCTCTGGCAGAATCATTCTGGACTCGAATGATTTCCTGCCCTTGTTAACCTTCATTTTCCTTTGGTGACAGTGTTCCCTTCACTTTCTTGCATATTGGGCTCTTGACCCCTGTATAACATAACTTTGATCACTTCATCCTTCCTATTGCCTGGCTTATCAGGGATTCATTAAGTGCAGGAGAACTTTGCTCCCTGTTTTTGCTGGAGGTGCAGAGGTCTGTTCCCACGGTGTGTATTGCAAGTGCAGGAAACATTTTTCTCGGTCTTGTGGTCAGAAAAGTTTAGCTGGATGTAGACACAGAGTTTAGACACTTGTTTAATCCTGGAAGACTGAAGTTTGACAATGTGGTAACGTCTAGGGTTTGAAATGGCAAGATTCAGGTAATTTTAGAGGAAGGAATGGTCCCTCTGTGTGTCAGACTGAGTGCTGTCATCAGGTGTGCCTCTACTATCAAACTGAATTTCATTTCTTATTGTATCAAGAGAATTTGAGAACACAGACTCTGCAAGGTGCTTGCGTCAAGAAACTTGGGCTTTGTTTAATCACGAATGTCTAATGTAATTCCAAAGTTTGAACGTCCATTCCTCAAAAGTATCTTTCTGGATAAATTTGACATTGTCTACATCCTTCGTATGGCTTCAGCTGGCTCCTAAATGGAAATGGTTGTACAAAAATGCCTGGTTCAGAGCTACTTCTTGTGTCCTCTCCTGATCCAAAGGCCTTGGAAGTCCCTGGGAAGGTCTCCCGTGACTGACATTTGTAATACTTAAATCTATGATATGTGTCAGACAGGAATTTGGTTCCAAACTTGACACATGAAATGCAATTTTGAAGTAGGTGGTTTTTCAGCTGGAAGATTTCTGTAGCTGAGATGATTGATGATGAGCAGGCTGAATGTCCTCATCTGATTAGGACATGATAAAATGCATCAGTCAAAACCTCAAGGGGCTGGATTGGATGGTTCATAACATAACGAGATATTCTCAGTTAGAGAACACAGATGTTACAGGCAGTTGGCTCAGCTGACTAAATACAGTTATAGAGTCACAAATGTTCCTCCCAGATGGTTTGGATCTTCAGTATCAAAAATGTGTGTTATTTACACGATGCTAGAACCAAACAGGATTACACGCTCCACTCAAAATTCCTGATCACCTTTCTGTTCCTTGAGTGCTGAGGTTGCTTCTGTTAGAGCAGATGCTCATCCTGTAGTAGAAGGGTTTCCAAAGTATTCATCATGGAGCACAAAAACAGTTAAAAGAAAAATGAAATTAAAGGCAGCTGGCAATCAGTTGAGTTTAGAAAACTGAATTTCTTAATAGCTCAAACTTAATTCAAAGCAGTTAGTCTTTCAGGTAATTTCCACCAAAGAGATTGTTGCTGAATCTCAGGCAGAGCTTTGCCTGTTAACCACTGTGCATTCATCGTCAGCAATTTTTTAAGTATGAAGGTATGGACTTGATCCAACCCAGTCCTCAGTGCAATATGTCACATGCTCATTTAGTATGTGCTTAATTGCTCTCTCCTAGGTAGTGCTTTATGAAAGAGGCTTTTAAAGTTTCCAGTATTGTCTTTATATTTTGCAAGATTAGACATGGAATGTCAATGCTCAATAAATATATCTCTGATTCCTTGGTCTTAAAGTAAGGAGTCAGACTGAACTGGCTTTAAAATTTACAGTGAAACTTACTTAAAGGTATTACTCTTTGGAAATAATAAATTACAGTTTCAGCTAGAATGAAATATTTCTCTTTGTTTTGTACATAAGAGATGCGATTGTTTTCTGTGTGTATGAAAAAAAAAAAAGACAGCATAAACTCTCTCCCAGACTTTGAAATAAATGCTGTTCAAATTAGTTGTTCAAATGCTAAGCTGTCCTCTTAAGTGAGAGAGAGATGATGTAGTGTCACACTGTAAACTGTCCTGTTCAAGGGTTGACTCTCCCTTCGGGTTTGTGCAGTAGAAAGTGCAGTGTAAACTGTGTCGCTGGGAGGAACTTAAACTACTGGGTGCAAAAATGGGGACTCCCAAGTTTGAATTCCAGGTCTTTAACTCCTTCCCTAGCCTTAATCTTGGTAAGGAACGGTGAATCTTTAAGTAAAATGGAAACAATGGAAGTATTGCATCTCTGCTTGAGCAGTGCAACAGGATTTGGTCCTGCAAAAAACCGCCCTGCTGTTTTCTCCCTCTGGTTTCACAGCAAGTTATAAAACCAGGGTTAATTCACTGAACCACACTGCAGGATAATTTAATGAAGTACACTATTAAACTACTCTATAGCTTTCTTTTTTTTTTTTTTTTTTTTTTTTAATGTAGATGTTGTTTCTGTGGGGTGGGACCTTCATTCAGTAGTCCATTGTCCCCAGTTCACTGTGTCATGTGTGTTGTAAGGGACTTCCCAGTTTATTGGAGCAGTTGGCTGCTTAGAGTGCCTCACAGTCATATATCCTAAAGCAAATAAGTAGATATACATTTAGATGGAAATAAGAGTAATAAACTACATCTCTGTCTTGTGTAAATGCAAAATACAGAAATCAAAATGGGAAAATTCCACTTCCCTCTGTGGCATTAGTCATCGTGAGAGCTTGAATGCAAATATAGAGCTTCAATTTATTAAGGATTTGGGGATCTGAAACACATTCCAACAGGATTTGAAAAGCATACAAGAACTGTGCCAAACAGATTACATCTAGAAATATCAGATGTGTGTTACCCTTCAAATGTTAGTTGGGAAAAGGGAAAGAAGATGCAAAAGAGGAAGAAACAGAGGTGCAAAAGAGATGAATGTTTTTCTGGTATGGAAAACTCCAGAAACTCCAGTCTTTTACTGTTTGATAATATAATTAGCTAGTGTTTTGACTAGACTGATTTGATAATGATGCATAGAAAAGGGCAATTTAATCTTGGCGCAGTAACTAGGAATGTTTGCCTCATTGCTTTCTATGTCTTAATTTCTACTTTAAATTAAATGTCTTCAGCTTCTGAATGTTTTATATTAGAAACCTTCCTTTACAAACCTTCTATTTTGAGCCACTAATTAATTTAATGCATAAGTTAGATATATCATGGGATTGCAATAGATCAGGAACATATTTTTGTTCTCTTTCTGCATCTCTAAACTCTATTAAGATACAGTGCAAACCATTTGTGCATTGAGGAGGACATGCACATTTCTTATTCCCTCTCAGATGTTTCTATTAACTTTTTGATGGTCCTTGTGCTCTTATTCCCTAAATATTTGTGCTTCCATTTATTTGTACTTCATGTATCTTGTGTGAAAAAAAATCAAACCACTGCACAAACACTTGCTTTAGAAAAATATGTCTGTTGACTGGAAGGGAAATTAACCCTTTATGCAAAAGGCACGTGCCTTGTGGTCTGTGTTACCCTCAGTCAGAAGGGTGATGTGACCAGAGTTGTTAATTCCGTGTTCAGTCAGTGAGCCTTCCTATAACTAACAAAATAGCCACACTTATGTTACCTGGGGTGAAGGTTATTAAGGGGTGGAGACTAGAGGAAGCCACTCAGCTCCTGTTTGGTGGATGAGAGTGACAATAGGCAGATTTCTCTGAGTTACCCACTATGATTACTTTCTGATGTTTCTTTTGAGCATCTGTTAATGTTGAGGGTTGTTGAAGTGGGTGGACCACTATTTTGACCAGAATAATAATACTCTGCTTGGATTTAATAGAATACTCTTCTCTGAGAAACTTTGAGAAGACTCCACTTGGATGGTGTAGTTCCATCTGTGACTGCTCTTCCACCTCGTTTGATCTCCTTGAGGTCAAAGCAGAGTCTCCTGTTTACTTCAGACTGCGAAGTATTGAATCACTCCTTTTAGTAATAAACTTGCCATTTCCCACTTTGGATTCTACAGAACTCTTGCTTTGAAAGACTGAGCTTGAACAAAATAATTTATCCACCTAATGAGTGCCAAACTTGATTCAGCCTGATGAGGACAAAAGCACTGTAGGGGGAGAAGGGTTTGATTTTGTATTCTGTTATCTGAGGCCTGAAAAACTGTGTAGAAAGATTTAAAGCAGATGCAGGAATTGCTGTACAGACTTCTGTGCTAACCAGCAGGATATATCAGATCAAATAACGATTTTTATTCTTTCCTAGGGAATCAGTAGCCTCTTCAGTTCCTTAAAAGTGGTGCGTCTTCTACGGCTCGGTCGAGTTGCCAGGAAGTTGGACCATTATCTGGAATATGGTGCTGCTGTGCTGGTGCTGTTGGTGTGTGTGTTTGGGCTGGTGGCCCACTGGCTAGCCTGCATATGGTACAGCATCGGGGACTACGAGGTTATAGATGAACTCACCAACACAATCAAAACAGACAGTTGGCTCTACCAGTTGGCCCTGAGCATTGGGACACCATATCGATACAACACCACTGGCTCGGGGCAGTGGGAAGGAGGACCCAGCAAAGACTCCTTGTACATATCCTCTCTCTACTTTACCATGACAAGCCTTACAACGATAGGATTTGGAAACATAGCACCGACCACTGATGGAGAGAAGATTTTTTCCGTGGCCATGATGATGGTTGGCTGTAAGTAGAACTCAATTTTGCTGCGTTTAACCCAAGGGGAGTTCAATGGCTGGCATAAGGGTTGCATAGCACACTTGCTGTAAGCTTTCTTGACATCCTAAAAAAATCTGAAGGCCCTGTAAATAATCACAAAATGAACTTGGAATTATGTGAAGCGGGAATTGAAATTGTGTAGCTGCTGTAGCTTTTAAGTTGTTTGCAAAACTAAGTGTTCTGGATACATAAGTGTGCCCACAGACAAGTCTATATTGAATTCAGGGCCTCAACTTTTCACTTTAAAGATGGCTTTTATCACATCTGAAAGGTCTTGGCTAGAATTTGGTTAAAAGTACAAAGTGTATTCAAATTCAGGTAGTCTGACTGAATATAAACTTGCACAAGCTTGGAAACATTTCATGTGGTTTTATCCAATTCTTGAAATATTTAGTGATTCCACAAAGTGATTGCGTACTTTATTGTAATGGTTTGAGTTACAAGTCTGAATTTTATCTTCTGAATGTGGTGACCTTTGCCACCAGCAAAGCTAGAAGTGAAGGAAATGATAAGACACTACATTGCACCTTTTCTCTACTTCCTGCTGTTTCACAGCTCCACTGAAATACTCTAAAATCAATAGTGGTAAGGCGCATTTCTCATTTCATGTGCTGCCAAGGTTAGACCACTGAGCATCTCTACAGGTTAATAGAAATCTTCTAAATATAGTGAAGACAACTTAAAATGTTAATACCATTTGGGAGAATTATTTTTCTGTTAAATAATTCTTGGTATTTCTCTGTTGCTTTCTATTTTCTGAGCTCCATACAAACACTAACCAATTATGTAACAAGAGAGCAAACAAAACCTTTTGATAATAAGATCTGCATAATCTCTCTGATAATTATCTCAGCTAACACGTTGAGCTCATCTCAGAGAAATACTGAACTATAAAAAGGAAGCTTTCTTGCTACAGTCTTTCTAGGTCTTTAGAAGATTAAAACCATTTGTTTGGAGATTTTGAAGTGCTTTTTAAAGAGAGGTTGCGGTTTTAGGACTCTTCTTGCAGTGTGGTGCAATGAAATTTCTGCCGAACATCATCTCTACATGATGGGTTGATGTGTTCCAAAACATTTCCAAGTTCATAAAAAGCAAATCCCCAAGGCAGAGCATCAATGAGCTGTTGCAGATAGGTCATCAAAACCCTCTAGGTGCTGTTGTGCCATTTGTTGAAACTGCTTTGTGGTATTTACAGAATTTGGAGACTTGGAGAATGAAGTGAATATAGAGGATTTTATATATATTGTAATGTTTATGTCCCTTGGGGTTTTTTTGGTGGGGACTTCTGTTGTTCTGCAGAGGAGGGTCCCACAGAAGGAATTGAGTGGTAAATGACTTAGAGTGGGGTGAGAGCCATAAAAACATAATGAATGCTACTACTACTATTTATAATGATAACAACAACAACAAAATATATACATGGCCTCAGTAAGTGAAAATGAAGTGCAGATTGTAACCTGCTTTGTATTTGTTCTAGGTGGATTGTGTTCTTGTTTTTTCATCTCTGAAACATGTTAAAGATAGGGAATACACATTGCAGTATCAAAGCTGGCTTTTACCACAGCCTATGTATGTGCCACTGTCAGATCGTAAAAGTTTTTATAAGTGCTACATACAAAATTATTAAGGGTCAAATTTGTAAGTGGTAACTGTGAGCTTAATAGGTGGAAAACCTTGAGTAGGTTTATAGGTTTTTAGACAAAGTCAAAAGTAGATTCTAAAATTTAAGAAGCATGGCAAAAGGACAGTTGACTTGCTTATTGCATAAAAATAATACCATCAAATGTGATTGTGTCTTCTCTTGTGAGTCAGGTGAAGAGCATTGTGGACTGCAAGAAAAGTACAGTCTTTAGTTTATTTACCAGTGTGAAAATGCTCAATTATCATCAAATGGTTGAATCTTTTGCAATGACATCAATGCAGATTTGATGATTCACAATTCATGCACATTGGTGTGATGACTGCCCCTGAAATCCAGATGATAATACAGAGCAGTTCCTTGATTGGTTGAATACTGGTTAGAAAATACACCAACTCCCAGACATACACTGTTCATAGGCTTCATACTTGCAATATTCCTGCAAAGAGATCAGACCTGCAGGATTTTATAGGCATGCTTTGCAGGGCCAGCTGCTGAAAGCCTGACACTCTGAGCTCCAAAATGAAATAGGAAGGCACAGCAAATAATCAGTCGAAAAGGCAATTTCTCAGGCAATCAAAGTGGCCAGTGAGCCTGGGAGAAGGATTCGGCCCCATGAAAAGGTGTAACTAAGAACTGAAAATTATTTGAGTAGTTTTCAAACCAAGATGTTTTAGTTTCTCTTTTGAAACTGTGTTTTGAGATAAACATTCAGCTAAATTCAATTACAGTTCAATCAATAAAAATCTCTGCTTCCCAAACAGACTCCTGTTATAAGCAGAGAGAGGCTGTGAAATACCTTTGGTAGTTCTCCCGAAGAAGTTTGCTAATACCAGTAGCTGGTATTGGCAGTGCCTTTTCTAACAGACTCTGCCAAATAAATGTCTTAAACTTAGCACTGGAATCAGAGATAGTAATTCATCACAATCCCAGCTGCCTACTCATGCAAACTGCAGATAGGAAAGGAAATCTTCGCTGCCTTGTCAGCGAGAAGCGGCTTTTTCTGAAAGCCCCAAGTTTCCTATTCACGCTGGCAAAGTTATCAGGACCTGGGAGGAGTATTTGGAAAGACTTGCAAATCCTTCTGGTGGGCAGGATTGCAAAGTGGTGTACTTGTTAAAAATAGCCAGGTTCAGATTCTGTAGGTGCTGATAAAGCATCGCTCGGTGCGGGGCAGTGGCGGGGGAAGCCCTGATGAATGGAGATGCTTTTCAGTTTGATTGGCAGTTTGTCATTTCTTTGTTCACTGAGGACAGATTGAGTGGGATATTTAGACTGAAATACATCACCTGTCTTGCAGGAAAAAGAGCTTTGAATAACTTAACCTCATCTTTCAGAGCTTACTTCAGATTTCTTTTTGCCTGACTTGTTTTATGTTGGTGTCCAGTGCTGTTCAGCAATATTTTTTCTGCTGCTTCTTGACACTTGAAAAGCTAAAAATAGCAAACATAAAGCATCCTATGACAAGGGAGCAAGTTTTTACAAGGGTTATTGTTTAAATACCTATTGTGCATTTACTGCCTAGAGTTGCTGAATATGCATTGAAAATCTGATTTTTGTAGCACCTTTTGTGTTGATCTGGGTCATTTCATCCCCTCTCTATGCAGAGCAGAACAAATAGATAGGTCTGTCAGATCCTTTGAATGGACGAGGAATCATTTATCATTCAGGAAGGTCCTGTCTTGTAAACCTTCCATTATCTTCTGTCAGCTCACAGTCTCCAAACAGAAGCTCAGTCTCTGCTGCTGCATGTTGCTCTAGTTCAGTCCACAAGCAGGTTTTAGGCTTCTGCAGCCCATCCATAGATGCAGATGTAAAATTGATAGGGCTTGTACCTTTCACAGGAAAAATAAAAAAGAAAAGAAGAATTAGTCAAGAGAGAAAACAGAAAGAAACTTTTGGTTCATACACCATTATTACTGTCTTGCAACTCCTCGCTGCCAGGACTTCAGTGAGCAGAAAGTCAGTAAAAGGCAAAAGGCATTTTGGGAAAGGTGGCAGTATGGCAGGGTGAAACAGCTTGCAGAATTCACGAGAGGTGGGGTTTTCTGAAGGAACAAGAGTTCATGTACTGCCATATGCCTCCTTCCTTCCTGTGCTTCCAATGGGAGAAAAGTGACCAGCTTCCCAGTGTCCTGGTTTAGGCTGGGATAGAGATAATTTTCTTCCTAGTAGCTGGTGCAGTGCTGTGTGTTGGCTGTAGAATGAGGATAATGTTGATAACACACTGATGTTTTAGTTATTGCTGAGCAGTGCTGACTCTGAGTCAAGGACTTTTCAGCTTCTCGTGCTCTGCCAGCGAGGAGACTGGAGGGGCACAAGAAACCATGAGGGGACACAGCTGGGACAGGTGACCCAGACTGGCCAAAGGGACCTTACACACCATATGGCATCACTTTTTTCTTGTATTCTTTTATCATTAATATAATTCCCCCCCTCTTCCTTTTCTGTCCTATTAAACTTTTTTTATCTCAACCCATGAGTTTTACTTTTTCTTCTCATTCTTTCCCCCATCCCACCGGGGGAAGAGTGAGTGAGTAGCTTGTGGGGGTTTTAGCTGCCTGCTAGGTTAAAGCACAACACCCAGCTTGCAGCTCAGAGGGTCTCTGACACACTCCTGTGTGCTTCTGGTGTAACCTGGAGGAATTGATTTGCCTCTGTCCATGTGTAAAAATGAAATTGCTCTGAATGGCACAGAGCAGATTGCAAAGTCAGTAAAAAATATGGCACATTTTTATGTGCCATAAATATGGTATTTACATGAGTTTCTTTGTCCAGCTGAGTGAACCCAGCCCAGTGCATACTTCATCCAGGCAACAACAGAAATCCAGTATATTCCACTGAAATGCTCCGACGATCCTTACTGCGAGGGAAGGTCAGAACATGATATCGAAGGGAAGAGTGTCAATAAACATTGAATACTTCACTGCTTCTCAGGATGTGAAAGACACAGAAAAATCTCTTAGTTACCAATCAATCCCCGGAAGAGCTGAGAAAAGGTGCTTTGTTGTTCGTCCTTTGTTGTTCTTCTTCTTTATCTACATACGTTGTTACTTTGGCATCTATTTACTCCAGTTTTATGGGGAGGTTGTTGTGGGGGAGATGATATTTTTCAGTGACTGGTTTTAAATTATGGTGAAGACAGACTTGGTAGTTCAAATTGGTTTTGCGTATGAGCAGAAGAATTTGTTGTGGTGGTTGTACAGGATAGCTTCTCTTGAAAATGTGAGCAATTTCTAGACACTTTTTTCAAAAAATCAGTTTCTAGTTTAATGGCTTGAAATGCTGCCTTCTTGTTGACATCTTAAAATACCCAGGTTGATGATTTTAAGGTAGGAAAAGGAAACAGATGCAATTGCTGTCACTTTGCACCCAAGTTCTTATTGTTAAGGGGAGAGATACAAAGACGAGTGTGGGTGGGTTCTTCTTGTCATGGAATCATGGAATGGTTCGGGTTGGAAGGGACTTTAAAGAACATCTAGTTCCAGACCCCCTGCCATGAACAGGAACACCTTCCACTAGAAGGTGTCTGCTAGACTCATAGATATCCTAGGTATGTCAGCTAGACACATAAATATAGATAGCCTAGATATCCTAGATATGTCTGCTGAACACGCAGATGTCCTCCTATGCTTTTAATTTTACTAAACAAAGAGAATAGGACATGCTTTTTCCTTTTTAAAGTGGGTGAGATGCTCTTATCTGAGCCACCCCTGGTCCTAAACCCTCCTGTATTTGGCAGACAATGCTCATGCCATCCCCCCTCGCTGCCGCTCACCTCTTTTTTTGGAGTTGTGACATGGTCTGCCAGGGATTGTCAGTCATCTCTCCGTTGATCTGTCAAACCTAATTCATTATTTAAGTGGGTTCTTTCATTGTTCATGTAACATTCATCAGTTCCCTGCCAATATATGGTAGTTAGCCACTTGAGTGCTGTTTGTATGAATCATGGAGGTTTATCTAGTAAATTTGTTAGGCAGTGGCTGAGCCCACGCACTGACACAACAGTGTATAAATGTAGGAAAGCGCTTGTCTGGCAGACTCCCAGACGAGCAATCCCAAGAGTCCATAGGATTTAATTTTTGATCCTGAGGAAAATGTATGTGTAAGATAGCACCTTCTAGCAAAAATCATTGCCAGTAACGTAGATTAAATCATATTTCTCACAGCAACAGATAGTAATATGAGAAGGCTTTACATCTGTAGGAACTCACAGGCTGGAGTGTTTAGCAGTGGTTGAAATCCAACTCCACCCTAAGGGTGTCCTGCAAGAGTCAGTTCTGTGTAAGGGCAGTTTCTTTTCATGCAGAGATTTGGGATGTGGGAGAGATGTGGCTCTGCATCACCTGTCCAGGAGCTGCAGAAGGATTTGTTTGACCTCTTCAGCAGTGGAGGCCTGCCAATTTTTGCACTGCTCCTTGCAGTTTCTTGAAATGTAGGATGGAGGCGGAAATATGTCTCTTTCAACAACAGCATGGCCCCACTAGTGAGCTCCTAAATGCTTCTTAGAATCACAAAATCGTAGAACAGTTTGGGTTGGAAGGGACCTTAAAACTCATCTTATTCCAACCCCCTGCCATAAGCAGGGACACCTTCCACAAGACCAAGCCCACCTGGCTTTGGACCCGTCCAGGGACAAGGCATCCATGACTTCTCTGGAAAACCTGTTCAGCACACACAGATGTAATCCTCAAGCTGCATTTAGTGGGTGGGTGCAGGATGCTTCCATAGCCATCAGTGTGACATGGCTGCAGAGCTGGGTGACAGCCTGCACCCCCTGGAGGGATTGCTTGCAGGTTATTGCTGAGTTGGATTTAGCTTGACCCAGAGTGGTTTTAAACATTAAGACAGGGTGTCAAAGGTGTTCCCAGAGGGGCTGATTTAGGTGTATTTTTAGCTGTCTTGTTCTGGGCAGGTGGGCATTTGGCCTCACCACCACTATCCTGCTGGATGTAATACCAGAATTAACCTTCTGCAGCACCATTACCCCTTGTCTTTGAAGGGAGCGTATTTTGATATTTCAGAGCTTGAAGAAGGGTTCTCAAAAGGCCACGGGACACCTGAAGACTAGAGGAAAAGATTTATGTAAAAGCTAGGTCAGTGATGCCATTTTAAGTGAGACTGGAGATGAATTTATTAGCTTAGTATTTCAGATGAGGCAATGAGGAAGGTGATAAATTCTTTAACATCCAAATCAGGAGACGGTAGAAGTGTTCATTCGTATTTACCCATAAGTGCAAATGGAAGAAAGTGATACAGAAAGTTACAAGAAGTTGCCTTGGAAGTGGAACTTTCCCCTTTTGAGTGCCATTGAAAAAGCATTTTGACACTTTTGTACTGCTGAACCATAGTCCAAGTGCTATTAGCTCTACAAAGCATTGAATATCAAGATCTTTCTGTGATTTCTTTTAGTTGTAAGTAATCTTAGTTATGTCTCATAGATGGAGCAGGAGTATTTCCAGTCAGGGTACTGGTCTCAGTGCAGCAGATGAATTTGGCAATCTTAATATTCTCTGAACAGCTGCGTGGAAAAGAGAGTATAATCATATCAGTAGCCTACAGTAAAAAACAAATTACTCTTAGGGAGTAGAAGGTCTGGCATCATCCATTTTTAATGGAACTTCAGTGTAAGAGTGAGAAAAGACCTCCAAGATCAAGTCCAACCATTAACCCAGCACTGCCAACCCCACCTCTAACTGTGTCCCTGAGTGCCACATCTACACATCTTTTAAATCCCTCCAGGAATGGTGACTCCACCACTGCCCTGGGCAGCCCATTCCAAATTTTTCCTAACATCCAGTCTAAACCTTCCTTGGCTCAGCTTGAGGCCATTTCCTCTTATCCTGTCACTTGTTACTTGGGAGATCCCCACCTGGCTACAGCCTCCTTTCAGGTAGATGTAGACAGCAGTAAGGTCTCCCCCGAGCCTTCTTTTCTCCAGGATAAACAACCCCAGCTCCCTCATCTGCTCTTCTTCAAACCTGTACCTCAGACTGTTCCCCAGCTCCATTGTCCTTCTCTGGACATGCTCCAGCACCTGGTTTTATCCACCAGATTGGGGTGGATAGAACAAGGACACTTGGCAGAAACACCATAGTGGGGCCATATGTGCCTTGTTTTGCTTTAACTCTGTAGTGGCAGTAGATTTTTAGATATTCAGGTTCTAGTTGATAGCAAAACCACATGTCTTTATATAAAAGAGCTTTAAAACTGTAAAGCAGTCTCCTTGGGAAACTTTATGGGATTTTTTTTTTGTCAAGGTTATAGCTAGCATGTGTTTATTTAAGGTTTACTTTTATTGTCATTTTCTTGATATGTTTAAATGAAATTATGGTGTCAAGAGAGATAGGACAGTGAGTGGGAGAGGTAACAATGAAGAAAGAAATGTTATTTCGTGCTATTGAGCTATATTATTTAAAACAACTGAAAATTGATGTTAAATAAATGATATGTAAATGGAGAAAATCAACCTTTATGCTCACATATAGTGCAAGTAATCACCTGAGATTGTCCCAGAGGGATTATCACATTGTCCTGGATTACTCATAACAACTGTATCTCTCAGGAAGGAAAAAGTTTTAATTAGTCCAACTAGATCAGCAAATATATCCAACTAGCTAACAACACAACACAGCAAAGCTTTATAGCATATTGTGCTAGAGGGATAAACAAATCTGAGATAAAAGGTACCCCCCAAGGTATCACAGTGCTTGGATGGAAGGAGCTCAGGAGATCGTTTGTGTTTTCCTATACTGAAGTTTCTGAAAGCCAAGCGAGTGATCTGAGTCTGTGTCTGCACAGAGATCCTTGGCTAATTTTGTGTACTCCTGAGACAATATCTGTGTGTGTTTGGCATTTAAAAAGGAGAGTTACCCAGCTAAGTCAGGCCAGTTACCAGGTAGGTCCTGCCTGATTTCAGTGGAGCTGGGCTCCTCGTTGGGCCCTGCTTTCAGTGGATAAAACAGGTATTTGCTGTTAAATCTCATTAATATTGGCCCGGTTTTTCTTGCAGGTAAGTGCTATGGTTTATCATCTGGAGTGTGTGGAAAGTTAGGATGGGCAGTAAAGAGAGGGGACAAGTTGTTTTAGGAAGTGTCCCACTTTAGAAAAATTCATCATACCAGTGAATCAGGCCTTAAAATACTATTTTTTTCAGGTCCAGCAAGAGATTTCCTTGCTTCAATTTTGTTAGGCTGACTTTCAGACCTGAAAAACTGTGACATTGTCAGACATCCAGAGAGGCTTTGCTTTTTCTAAATATATAAAAAGCCCCAATCTCTGGGAGGTTTCATTATTGCAGTACTGCCTGTGATACTGTAACATGTTTGGTGGTAGTTAGAAATATCAGGTAATTGGATAAAAGATGACTGATACTGGCTTTTGGTTTCTCCTTGCTTCATTTCTGGAGTTCTGAAGTAGCAATGTCATGTTCCTCTTGAAAATTCTGAGAGCACTGAGGACT
The DNA here is from genome assembly GCF_009829145.1 of Chiroxiphia lanceolata. Lineage (NCBI taxonomy): Eukaryota > Metazoa > Chordata > Aves > Passeriformes > Pipridae > Chiroxiphia > Chiroxiphia lanceolata. The sequence continues at coordinate 58,715,614 of NC_045642.1, forward strand.
CATCCTGCACATCTCTCGTCCTCATTCATCTTTCCTGTAGCTTTTTCTGCAAGAACTTTGGTAGATTCAGGAAAACTTTTCCACTGGTGGAAGCATACTCTACGTGGGAGTATGACTGCAGGTTCCTCCCTGAAGAGCTCTACCCCTTTCCCTTCAATGTGGAGGAAGGACAGGAGAGGATCCAAACTGGCATCTCTTCCCTGGGTACCTGCTGTGCACCCTGCTGAGTCAAATCCAGTTGTGTTTCAGTAGGAATATTTTGGTCATAAATGATTAAAACTAGTTTTCTTCCACTGGCCAGCAGCCAGCACGGATGTGTCAAGATGAGTTCGTGGCAAATTAATCTGATTTCTTTCTTTGACAAGATAACTGCCTGGAGAATAAGAGGAATTGAGTAGATGCGATATATCTGAACTTTTTAAAAGGCTTCTGACACTTTTCTACATAGTCATCTTGTAGCAAACGAGTGAAAGATGATCTCAACACAGTCATAACAAAGTCGGCGATAACTGATTGAACAACCTCTCTCGAAATATAATCAAGGGCTTCACTGTCAAAGCTGGAGGAAATTACCAGGGAAATTTTTGCCCTGCGTGTGATTCCATTCAACATTTTCATTAGCAGAGTTGAGTGACAGAGCAGAAAGAGAGAGAGAGAGCACATCAGGAGAGTTATGGGGAGGGTTGCAAGTGGTTTAGATGGCAGCATCAGAATCCATAATGATCCCAGTAAATTGGAAAGGCATCCCAGAATCAGCAAGGTGAATGTCAGCAGAAGTGAATGCAATGCACCACATGTAAAGAGGGCGAATCAAATGCATAAGTGTAGTATAGGGAATAAATGGCTCTGCTGCTGAGAGGCTGGAGAGGATTTTGGAGGGTAATAGATGGGGAAAGTGATAGGCAACTGCAGACTGAATGTAACAATGCAACAGTGGGCTAAAAGCTGTAGATCTCACTCTGCAAAGTATCAGGAGCAGTGTCATAGGCAAGCTGAAGAGGGCATTTATTCTGTTGGGACTAGGGCTGGTTAGGCACATTTTTTTTAATTTGTTTTTTTTTTATAAAGTTCCTTAAGGAAGCTATAGATCAGCTGGAGGGATAGGAGATCAATAAAAACTTGTTGCACGGCAGGATCTCAGGGGAATAGTTGGAGGAACTGACTTCGGCTTAAGCTGATGAAAGCTTAAGGGGTACATGAAGGTTGACTTCTATCATGGAAAAAGTGTGCTTGAGAAGGGAAAAAAAATGTTGATCCTCTATTTTTTCTGGAGGGCAATGAGGTCAGTTAGGAGGGAGTGAAAGACTGATGTTGGAAATGGGGATTTCCAACATCAATTAGACAAAACTTCTCATCTGTGTGTGGATTCAGGTCATGGGCAGAGCCACCACCAGATTTGGTGGACTCCATTGATGAGTATCTGTCAGTCTTGCTGCAGGTATCCTTGCTCCTCCCTCAGTATTGCAGTTGGACCAGGCAATCCCTTGAGGTCACTCCCAACCCTACATGCCTCTGATGTTGGAGAATAAGGTACAGCTGCAAATCCCTGTTGTGTGTTAAGCAAATCGAAGCTAGCCAAGCTCACTTGCTCTAGGTGGTTGACCATCCTTAAGTATTTAGTGATTTTTTTGTGGTCCATGATGTAGTGGCTGCAAAGTTTGAGCTGTGTATTCACCCTACATCACTTCCATATTTAACCTGTAGGATGTTCATGCACTCACTGGGGTACCCTCATCCTGGGGAAGTTCAGCTCCCTGGGGAAATGCTGTTGTCATCCAAATAATGTGAGGCTTTGAGAAATGAATGGTAGTGTCCAGTGCTAAAACAAAGCTACAATTTTATAATTTTTTTTTTTAGCAAGTACAGGGTCTGTGTGGTAGTGTTCATATTCTCTAACAAATTCAGAAGGCATTGTTTGGAGCAGATGATCCTTAATTCAGTTATTTATGGAAGAAGAACCTGTTCTCACTGAGGGTCTGAATCAAGTCCCCCCGTAGGAAACAGAGGGAAATTAATTTCAGTAGAGGAGTTTTGACTTCTTTTTGTCTTTAAAAGTTTTTGTAACTGAAATATAATTCTGAGCTAAATATTCTTGCCTCAATGTTTTCATGAGGACTTTTTCATTACAAAAATTAAGACTCACGCTAGAGAAAGATACAATACTGATTTTATGTTGGAATTTTAATTCCACCCCTTTTTTTCTTGTCTTTATTTCTCTAAAATATTTTTGTTTTAAATCCACATGTTTTAGTATAATGCACTGTTAAGAATTGTAGATGGATGGGAGTAGAATTTTCCTTGAAGTTTGAAAAAAAAAAGAGAAAAGAGATATTTGGGGGCAATATTCTCACTTTCAGTAATTTCTCTCTTTTTCCAGGGGAAACTAAATAAGTAGATAAAAGCAAGAAAACCAGCAGATAGAAAAAGATATTTTTCAGAAGTAGAAGATTAATAAGCTTTTATCTTACCTTGTCTACTTTTTTGTTGCATAACAACATGAAGGATTTTCTAATAGAGAAGAATATTTAATTTCTTCTAAAGTGTGTAATGAAAATTAAAGCATATTTCAAAGCTCTTTTATGAAGCGTAATCAGAATTGAAATAGGATGAGGTTGATGGAAAAAGGGTTTATAAATATCTGCCGCTGATTTCTGCATGGTGATGTGACAATTGCCTTTCAGGTGTTTTTCAGTACTTCCCAGAATGATCTTCTCCATAACTTTACCAGACACTGAAGTGAGACTGAGAGGCCTGTCATTTCCTTCTTGCCCTTCTTGCAAACTGGGACAACATTGCCCAGCTTCCATTCAGCTGGGACCTCTCTGGATTCCCAAGAATGTTCAAAAATCATTGAGAGAGGTTTTGTGATGACATCAGCAGCTCTTTGAGGATTCTGGGATGAATCTCATCAGGCCCCATGGATTTGTAGGCATCCAGTTGGAGCAGCAGATCCCAGACAATTTCAGGGTTGACTGGGAGGTGATCATTCTTGCAGTGATGGTCCTCCAGCTCTGAGACCACCCTGGTCAGTTAACCATGTTGAAGTCAGAGGCAAAGAAAGTGTTAAACCCCTTCTGCCTTGTCTCTGTCCCTTGTTTGTGAGGTGACCACCCTTATCCCATAATGGGCCAATGGTATTTCTGTACTGCCTATTGCCATTAATGTATTTGAGAAAACTCTTTTTATTCTCCCCCACATTTCTGGCAGCTTCAATTCCAGTTGAGCTTTGGCCACACAAATTCTCTCCCTGCAGTGGCAAGCAGCATCTCTGAATTCTTCCCCTGTCTCTTGACCTTTCTTCCACTGGGCATACACCTTCCTTTTCTGCCTTATTTTCAAGAGAAGATCCCTTCTCAGCCTAGCTGGCCTTCTGCCTCGCTTGCTTGACTTCCAGCATTTGGGAATTGCTTCTCCTGTGCCCTTAAGGAGGTGATGTTTGAAAAGTGACCAGCACTGATGGTGACCTCAGCACCTGCAAAAACATTTTCCCAGGGGACCTTATTTATTAGTTCCCTGAGCAGCCTGAAGTCTGCTCTCCTCATGTCCTAAGTTGAGGTTTTGATGTCACTTTTCCTCCTGTCAACAGAGATTTTAAACTCAATCCCTTCATGGTTGCTGTGGCCAAGGTGGCCACCAATCTCCACTTCATTCACAAGATGAACTCTGCTGACAAGCAGCAGATCAAGGAGGGCATCTTTCTGTGTGGGTCCCTTCCAACTCAACATATTCTGTGATTCTGTGAATTGGAGATGGCTTGGAGCAAAACACAGGTGAAGCTGCTGGTGTCTCGTGAGACGTTATGGAAGTGAAAAAAATTGGTGTCACTGAGCACCTTGTCCCCTTTCTGTTCCTTGGGCAGGAGCAGGCAGGTGTTGCACACATGTTGAGGCTGCTCTGCTGTCTCCTCTGGGAAGTCAAGGGGTAGCACTGGCTGTTAAATGGGACGTTAAATGGCAGAATTAGAGAGATTTATCTGAAGCATTATTCTTGATTTCAAAATAATAAATCTTCATTGTCAGAACTTCCTTAACAGTTTTCAGGGATTGTAACAGATGCATATTACTCGCATTGTTCTTGATGAGCTTTGGAGCAGGATTACAGTTTTGTTTTGTAGAAACCACAGCCTACTTTGGCCATTTTTAAAAAAAAGAAAACCACTTTTTCCTAAGCTTCAGATTGGGGTCCAGCATTGCAGCTATTTTACATGTTCCACCAACTACTAATGGAGCAATACGGGAAAGCACAAGCCTAGATCAGGACTCTCTTTTACCTGTTAAAAGCCCCACCAAAAAAACCAGGAATAACAGAATATATTAACAAATTAAATCCTAGAGTGCTTTGCTAAACAGAGGACTTAATGATAAATACTGGGGCTCTCCCACGTCTAGCTGTCTTAGGAACAAGTGAGATTTAAACTCCCCTGCATTACAGACAGAGTTACAGCGAGAAAATTATTCGTGGTTTAAACATGGGTGTGTTTTTATTTAAATGCTTCTTATAAGCACTTAAACAAATGCCTCTAAACGCTTGCAATATTACACGGCGTGATTAGAGGCTTTGAAAGGAGTTTAATGGAAGCTGCATCAGAATTGTACACCCACATGAACACCCAGAATAGGAGGGACAGGAAGCCGAGCTGAGCAGATTTGATCCAGCCTAATTAGTCAGGTTGTTGTTGTTTTTACAGCCTATTATTGATACACAAACACGCTGTTGAAGAATTAGTAATCTAAAACATTGCAGTTCATTAGAGTGTTTAGTGGTGTTCTAATAGCCATGCTCCATCTGGATGATAATAAGAAATAATGGACCATAGAGAAGTTATGCATCCTCACCTTCTAATCCATTTTCAGCCAGCTGGGAAAGCAACAAAGAGGATGTTTGCTGAAATATATCACTTTGTGATTATAAATTCAAAGGGAACAGAGTCCTCTGTTCTTTATCTCTGCACCAGGCATTTATTGTTTTTTCCTTTGTGTGCTGCACTAATATTTCTGACCAAATTTATACTGTGGATAAAGGCCCATCATTGTGTCAATATGACAAAGACATCTCTGCAGTGGCATGGCATCTTTAATGGTTTTGATGTTACTACAACTAGAGTGTCAGAATTAATCAGACTTTCTCATAGTTTATTGTCTTTTGGGTTGTAGCAGCAAAGAATCGTCACATATAATGGAGGTTGTTAACTAATGTGTTTTCATGTGTACATGAAAAGGAGAAGGAGTCAGCTGTGGTCTCTTTTAATTGGCAGCATTTGACAGAGAAACAAGAGCTTTTGGGTAGACATGTCTAAAGGTTGAGGCTTTCATGTAGGAATGTGAAACTTTTTAGTTTCATTTACAGATCTGACATCTGTTAGAATTGTGACCTTTGGCATTTGATAAATATTGTAGTTCTTTATTCCTCTCCAAACCTAGGCTTGATTTATTGGTTTAAATGTTAAATGGCTGGGGGCAGGAACTCCACATGTTTTTGTACAGTGCCTACCAAACCACTCTCCAAGTTACAGGGAACCAAGATGAACAAATTAAAATATTCCAGGAATCAGGAAAAAAAAAAAAAGAGTCTGACTGCACTGAATTAGTCTGAATTTCTGTAGTTGACTCCACATAACTGGTTCAGACCTTGGGTCTAATTCAAAGAGTGCAGGAGACATTTAATTTTTACCAATTTACAGTTTAACAGCTGAGTGAAGGCAGAGGTAAATGGGGGATGCTGTCCATTGCTCTGGCTTGTCTAATAGCCTGCAGTCAGGACATTTCATGATAGCCAGGAGTTCATGTGGGTATGAGCCACAGCATTTGTGGGAATAAATCAGGTAAACCTTGTAGCTCATCCTAATGTAAAAAATAATAAAATACATGCATTGCTTTGCTTCAGGGGATGCAGCCTACTGAATAGGACCAGAGGCAATTCTTTCTACCAGGAGCAGTGTGTTCCATGGTAAATAGTTCCAGGATTAATATAGCCAGGGTACATGGGAACAGTGCAGATTTGTGCTGAAATTAGTCCCTGTCTCTTGCTTCTCAGAAGAATGTGATGAGCATATGTAGGCATAAATGCCTGACATATCCTGATCTCTTAAATTGATGTAGTAACGTGTAAGGGAGAGCCAACATTATTTAGCAGAATGGCAAGATATATCTGGCTGACATGACAAAGCCTCAACAGGTATCTGCTATAAATATGCAAAAGGTTTTGGAAGTCCCATTATAGCCAATGGAAATGTGAGTTGTTTAATATATTAGGCAACATATTCAAAACACTGATGGAGCTTTGGGGAGTTTTATGTCTCATTCACTGCCAAAGAGATGTTGGCTTTTACACCATGTACATATTTTCTGAAAACCTTTCCCATTGCAACCAACACAGAACATTTTAAACCAGTTTAGGATCTGTTCCTTGCTCCCCTTTTACCCTCCAAAACAACACAGAAATATTAGCTATAAAAAGGAAGTGTGAGATAACAGCTACTAACAGGTAAGGTTAAGATAAAACATCAAGCCACTACTCAGAGATCCCTGATCTCTGAACAGTAGGTCTTGGAGTGCTAAGCCTCAAGAGTAAATTAATATTAGACACATTTTTTTTTCCCTGAAGAAGAAGAAACCAATTTAGGGTCTCAGTGTTTTTGGTTTTTAAATTGGTTTGCACTTTCTGCATGAGATTTCCTTGGTTTTTGTTCTTACAACCCGTTTCTGTCTGAAAAATTTTGGATTAACCTTAAAAAAACCCATAATGAAGTCAGTTCTACTGTTGATGAACAAACATGTTGGTTTTGAATGCTTTTAATATGAGGAGGATATTTTCAAAGTTTTTAAGTATAATTTTTTCCCAGTGTGATCAATAATTGCATAGAATTTGATACTTCTGCCTATAGCTGTGGTTACTCTTACACATACTTCCAAAAATTAATGAAGAAGACTGTATTTTTCATGTAGAGCTACAACAAATGGAAACCAGTCAAATTAATTTTTCCTCAGATTTCATAAGAACATTCACCTTGACGTTAGAAAATATCAGGCCAAAACAAATTAGTCTCATGAAAGGAAGGAAGTTTAGAGTGGGAGGTGAAACTGTCTCAGCTGGGGAATGCAGTGTTCAGTCTGCAGATGATGCTTTAACTCCCTTTCTTGCTCCAAACTAAATATCCTTATTTTGTTTTGAATATATATGAGTTTTGTGAGACATAGTGTTACCTTACTTCCATTTCCTGCCCCAAATAAAATTTGGCAATCAACTTTATATTTGTAATACCCTCTTTCTTTCATTTTATAGTCGCTTCACTTTCAAGATTCCTAAATAAAAATATCAGAAAAATTATTAGCAGAGTCAAAAGATGTGGTTGGAAAAGTGTCACAAAATGAGGACAAATTTTATTTTTTTGACAAATCCAGTTCTTAGGCTTTAATCCTATTAGTTCATTTTAGAACCCAGTATTAAACAACGGACTTTACTGAATTACATTTGGGTGGTCTGGGTGTCTCATAGATCAGATTCAGATGTTTTGACAATGACCCCATTGTTATCCTCAGAGACTCTATCCTCATGTGATGTTTTTCCTGAAATGGTTCCTGTGAAGATGGTAATTAATTTTTTTCCTGATCTTTCTCCCCAAATTGCTGACGCGGCACAACTTTTGAGCTGGCGTGCAGCAAGGTAGTTTTGTGTGGCTATAACTGGAACCAGGCCATCTATGTTGTCCCAGGGCAAAGTCCTGACATAGTTTTTATCCTTTTTTCACAAGCAACCAGAATGTTACCTCTATGGTTTTGACAGTGAGGGGAGGCCTAGAGGATCCATAGACGCAGTTATGCAACGTGATAATAATTTCACATTTTTTGACAAGGTAGAACATGGAGCGTGATATCTTGGAAGCTGATTTACAGGGCATCTTTTCATTAACACAAGGAAATCTTCAACCCCCATCTCCTCTTCCTCTTCCTCTCCCAAGCTGACTTTAGTCAGGGTGTAATTTGTGATGCTGAGATATGAAAGTGAATATCTGTCAACTCGGAGTTATTTTTCTTGTCTGATAGTAGCATCTATATGTATAGTCAGAAAGTGAAGCCTGTGTTGTGCATCACAGTAGAATATGGAATTGCAAGAAAAAATATTTTTTTTTGTTTGTTTATACAATTATCCATGCCATCCCATAACATAGTGGGAATAACATGGGAAATAATTGCTGCTAATTAAACGTTTCTGATTTAAAACCATTCCTGTAATCTAATTAGGCTAAGTTTGTGGCTGAGTATTGTATGGGTTAGTTAATAAAAATATTTTTAAGCAGGGAACATGGTGACATTAGAAAAGGTTAAAATTAGTTATGGTCAGGAATTTTTCTTCCTCCTTTCCAACCCTGAATATATAAATGAACTGGGATGGGAGAGCTGGCAGTGAGGTTTATTCTCTCTGTTCCTTCGTGTTAGTAGAGGAGAGATTTTCTGCAGTTGTCTGAAACATTTATCACAGCAACATGTGTAAGTATTTTCTTTCCTTTGGGAGGTGAGTGCTCTGTGTTCTTTATGCAGGATAAATAAGCTTTTTTACAGAATTATGTTGTCAAAGTCTTTAAGTACAGAATATCGGAGACGTTTAGAAATATATTAAAAAAGCACTTTGGGCCCATTTCATATCAGTCATTCTGTTTGCTTTGGCTTTAATCTTGCCCATTTTTCACTGGAAAATTTGATGCACACTTTTACCACAAAAAAGGACAGATTCCTACCTTTTTATAGTCAGTACCTACAGAGCTGTCCATTCATCAAGCACCTAATAGAGAGTGCAGCAAACTTATTTCAAAGAGCAAGGAGTCCCACTTGACACATCTCTGAGGACCAAGGAACTATAAGTACCAAATAGGTGTGCTAAATTCTCTGGGGAAAAGGATTCCTTCCAGTGACTGCATTATCAGAGCTCGTTTCTGTGTGTTTTGTGTGGATCCCTGAGATTTCACCTCTGCATAGGATGAGCAAAACTATAGGCAGAGATGGTCCAAGGGAAAAAATGGCAGACAAGTGTGGTTTTCCTCTTCCAGACTTTATAGGGAAAGAAGGGCACAGACTTTGGAGTGTCAGTAGTGACCTGGCTTTATGTTAAATCCTGAGGTGAAACTGGGACAGTTCTTCTATGAAAGGGGCTTTTTTTCAGTGGAAATGTCTTCATGGAAAGGACAGTACACTTTTATTTTAGATATGTTGAAATTTCTGTAAGTGAAAGAACCAATATAGTCAGATTGAAATATTTTATCTGGATCTTTTATTCTGTCGGTTCCATGAGGTGAGATAAAAAGGAAAAGAGAGTTACAGCATCCTCTACTTGGAGCATGCAGGAAGGGAATTTCAGGGCACTTTCTCCTCCTTCTCGAGAAGTTTATTCTCATGATTCTAATTTCATCACAAATTTTAGTCTTTGACCTCGTAGTTTTAATCCCTTTGGTAATTCTACTCCTGAGCTCCAGGTTGAGTGGGGTTTTGTGTAAGCACATCTTTTAATCTGGTACAGTGCCTTCTTAGCTTGTTTCTGATTAAAGGCTGAGAATTAGAAAATGCTTTTATGCACGTACCCAAGTGTATTCCAAGGGAGAACAAACTTTTCCTGATCCCAGAAGTTACTGTGAGACATTAAGGGCAGGAAATGTAGGCAAGCAGTAGCAAGTTACCTTACCAGGGGTATCAATGGCTTAGATGAACATTGAACTACTCCTATGATGCTTCTTGTAAACTTGATTATCATATTATTGCAATAATGTCCTCTGGGAGGATCTGAGTTAAGAAAGGTTTGCAAGTGAGTGGGATGTTAAGGCTCAGAGAGTAAGAGGAAGGTTTAGGTTTGAGTGTGCTTTGCCTGTATTTGAACCCATAAGGAACATAAATTTACTGACCAGCACATAGCAGAGACCAAGGATGGAGAGATGAAAGCCTTTGCATTCTATCTTTTCTCTCCTTTTAAGCTATTCAGTTTCCCACAGTGCATCAGTTCTTAAACTGAGACTTTAGTCTACAACATTTTAGCCCCTTTCATGAAGGTTTTTATTTTTTCTTTAACTTTTCCCTCTTTTGCCAGTTTTGTAAAACCACCTGGTCTTTACTTTTTGTCACTTTGAGTGCTCACTCCTTTTCTTTATTCTTGTTCCCTTCTGTCCGTCACTCTATGGAAATAATCATGTTATTTGGAAAGTTCATTTGAAAGTTGCTTGGTTTTGTCTTTGGTGTGTCCTGTGGCTGGCAACCACAGTAAGGCATGGAGGTACCATGACACCCTTGTGCACTGGACATTAAGACTTGATTTACCAAGGGCAGAGTGAGTGCAGGCAGCTGGGAATGTTACTGACTCCCAACATCCACATGAACAGTTTTGTGGGGGTGTGCTGTTGTGCAGCTGTGGCCTAGAGTTGGCTTTCAGGATAGCCTTGAGCTCAGAGCATCATAGTAACTTGTTTTCTGGGCTCTGTAGTGATCTGGTTTTTGTTTCACCTTCTGTATAGTATGTAGGGGGTAAAGGGTAATCTAATTGAATTTGGGATTTGATGCTCAACTGCTCCTGAGCAATTATTCCTGCAGACAGCAGGAAGGCATTTTTCAAATGCTGATTTATTTTTTCCTCTCACTGTGCTAGAAAACTCACAGATTACTGCTTTACAGCTTTTCTGTTTGCTTATCCCAGCTTTTGATCAGCTATAGAGCTACACAGTAAAAATGCTGACGAGATGTTCATCCGGAGTATTGAACAAAAAAGAGGAGGAAATGCATTGTCAAAATTGTTCCTGAACATCTTCTCCTTCCTTTCCATACCAATGACTCTGTTTCCTAGAAGCTAACTCACCTGACTTGGGGTAAAATTCATCAGTGCAAATTATCATTACCATTATTAGATAAATAACACTGTTTAATTAAAAAGAAGATTTTGTCTGTTATTCTTCCACCTCTCCCTTTTAGTTTTCCTTCCTCCTTTTAAAAAATTAAATGCCAACTCTGTGTCCACTCAGCAGCCTCAGCGATTTAAATATTAAGTACCTGACCATACACTGACTTTCAAAGATGGTAGACTGGAACAGCTGTAATGCAAAAAGATCTTTGGAAAAGCTACCCAGAACCAAGGATGTCAGTGCTCCCTACATTTTAGTATCTGTCTTAGTTGTGTTTCATTTGTTAAATGAAAAAGCAGTGGTGCTGATAAGGATAAGAGGCCTGATGTTAGAAGTCTAATCTGCTGGTAAAGCTGTCCATGTGTTTCTGATGTTCCTGCAAGTGCCATGAATGCCAGGAGGAAGCCCCAGCCTCATCCATGCTCAGCAACCACCGATGGCTCAGCTGGGTCACAACCAAGGCTTGTCAAAGTTGCACCATGGGGGTGCTCAATTCGTTTGGCAGCTTTGAAATTACCAGGCGGGGAAAGCTGGAGCAGGAAAATAGCATAATGTGTGTTGGAAGATGGGTTATGAAGAAACTGAGGTCAGAGGGGCTTTGTGTGCATTCGAAAGCTGAAAGAGGGAGAACAACATTTAGCAGATGATTGAGGGACACTCGTGCTGTTTGTATTCCCCAGTGCTGAAACTGTGGCTGTCCTGGGTTAAGGACAGTTGTGTGTCTGGGCTTGTGAGAGGAGGGCTGAGCTGTATTTCTCGGTAAGAAAAGGGTATATACATGTCTTTCATAAGACATGCATGAGATGTAAATATACAGCACTATGCATAGTGCATACAGAGACCTTCTCCATGCATGCACAGGCAGACTGGCTCTTTAACCATGTCCTTGACCACTGTGTGAAGCTGAGGGGTCATTTAACCTCTTCCCTAAGATGGTGTGATAGAAATTGGAAAGATTGTGTCTCTATAGTATAGGAATATACAGTGAAAGGAAGAGAGAACTTAGATATGATGACAAAACCATAAATGCTGCATAACCTGATGTCAAAGTAGCTTAGATAATTTCTTAAATCAGAAGATAAATTGAAATGGGCTGTATTTGTAGTCTAATGGAAGCAATAGCTTAGGTATGCTGAATATCTTTTTAATTACAGTTTTCCAGGATGGTTCTGAGCCGAGTTTTCTTTACGCTTTATCTTGTGACAGATGCTTTATAGGCATTCCAGTCACTCAAGCTGCTATATTTAATGCATGTATTACTGCTAACACAGAAGGTGTTAATACCCAAAATGATGTTTCCTTTGAAAAAGCCAGCAGCATTTATTCTCACTCTTTATCTTTAATGTGATTGTCAAGATTTTGCTATGTTGGAGAGGGAAATTATGACATTCAAGCCACCTCAGAGTAATAATTCCATTAGAGCACTTTCCAATTCCTTAGCTATGGCCTTGCCTTCTTTAATTAGCAGAGAAATTTAATAAAGATGTATTAGTGAAAGGAAAGTAATACTTGGAGTGTTATCTGAAATAAAAACAAATACCCGCTTTACTGTTACAAGGATGAGTAAACATGGACAGCTGAATTGGATCCACAGGATCTTCTCCAAGGATTTGTTTTGAATGGTGAGCACCAGAGGTTACAAAAATGCCCCACCACAACAAATCTAAGCACTGGCTGAAGCTACAAACCTTTAAAATTCTGCAAGTGCCTTTTACGTGCTTCCTGGATGGGAGCATGGGCAGAAAAATATGGAAATGGTCAAATGAGTTTGGCAATATCTGGTAAATTTCTTGTTGAACACGGTGGGTATCTGAATGTTGAAAATCCCATGAACAGAAGCTTATAAGGCAGGGTGGCTACGAGGATCCTCTACCCATCTAAGACCCACCACCACAAGTGCAGTTGGAGTCAGTTGTTACCCTTTGAAAGGAGCCAAGGGGGATTCACTGTGACAGAGTCACTGCCCTCCCCCTACTGAGGGGAAGCTGATCAGAATATTTCCCTAGAACCTGGGCAACCCTCCTTGGTCTGAGGGACTTCAGTCCCTCATCTTTCACCTTCTAGATGTCCCAGGTCACCTTTCCATCTTATCCCTCTTACTACACCTTGCCTTGGCCTTCTCTCTGTTTCTTTCCCAGATGAACTGATTCATTTGTGACTAAGCCTGGTCACTCTTCTTAACTCTTTCCCACATCCTCCTAGTTTCAGCAATCTCCAGTGATCACAGGTCCCTTTGTCTGGTCCCTCCCATATCTTTGCCAACTCTCTCAGTCTCTGCAGAAAAACAGCACAGAAGGTGACTTGGGACTATTTAGCTTAAAAAGAGAAGCAGCTGATGATTCTGAGTAATTCCATGGCTGGTCCTTATTGTAACACGATGGAGGCTTCAGAAGTTGCTTAACCTTTTCTACTTGTACTTCTTCCTTGGATCTGTTCTGTGATGTCCAAAGACCCTAACAGTGATTCATTTTTCACTTTGCAAGGCACTCATCCAAGTGAAATTCTGCGTCCTGCGTGTTTATGCTGAAATACTCTGGCGTGGGAGCAAAGCTGTGTGTGCAGACCAGTTTTGCCTGCAGTACCCTGCCCTGGCTTCTTTTTGTCAAAAAATTTCTATGACTAAGAGCATTTAATACAATTACATAATCACATTAGCAGAAGAAGTAAATTTTTTAAATGGAATGCTTCTTCCAAAATTGGTATTTTAAAATACACTTGCTTCTTGAAAAATCAAATTATCTACAAGGTATTTTTTGTGCAAATGCTTTCTATTTTGAAGAGTTTTTTTCAGCTTTTGCAAAAAAAGTTGAGTACATTAATGAGCAACTGAAAAACATCCAAAAATGCTATAGCCATTTTATACTCCTTATAAAGAAGGGAGAAAATAAAGAGAATGTTTTCTATTCAGAAAAGGTATACTTTTTTTGCATAAGTAATGGCCTTTTATTTTTCAAATGCCTTTCACTCTATGTTTACTGCTATTTGTGCTAAAAGGAGCAACTACAGTACCTTTCTTGAGAAGAAAAGCCGAAAACAGGCAGCTTAAAATAACCACAGTCAGGTGGTTGTTGGGGATAAGGGCAGAGAGGAGAAAGTTGCACCTGTGTTTGCCATCCTGGTGCAGCTGACTTCTTAAAATCTTTGATCACCTAGTTTGTCATTTCTTTCCTCAGTCAAAAATAGTGCTTGGCTAACAAAGCAAAGCACTGCTTAAAATCTTTTACCTTTCTGTTTTATTCCCTCTTCTGCTGGTGCTAAAATCAATATACATCTCCCAAATATGTCTCTGGAGTTGCTTGGGGCAAGGGAATCAGTCTGCAGGTTTGCTGTCAGAGTCATGTTAATTCAGCACCTCCAATAATGCAGATAATGTGAAACAGTGGATAAAAAAAAAAAAAAGTGAAACTTTTTGGATTCTTAAAATAGGTGGCAGCTTTTCTGTATTGATTTTGGATGGATCATGAAAAGTTCATGCAATGAAAGTAGAAGGATTCTAAAACAGTTATTACCAACAACTGGAAAAATTATTTCCAATGAGACTCAGTCCTCATTCCTCATCTTTGCTCTTCCCTCCCCTACCCTTTCTTTTCCCTTTTCTTCCCAAGGGACTTTTAAAAAGAAGTTCTGTCAGCTCCCAGGAAGGACTGTTGCAATCATTGGAGTTTGGTTCTGCTGATTCCAGGTTTACGTAACTTATGTCTCCAGAACGTCTATTGTCACTTTTCTCTCAATAGAAGATATTACACTGAATACAGACTCTTTTTATCTTTTCTTTTTTTGTCATTTAAATATGATACCTATAAATTTAGAACCTGTTAAAAATTATTTTTAGTTAAGAAAAGAAAGTGCTGGGTAATGTTCTTAATGTTCTTTTTTTCTGACCAACTGCTGGTTACAAAGACCTGATGAGCAGCCTACAGAGCCTCTAGAGCCTCTGGTTCATCAGTGACAGCAAAGTATTAAGTCATCTTTGAGATCCATGCAGAGGACAAAGTCACTGCTTCTCTATGGACAGGTGTGCTGCCCTTATCATGGTTTTAACAAAGAGAAGTTTTAATGATCCAGTTTCTACTTGAAATAAAGTAGGTGAAACATAGTGAGAAATAGACTTGCTTCTGAAAGACTGTGCTATATATTTTTAGTAGTTAATACTGAGAAGTACTATTTTTTATTTTTCTCTGAAGGAAAACGAAAAATATCGTGGATAGTCTTGGTAAAGGTGTTGAATAGCCTTTCCCAGACGTCATCTTAGCCTGTGCGAGGACCATGAGATCAAAAAAAAAGAGTTTTCATCTTCCAGTAATTAAGAAAAAATCAAGATATTGGATGAGCAGTTGCTTTCAAATTGCTCATACTAATTTAGTACTAGACTGTGCTGCAATGGTAACTTGCCTGAACATCCTCATGAGTTTAAATACAAAGATATTCAGTGTGGCCCTCATAAGTTTGAATGCCCTGCATGCAAATACCATTGGAGCATTGCAGAAATCCCTTACTATCAAGTAAATTGGCAGATTATTAAAGTGAGTTAAAATCTTTGAGGGAGAATATTATTTCAATAGAAGAAGCTAATTTGTCAAAGAAAGAAGCATTTAACTGATCTTGCCAAAACATCTTTTAAAAACTTGTTAGCACTCTGTGTCCCCTTCCTTCCATTATGTCTGATAAATATGGGACAAACTGACCTATAAAATTTGTCATTAAGCATCCTTAGCTTTGAGTTTTTTATTGTTTAGTGTTACCTAGTGGATATAAAATTGTGCAAAACCAATTAATTTTAATTCCTATCACCATAGCTCATCTCCACCTGCCCCAAATTTTTAAATCTTAAAATTATTGTTTCTTTCCAGTTTGGACTCAAAGTTTCCTGAGAAAAAGAAAGTCTGAGCTATATCAATCTCTGCATATTTTTTTTTATGGGCAAAGGAGATAAATTTACATATATCTATCTCAAAGTGACTGTTTGTGGTGATGCTGGTGGTTTCCTGCAGCCTGTTGTCTTTAATGTCCGTGCACTTGGTACCTGTTAATTAGGAGACCGTAAGGGGACGTGCGTTGCCACGTGGGCTGCACGCTGACTCTGGGTGACATTCATTTCTTTGGGCTTGTCAAATTATGGAGCAGTTAATGACTGTGTCTGCTCAAGGCGGGAGGACATTTGTGGGGTGGGCACAGATTTGCTTAAATTGTCTGTGAGTCCTTTGCAGGGTTGAAAGGATCATTTCTCACCTTCTGCTCAGTCCCTCTCAGCATACATTCTTTGAAGTACTAATTGTTGGCTGATTGCTTGTAGGGGATGAACCTGGAAATGGGCTGTGTGTTCATTTTGTGTAAATGAGATGGGAGGTGGGCGAGCTCTTAGTAATTATAATCAGTAAATTGTAGGTTTTGACAATTTTAATTTGCTGTTGTTTTGGTTACAGCACTCGGAAATCTCTTTCATAAGTGAAAATAAATATATTAGCTAAATAAATGAGTCCTTGAATCTACCATCAATCTGAATAATTAAAAAAAATGAAATTTCATGAATAACCTTATGCCTCTGAAGTGTGAAAGGGAGATAACATCAAGGACTTCAGACACAATGTTGTTATTTGACTTGTTACTTAAGATTTCATTAGCTTCTTATCCTAGCCTTGTGGATGAATCATCATCAACAACAATAAAAGCAGGTTTTGCTCAGCAAGTTTGTTAATAATGTATAAATGAAAATAAATGGATCTTTTCTTACCGTAAAAAGCTTGGCTATTCCCAGTCTGTATCAGATGCATATTGAGTGCACAGTTCTGAAGAGCAGAACCACAGATCTAGTGGTGTGTGAGAATAAAAATAATGGATATAGCTAACATTCTGTTTTGCTAACAACTTTCACAAGGACAAATACAGTATGAGAGTGGTCCATGCTGTGTATTTCAGACTGCCTTAGGTACAAATTTTGGTCCTCTAAATCGAGTCTGTGTGATAAGTGTTGTTTGACAACTGGACTAAAGGTGCTCTTAGTGTTCACTGTGTAAAAAACCTGGCTGGATGGCCAGGCTCAAAGAGTGGTGGGGAATGGAGCTACATCCAGCTGGAGCTACATCCATGAGTGGTGTCCCCCAGGGCTCAGCAGTGGGACCAGTCCTGCTTAATATATTTATGAATGATCTGGATGAGGGGATTGAGTGCACCCTCAGTCAGTTTGCAGATAACACCAAGTGGAGCAGGCAAGTTGATCTGCTGGAGGGAAGGAAGGCTCTGCAGAGGGATCTGGACACACTGAATCCATGGGCCAAGGCCAGTTGTATGATGTTCAACGACGCCAAGTGCTGGGTCCTACCTTTGGGTCACAACAGCCCCAGACAGGGCTAGAGGCTGAGAGAAGAGTGCCTGCCAAGCTGTCTGGTAGAACAGAACCCGGGGTTGCTGGTTGACAGTGGCTGAACATGAGCACAAGTGTGCCCAGGTGGCCAAGGCCGATGGCATCCTGGCCTGTATTAGCAATAGTGTGGCCAGCAGGACCAGGGCAGTGACAGTCACCCTGCACTGGGCACTGGCAAGGCTGCACCTCAAATCCTGGGTTCAGTTTTCCGCCCCTCACAACAAGAAAGACATTGAAGTGCTGGACTGTGTCCGGAGAAGGGCAACAGAACTGGGGAAGGGTCTGGAGCAAAAGTCTTACAAGGAGCAGCTGAGGGAGCTGGGGGTGTTTTAGCCTGGAGAAGAGGAGGCCCAGGGGAGACCTCCTCACTCTCTATAACTGCCTGAAAGGAGGTTGTAGCCGGGTGGGGATCAGTCTCTTCTTCCAGGCAACCAGCAGTAGGACAAAAGAAAATGGCCCCAGGTTGCAGCAGGGGAGGTTTAGGTTGGATATTAGGAACAAGTTCTTCACAGAAGTGATTGTCAAGCATTGGAATAGGCTGCCCAGAGCAGTGGTGGAATCACCATCCCTGGAGGGATTTTAAAAGACGTGTAGATGTGGGCTTGGCAGTGCTGGGTTAATGGTCACTGATCTCAAAGGTCTTCTACCACCTAAATGATTCTGTGATTGTATAAAGCTGTGAAATCTTGGACAGCAGCAGAAGAAAACTTTAGGGAAAAAAAAGTTTATCCCTATTATTCCAGTGAAACCTGCCTGCAAGGATTAGATCATTGATTATTTTTTTATGGATATGTGCGAAGCTAGGGAGTTGGTGAAGGCAAGATGTTCTGTGTAAATTCTTCAACAAGATCCAGGAATGGAGAAATATGGAGTAATTTCTTAGAGTGTCATGGCAACCAGCTCTACTCAGAGGAGGCATCTTATCAATTAGGTTAAATAATTAGGAACAACATCGAGTAAAATGAAGAAAAACAGCTTAGAGTCATGTCAGGTGGGAGGCAGCTAAGCTACTAAACAAAATAAAAAATACGCTATATCACTTCTGGAAGACTTCAACAGAGGCTGAAAGGAGACATGGAGAGGAGGAAGAAATGGAGAGAACTAATGAGATAGGGAAAAAAATTGTAGTGGAAACTTATTCAGATAAAATAGAAAGTATTTGGGAAAATCCTTATTTTTGTTGAAAATTTATTCTTATTCTAAATTTCATATTTTGAAAAAAATAATTAATATACACAAGATTTTTTTTTTATATCCCAACAAATATGCCCCTGTTTTCAAGATAACTAATAGTCCTTTCTTACTCATTCTCTTACTATGCTTTTCAGATTTTTTTGCACTACAAAGAAACTGGAGAAAAATCCTTCCCTTGGTTTTCTGCTGAAAAGGTTTTAAAAATAAGAGAAAACCTTATTCTGATTTTAAAAACTTCACTTTGATGGTGGAAAAGTAGAACATAGTAAAAAAAATAAGACTCTTGACTTCTACTTTCACTTTAGAAGATTTTCTACAGCTAAAGATTCTGACTAAGATTCAGATTAAAGTGTTGCTTTTTTTTTGCTAAAGTTTTTCCTATTTCACTAAATTAAAAGCAGCTAAATAACAGAATAGGGAATAATAATTTTAAAAAACAGTACATGTCTCAATTTTATAAAATATTTCATTTTCAATTTTCTAATAAAAAATAGAACAGGGACAACTGACACAAATTATTAAGTATGGAACGGAATTGAATAATTTACCTTTCTTTGTAAAATGTATATATTAATGTGAATTATGAAGTGACTGTGAGGTGACGATTATTATTATTATTACTAATTCTTACTATGAGTAGGCATGAAGAAAATTAAAATTGTGTCCCCAAAGGCCTTTTTCCTTGTCTTTGGGAAATTTCTCCTACAGCTTCTCAAAGGAAAAGATACTCATACCTGTTTATTGCCAACCCTAAAACTCACTAACATCAGCAGCTACTTTCTGTTGACCTCAGTGAATTATAGATCACAACCTCTGGGAAAAATGACTCCAAATTAATATCATTAAGAACTAAAGTAGGTTAGCTTGCAAATTTGGTTCAAAGTGTTTTTATTTAGGTTAGGTAAATGTGTTTTAATGTTATGCTTACTAATATGTACTTGCAGGAATAAGCACTTGCATAAAATGAGAAATATGTGAAAAATTGTTTCTCCCAAACCATCAGTAGAGGAGATGAAGAGTCTCTGTGCTGTAGATAATAAATGTATGCCTAAAAAGATTAAAGGAAATATTTGCAATTTGATCAAACAACTGTGGGGAATAAAATGAACTCCTTTGGGATTAGGTTTGCAAAACTGAATAAAAAATTTAAAGAAAAGAGCTTTGCAAAGTCAACTACAATTAATAGTTCAGTATAAAATTAATGTACCATGCTGCAGAGGCTTGGGGAGAGGCAGGCTGGAAGGCCTGAAGAGATGTGCTCATAAATGGGTTGTTGAATATAATTTTCATTGGGTTTTAAGACTTCCTCCTGCAAGGCTAACAGTAGTTTCTTACTTACAGAAGTGGTCTGTGAATGATACCTGCAGGTATCAGAGGCGCTCACTGGTTTATATCATTAACGCAGAGGGACTAAAAAACGTGAATATACTGTCAAACTCCCCATTCCACGTGCAGTGCCTATTCTGTCTGTAATTTCAGATGTCATTGTCCCTAACAAAGGACATTAATGGTATACACGCCCAGCTATTAGTGCCTTGCAACAGCTGAAAAGCAAGTGAGGATGCTTCATGTATTGGCAAAATAAGTGGGAGGAGAGACCCTGCAGTCATTCCCTCAGCTGTTGGAATGCAAACAAATACATCAAAGGCATCGAGGTCACTTAAATTAACCTCTTACTTTTGTAGCTGATCTTGCTGGTATGTTAATGACACATGTGTTGGTGGCACTGGGGCTGCCAGGCTGGAGGGTTGAATGTGTATTTTGGACATTCATTTGCTGCTAAAGAGTTAATGTTCAAGAGACATCCCATAACTGTTATAACTGTTGTGTCACATCTTGATAACTTTATTCTGTCAAATCTCTCGTTTATTTTCACTGGACTTTTAGGGTTGGCTTAGTCACTCCTGGATAACATCCAAGAACAGCTTTGTCCTGCTCTGGGAAATAGTCAGTCCCACTTGTAGTAGAAAGATGATAAAATCTTCCCAATTTTCAGGACCTAAGCTGTGATACTAGCATAAACCTAAAAAATTTAAGAAGCAATTTAGTTTTACATAGACTTCTTTTTACCTCATAGTTGTATCTAAATACACCTTAGGAGAAAATGTAGCTTAGGAGAAGCTTCGGAAAAAAGTCCTTTGTGCTGCAGCTCATCTTTCTGCTGAATCCTGAAATTAGGGTTTCTGGCTCGGTATAGCAATCCCACCACAAAAGTGATTGTGAAAAGGAATGATGAAATTCAGTGTCAGTACATGCAAATGAATACACGTAGGCAAAAATTAGCTATCTATACCTATACAATAATGGTTTCTAAATTCGCAGTTACCCCTGAGACTGGAAAGTGTCTTTATTTCCTGACAGCTGACTGTTACTGCTGATAGTTCCTTGAAAATATCAGTGTAATATTCAGTACCAGTAAATAGAAGGGAAATAGGATTCCTGGGCAGGTAATTGAAATTAATGTTGTTGCACCACACTGTGCTGTTCTGCAACAAGATGTTGTAAGATTAAAAAGGGTGTCTAAAAGGTGACAAGAACGAGGCATGGAATGGCAACTGAGAAAACCCTGTGGGGGATAGCTTAGAAAAATCAAGAGTGGTGCAAAGGAGGTGGAGAGGAGCAATTACTCTCTTTCTGGAAAGGGGAGCTGGGGGTGGCCAATGTAAAGGCTTGGGTAGCCAGCCTTGCAGAATAGAACGACAGAATCCTTTGTCACATGCTGTTTTGGTGAGAAAAGAAAAACAGAAATGGGTTTGTGGAAAGGTGTTAGATATTCTTGGTGGAGATGGTGGCTATTCCGTACCATGGTGTGGATGCAGTGGGCAGTTTAGAAGTTCCCTGGGCTCTGGGTTCATGGAAATCTGAAAGGAGTATCCCAGGGCAGGGATGCACTGTGCACCCTCTTCCTTGAGCTCTTATCCTAAGTATCAGGAAGGGGCTGCAGTCAGAGGCTGGATTTTGGCTAAGTGGGCAATTAGTGTGATGCTGTGTGTCACACTTACCAGTGTACACATCTCTGTGGCCATATGTATCCTGGGCATCTTCCAGATGGTGTCTGGAGCTTTACAGCAAGAACACCGTCGTCCCAGAGAGAGTAACTTCATTGCAGCATCCAAGAGCAGAATAAACGGATTGTAGTGAAACAGGACATTTAAAAATGCTACGAAACAGCCACCAAAAAAAAAAAAAAAGAAAGAAAGAAAGAAAAAGCCTAAGGAAAGTGATAAAATACACTCAATTATTCTCCTCAGATACTCTCCAGACGTCAGTGTAATTTCATTGACTTCAGTGAAATTAGTGTTAATGTAGGAATGGAAATGCAGCAAATCTAATTCCAGCATCTCCTTCCTGGAATAGTGAGCAAGAAAACAGAGAGGTAATCAGATAGAAACAAGTGCTGATCAGAAGGAGTTGGACAGGGAGGAGGAGAGCTCCAGGAGCTGCTGCCAGGAAATAAAGATACTTTTCCAGTCTCGCATAGTCATGGAGAGTTCAGCAGTACATGCACTGAGGCCAGAAGGAAAAGCCAGGGGTTTTTTGTTTGTTTTAGTTTGACAGTATATGCAATCTTTTGTTGTTCTCTTAAATATTCTCTAACCCCTTGTGCCAGGACAACATCAATGGCTAGTAATGTTTCCAGGAATGTTCTTTAATTTTGATATTATGAAAAAGGAAATGGTGGAGAGCTGTGGGACTGGTGAAAAGAGATGGAGGTAATGTGTGTGATATAGTATTTAGATAGCTCATTTAATCAGAAAACAAATCTGTTTGTAGCCTTTGGAGTGCTGATGTCCAGTTCTATATTTGAATATAGTAATGTAACTATCTGGCTTTGCGATCCTTTAATAGACAATGCAAACGTATTTTTGGGGTGTTTCCTGCCATTTTGCCATGCCATTGCTGTTCATCAGGATGGTTTGTGGCACTTGCAGAGGTGAACACGCAAAGTGTCTTCCTAGGACCGTAGATGTTCTCTGTAGTGCCATAAAAACTACCCAAATATACCGAAATCCAAATCAACACTGCGTAGGCAATGAAACCCTCTCCTAATCATGTTCACACAAGCATCTTCCCCAATGACTCTTCTCCACTGGTAAGAAGTGGCTTCATGGTGGCAGCGAGTGACTGCAGAGCCACAGACTTGTAACAAACGTGGTCACACCAATGTGTCAGGCTGGGAGGTGGGTGTGGTTTTAATACATAAAAGGTTAATTGGTAATGCTGAATGCCAAACTGAGAGGCCAGTTTTTTCCCCCCCTTCCAGAAGGATGCAGTACAGAGTAGGACACACGATTTAATAGAGTATAAAAGTGGGAAACGTGCTTGTTTTCACAGTTAGGTTTCACTTTGCTATTGACTGTTTTACAAGACAACCACCGAGGATGCTCTGAAGAAGCTGTCAGGCTCCGTGACAGCTCAGCATCTGCCACAGCTAAATCAATACTGCGATGAAGGACAGGTTCCCAAAGTGGATAATCAAAGCAGAGTAAAGCTAATTCACCTTGAAAGTCTGAAAATGTTAGTGTGACTTTTTTTTAGACAAACCCAGCATTTTTCCAGCAAGAGATGAGAGGTGCTGAGGTCCAGCCCTGAGCTCTGCCCAAGTGTGACCATTAGTGGGAGTGGGGAGCAGGCTTCACACCAGTCATGTGCACAAATGTACTGATAAAATGGAAATCTGGTGCTAATAATTTGAGCAAAAAAGAGTTCGGATTGGCCCTTAT
Source organism: Chiroxiphia lanceolata (assembly GCF_009829145.1). Classification (NCBI taxonomy): domain Eukaryota; kingdom Metazoa; phylum Chordata; class Aves; order Passeriformes; family Pipridae; genus Chiroxiphia; species Chiroxiphia lanceolata. The sequence continues at coordinate 58,738,766 of NC_045642.1, forward strand.
TGCTGGCAGTGTGCTAGGAACTCATGGCTTGGTTTTGTGGAAAATATTTCATTATAATATAGATTTGAGTATATGTGTGAAGATAATGAATGTTCTACATTTTCTTAGGCTGTTAAGACTTTTTTTTTGCATAAAAATGTGATTTTCTTCCATTTTTCAGGTTTCTAATGTTTAAAATCAAAAGACTGGAGGGAAAATGTTTTGCTATGGATTATTTTAGTTTTATAAAACCTGGAGGTGAATTGTTTCAACTTTTTTGGAACTCTTTTTTTTCCCCCCCCCCCTTGGTTTTAGTACAAACATGTCAGGGAAGGGAAATTTAATTGGAGATAGTCTGTCAGCATCACATAGAAAATTTTGGATACAAAAGTTTGCTAAGCGCTGTCTAGAGATGCTGAATTTGCAGGATGCAGAATTAGAGGGAAAATGCTTCTATAGATGACATAGGTGACTAAGAAACGTTATCATTCAGTGAAGCAGTTTTGTGGTCATTTTATGAAGCAGAGTTATTCTGAAAATAATAGGATGGAAACATCATCTCCAAATTCGAGGCTTTTAATATTAACAGTTAAGTACTTTATTTTGTTCCTAAAAATACTCTGTAATTACTCACAAAAACCTATCCTCACACAGAGTTCAGGGTGAGTTCTACTGAATAAAAGCAACACTGCTTTACCTGTTCTCTGTCTCATTAATATTTTAAGACAGATGCAGATATGCAGTGTTATGGTAACAGGTGTGTTTACCACATCTCTCAGGACTATGCATGGCTTGTGTTTTATAGCTGGAATCATTTGCTCTATTGTCCCAAATCCATTCTTATAATTTGTGCCAAGATAAAGCTGAACGTTTAATTAAATGAACAAGCAAAGTTAGATTTTAAAGAAGTAGGAAGAATGAGCAAATTAGAAGACTGAAAGGAAAATTAGCAGCAGAAAGTCTAAGCCCACTGATATTGTATGTTCACCTTTGCACTGACATACAGATGTAACTGTGTGTATGTACATGTATATGTATATATATATGTGCATATTTGTGAGCATATAAACCACACCAACATGTAGATTTATACAGCACAAACTTTTACACAGGCATACACAGAAAAAAGAACCTAGGAGCAGGGAGCTAGAAACATCTTTTAGTACAGTCTAGTATTCTGAGGGTGTGTTTACAAATTTCCCATTATATTTTAACAAGACAGGCAATTTAGGTGGTGTTCCTCAGTGTGCAAGTGATGTACTGGCATCCTGCCTCCAGCAATATTGCTGTCTTGGGTTCATCTTAATGTGACAAGAACTCGATGTCCTACTAAAAAAATTCCTTTAAAAGTATTAAAGGCAAAAAATAAAATCCAGCAACAAGCTGTCAGGTTGTTTCACACAGTGACACTGGCAGCTGCCAACTTTGCTCGGAGAACTTTTCTTCTGGAGATGATCCCTTTGGTTCCTGTACTTCATTCAGTAGTGCTGGAGATCCTTTGTATCCTGTGCTTGTTACTGGTGACAGTTTTGACACAGTGAGGCACAGTGAGGAAGGCACATGGGATGGTTTTGATCCCAGCGCTCAGCTCTGGACAGTAATAAGGGTAAGGGCAACACTCTGGGAATATTTCTTTGACAGAGAAATGGAAGATTTATGTGATAGGTGGATGACTGTTTGACAGACACAATTCAGCTTTTTCCAAAATACTGGAGAGATTTGCATGGAAATGAGGCAGTGATAAAGATAATATTCAAAATGGAGAAAATGATGAGGAACGATCGAGCAAAGTGTGCTACAATGGAGAGTATGATAAGGAACAGTGGAACAAAGTGTGCTAGAGGCGTGGCTGGCATTCATGGTGAACATAATTCTCATGAATTTTGGTCAACTTCTGCCTCTCTACTTTTCCTCTGCACCCACTGTAATTCCTTTAGGGAAGTGGTTGTGTTTTAACTAACAGGACTTTGTGCAGTGTGTGAAATGCTGGATGTGCCATTCAGCAAGGGGGTGATGGGTTTCTGAAGAAACAGGAATGATGAAGCATTAGTATAAGAAATGGTTTCGCTCATTTCACTGGTCAATTCTTATCTGTGTTTGTGTCATACTGTTCTTATAAAAGGAAACTTAAATATTCCACCCCCAACTGTCGCCACCAAAAGCTGTGACCCACAAGACCCAACTTCCACTGAGTATGAAATATGTAAAAGAAGCCCTAACCAGCCTCTTACTTCAGAGCTCTTAGGGAAAAAGTTTCCAGAATTAGGACCTCTACACTGGAAGATATGGATTTTTCAGCAAAGTGATGTTTTTACCACTCTGTTAACACAGGTTACCGCTGTTTCTCTTGCTGCCTGTTGTGGTGTAATTGCCACTATTTTTTAGGCTGTGCCTTCCCATATGATTCTTAACACTCCTGACTAATGTGATGAGGAAGAAGCAGACCCTAGCAGTCCCAAGACATGTAAAGCTTTCCAGTGGAACGAAAAAGAAGAAAATTAAATGCAAATTCCAACAGGAACCTCCTGAACCTGTGCAGGGCTGTATTTCTGATGGCTAGCACTGTTTCTCAGGAAAAGGAACAAAGTAATCTAATAATGTGAGGTGGCTGTGGAAGGGGTTGTTGAGGACAGTGTGTGTGAACTTTGATTTGAAGCTGTTTAGCATCAGACCCAGGAGCCCTTAGCCCCTCATGCTCAGGTGGTTGAAATAAGTAATTTTGTTGTCTATGCTGCTGAATAACCTTAGCCAACTTCCACTCTTGCCCATCACTGCTACAGGACTAGAAGTCAAACAGATTGATAGCTATGGGCAATGGTAGGCTTGATTTAAAACCATGTTTTGCAATACCATTTCAACCAGTGTTGGATTGCAACTCTGTGCAAAAATACAGCTAGTCAGCTCATCATACCTGCACAGTGGCAAGGCACTGGAGCTCAAAAGTAAGTATTTTCCATTAGCTGAGTATGCTCATGAAAAAGAAAAGCTCCCAGTTTCACCATTTAAAAATTAGTGACTGTACAAGTGTGGTTGAAAGCCCTCATTTTAATAAGAATTTATGCATAAAGTATGCCAAATGTCTAACTGCCTCCAAAGCAGCTGTTCCACTCTTCTGTGCAGTGTCCCCTATAAAGGGAAGAACAGTGACTGTGTGTTCTTACAGTTTACTACTGATAATCATCTTATTTGCATAATTATTTTGTTCTTGTCAAACAAATGTCAGACCTATCTTTTATTATCATTATCTTCATAATTTAGAGTTTGCATTTCTATAGTATCAGGAAGATGTTGAGTCAGGAAAATGGGTGTCAGCTGTAGCCATGGAGGAACTGTGCATCTTACATGGCTGCAGTGTGGGATGTAGGAATGTAGGGGTGGTCCCCACCTCCCTTTGGAGGCAATGCAGGACACACATCTGGATGCAGGCACTGTATGTCAAGCCTATAGGCCGAGATGGTGATGGAATCAGACTGGACATGATGGGAATTTGCCCAGACAATTGTGTGCAACTTCCCCCCCTGATTTCAGCAGTTGGATGACTTTGTTGAGAAGTTCAGAACTGAAGCTCTTTGCTTTGCCCATTAGCTTCTCCTCTGCAAAGTGAGTGTAACAATGCATTGTTGGGGCATATGGAAGGATAAATATATTGGATGGTGTGGCATGGGATAATAATATGGCTACAGGAGTAACTGGAGGAAAGTTTCTTTTTATGCTTTGAATGCTTTTGGAAGTAAAATTTGAAAGCTGGTGTACTCTGGTGTTGGTATATCCTCTCTGTAAATGAGGAGTAATTGTATTTTAGGACATTAGTGTAAAACTGGTGTCAGCATTGCTGGGATGGAGGAGGGTATTTTAACAGTAAGATATTTTGTTGGGGCCAAGGATTCAGAATCCAGGCTGGCCTTCTGAAGACCTGTAAAATCATGGGATTGTGTTGGTGCTTTCACTTGCACAGCTGGCACATAGGAGCGTCTCTGCAGGGCAGAGGCGGGAGGCTGGGGCTGGCATCAAGGAAGTGCCATAAAACAGTGATGAGGGAGGGGCCTTAGAGGAATAGTTTTGTTCGAAGTAGTACACTTCGTTGAAACATGTTCGTGGATTTGAGGGAAGCTGTTTCTGTTGAGAAAGTGGCAGCTCGTTGCTGCTGCATCATCTCAGTGAGGCTGTTCAGCTCGGGAGGCGGGCACTGCACTGTGCTGACTGGTGTTGCACAGAATTGTGACTGCAGAACGTTTTGCAGTCTGGTCAGATGTGTTAAGGTGAGGTGGAAAGAAATAACAGAAAACTGCTCCGCTTTTAAAATAATAAATCAGGTATTTGGGTACTGGGCTTCTCTCTTATTATATTTAGTAAGTGCGTACTGGAGTTTGTATCAAATCTCTCCTGGATGACAGAACTTTAATAATATTAATGTAAAAATCTTACAGGAATAACTAAATCCAGAAATTAACTGAAGGAGAGCCTATGGCTAGCTTCAACATGCAAAAATGAAAATATCTATTTTTCCAGGATCAAGTCCTCATAGAATCATTTAATTTGGAAAAGACCTTTAAGGTGAATGAGTCCAACCATTAACCCAACACTGCCAAACCCACACTAAACCATGTCTCCAGGTGCCACATCTACATGTCTTTTAAATCTCTCCAGGGATGGTGACTCCACCACTGTCCTGGACAGCCTGTTCCAGGGCTTGACAACCCCTTCATTGAAAAATTTTTTTTCTAATGTCCAATTTAAACCTCCCCTGGCACAACTTGAGGCCATTTCCACTTGTCCTGTATCAAGTATTGCTTGAAACTTGTGAGAAGAGACTGATAGCCCCTCACTAGTCTTCAGCCTTAGAATTGAAGTTTAGAGGAACATTGTATATGCTTGGATTAATAGTAGTCTAGCATAGAGCAAATCATAAGGAAAATTAGGTCTCTCAATCAAGCCTTCAATTCCTTGAGGCAGATGTTCCTATCTGGACATATTTAGCATACAGTCAGGATAATAAGAGATTTGAGATGCTTTGGGATGATTTAGGTAACTCTGAGTCATTTTTTTCAGAAAGTTCCATATTTTTAAATAGGCTAAAAGATTTATGTAACACTATTGCTAAATCATTCAGAAATGTTTTATGTTAGTACAAATATAGTAACACACATTTTATATGTAAAAATATATAGTACTTATGTCCTTGCATGTAATTTTGGAGAGATTTTCCACACTGAAGGGTAAAAATAGAAACTAAAATAACAGTTGGACCATTTACCTCACCTTTAGGACCGTGAAAAAAATATTTCTGCATCATTACATCAAATTGATCTCTATAAAATCTAGTGAAGACTGTTTCAGATTTACACACATAGAACTTTTAAGTAAATGAGCATTGCATGACAGTAGGAACATAATAGGAAATGTTCAGAGAAATGTAGGTCATTAAAGAGAAGGTAAATAAATGCAGTTTGACCTAAGTAGTCATTTCATGAAATTGGGTAATTTCACCTTCAACCTCATCTCTCCTGTTTATTGTAAACTGGGAGACTACAATAAAACTATTAAATTATATCAATACCTTTAGAGATTTCTTTAGAGATTGTTTAAATACTTTTACTGTCAAGAGAGGCACAGTATTTTATTTTCTTTCAGAACCTTCTGCAAATGATCTTTGCTGCCAATTCCACCTGCCAAAAATAATTAAAATACAGCGAAAGTGAAATGCCTTTGGTAGCACTTCTGTGCCTTTGTTGTTTTAAAGTGAGGTGCAAGACTTACACTTGTCACTTCGACATTAAATAGGGATCCTCTGAGAAATCTTTATTTGCTAATTACAGGCAGGAAGGGTCATTGATGGAGAGCCTTAAACCTTTGAAGGTAACAGCAGGATTAAATGCTCGTGTATCTGTCCATAGGGAATCCAACATGCTCCCTGAGCAGAGACATCTCTGCCAGCTAAGGAGCTGATCCAGATCACTGTCCTGTTCTGTCCCATCTCTGTCATATTTGCAGCCAATGTAATTATCCCAGCCTAAAGCTGACTGGGAAAGAGCAGAAGCAGGTAACTTGTATTTTTAAGGCAGACTAACCTCTTCTCACTAGACCCTCCCAAGCAGAAGACCTTTTTGCTGTCGAAGAGTGTTAAAAGAGGTGTAAAAAATGCAATATAAAATACTTTTTTGATATATTTATTATTTCCTTATCGGCACCAACTCGGTTTGTTGCATACCAAGATCTGCAGAACAATAAGTACTAGTTTTCTATACATGACCTTCTTTTCTAGTTATCATATGGAGAACAGGGATGGGGAGCAGATTTACAGAGAGAGGTGGATTTTCAATGCCAAATCATGAAAAATCTTCTCTCCCCCAAAAACCTGCAAACCATCCTCAGCTGCTACCAGCGTAGGCATAGGGAAGCAGCACGAGTGAGGAGAGTCTTTGAGGCGCAGCTTCAAAGCTGTGAAGATCTAAGCAGGTTCCCTTTAAATGTTTTCCAGAGGCCCCACATGGATTAAACTCTGAGACAAGTGAAGGATTTGGATGGACTCAACCATGTGTCTTTACCACATCCAATAGAAGGCAAAGGAAGGCTTTGGTTCCCAACAGAGGGATAATGTTTGTCTGTGCAGACCCTACAGCCTGTAGGCTTGTGGGTTCTGGCTTGGTGAGGTACTGCTGGGTAATGCTTACAGGGATTTTGCAGGCTTGGTCCAGTGATTTATTCTATCCTTAATTTCTTGAAGAAACGTGCATTTTTCCAAGTACAACTTTCCAGGACTCTGTATTAGGAGACATAGAACTGAAATTTCTCTTCTGGCTGTATATTTTCTACAGATCATCTCTGCCAAGAGGAGGTAATAGGCGCCAGTTGCTTCAGACAAGCTGTTTTCAGCACAGCATTCTTAGCTGTTTCCAACCTGGCAGGTGTCAGAGTTTTTTCCCAGCCTTACATGGCACTGCTATCATATTTTCATGGCCAGTTGGGTTGCAGGCATTATATATGTATATGCAGTCTCGCTGTCATTGCAGGCTTGCATAAATTCTACTCAAGCAGAAAGACAGCATTTTGGGGGCAATTAGGGCTTCTCTCTAGATTTATAGTCATAGCCATTTGCAGAAGCATCTAACATCAGAGACAAGGCGAGCTATTGCGCCCTCACATACCTGATGAGATGAGTGCATGATAAATCAGCAGCTGTTCTTCAGAAGGATGAGGGATGTTGCACTTAGGAGAAGTGACACTTCATCAAGTTTGTCCTACTGCAAAAGTCCAAAAGAACAGAGAAAACTGAAGAAAAAAAAAAAAGTCAGGTGGCATTCATCCATCTAGGCTTTTTTATTATCCATATGCTTGTACTCTGAGTGTTGATATATATCTGAATGGATATAGAGATAGAGAAAACCTTTCAGTAGTTCACAGCAATCAGTAAAACAAGGAAAAAACCTACCCTTACAACAAGCTTTATTTCTGAACATCACATTTATTAATCTGCTGTGTTTTCTAAAACTGAAGCCTCATGTTCATTTTTACTATACATTGTGTGACCTTGTTTCATATGATCTTGTATTTGTGATGAACTTCAGCATCTGATTTTTACCTGGACATGTAAAAAGCACCGTGTGAAGTGGAAGTTCAATTTTTCTATTAGAAAGGTTTTAGGAAAGCACCATGTTTCTTTGAAAATGCCACCTCTCAAATAGGAGTGATGAACAACAGTAAATTACTGTGAAACAAAGTGAGTTTTCAGGAATGAGGTAGAAATGGGTTGGGTAGAGGGAAGACATTATGCACTGAGCCATAAAAGGCATTTTTTCCTTTCACACTGGGTTATTTCTTGCCACTTGTAGGCTGCAGTTGTTTTTCAGAAAATGACAATATGGAAATGTGTAGCTGATAAAGTACCTCTGAGCAAAGATTATTAAAAATGACAGACACATTTCTGTGTATTCGATAATGTAAGGAGTAGAGGTAGTACAGCACATTGGTATTATATCAGAATATTTCTCTTTTCTGCATAATCCATAATGTCTGATGTAAGAATGTAATCTTGGGCTTGCTTGCAGGAGTAATTTTGTTGGGACTCAATAAGGCACCTAAAACTTGCTTGACTTTAGGAGCATCTTTCAGTCCACCATTATTCAAGGCAGCGCTAGTAAAGGTGTGCTTTTAAGTTTTGGCTTAAACACTTTGCCAAATTTAGGCTTTAGAATTTAACTGCTCTCCATCAGTTAGAGCTCACTGTATCACATTTGTAATAGTATACTGAAGTTGGTGACTTTTCAGTTGGAAAGGCTTCCTTTAAACATGTGATCTTCTCAAATGTGGCCTGTGATTTTTTTGGTGCTGCAAAACTCAACTGACTGAGACTTGTAGAAACATTGTCGTGTTTGGAAAGGGAAGAATCAAACCAGAAGAGAAGGTGACTCTAGGAGTAGGTTTCAGGTAGTACATCCTAGTCTACCATGTCCTCCTCCTGCCCTAGCCTTCAACAGTGGGACTTTCTATTGTTCACTGGTCTAGTTTTTCTCTCTTTGGAATCATTAGTGACTGGCATCTGGAGTTGGCATCACACAGCCAAGTCATCTGCTGGGACTGGCTGGAATATTAGACTGTGAAATGCCACTCTGAATCTTTCTTGTGAACTTCTTGGCCTTTGACACGAGACCCATTTGTATCATTATCTCCTTGCCAGGCTTCACGGGTTCCTTTCTTCTCCATTTCATTCCATCTTTGGGATTGAGGCCATTCTCTACTCATAGCATGTGGTAGCTGAGCCAATCTGAAAGGAGATCAACATGGTTCCTTGGATAGTGCTTTCAAAGTTTACTGTCAGGCTAAAGCTACATTTGAAAATTAGTTTGGATTAGTATAGAGTTAAAATGCACTTTTTAAAATAACTCCATGTGTGGACATTATCTGTATGATATGACTGTATTTGTAAATGAATGCACACTGTATGGGTAAATTCATTAAATAACTCTGTGCATGTATGTATGTGAGAATGTGTGCATAAATAGAAATTTTCAGTTGACATCTATGTATTTGCAGTAATTTGTAACCAAACGTAAAATTCTCTGACATTATCCTTGAATTATGATTAGCATTGGCTAGAGCATGAATATTAATTTTCAATTACTTTTTGGGTTTTTTTCCAGCTCTTCTTTATGCAACTATTTTTGGAAACGTCACCACCATTTTCCAGCAAATGTATGCCAACACCAACCGATACCATGAGATGCTGAACAATGTGAGGGATTTCCTAAAATTATATCAAGTCCCCAAAGGCCTTAGTGAAAGAGTCATGGATTATATTGTCTCAACTTGGTCCATGTCTAAAGGAATTGACACAGAAAAGGTATGAGTACCTGAGGTAACAATTTAGATAGCAAGAGTTTATGTCCATTGTGTGCTTTCTTAAAAAGAGAACTGTATAACAGCATATAACTTACTAACAAATCCTTAACTGCATGCTACTACTTTATTATGTTTGTGTTTGGAACAAAAGCTGGTTGTTTTAAAAATGAACTGTTTTGAAAATATGCCTTTATTTTTCATTATGGTAAATGTTTGCTGCTTTCCAGTCTTAGTTTGTCTAAATATTTAAACAATGTCAATGTACTTAACTATTGAAATCAATGGGAAATTAGTCTTCAGATTAGTCTGAGAACATGATTTGGTGTCTAAACTACACTGGTATTATCCTGAGAAATGCTGGCATCTGTGGATTGCAATTAAATGAGTTTGATTGGCTTGGACCTTTTGCTGATGCCCAGGACATCGACATATCCATCAGCATAATTAGTGTAGGATTTAATGGCAGTAGAGATTGATCTCCTTGAGCTAGAATCTCTGGGCTAGCACTTCAGGCCTTTCGTAGGGAGATACAGAAAATGTGATACTGTTGGTATCCATGCAGGGTAGAAGTCCTACAGGACTTCAGCCCTCAGAAAGGACTGGTCGTTTAGGTTTCTTCAAAAGCTGATTAAAGCAGAAGGTCATCTTCTGAGAGTGATTTATCGTTTGCCAGGACAGACCTCATGACTTGTTCTCAAGGCCTCTCTTTCTGCATGATATGTGCAGTCAATCTGCCTGGCCTTGAATATTTCAGAGAGCTGAAGTCAGATGGGAGGGGTTCCACCTGCAGTGCCTTGAATGTAGGTAAGATAGAACAGCTTTAGGTCTAGATTTTTGGTCCGTGGAGATCAGCGATGCTCCTGTGGCTTCTGTGGACCTGATACACATCAGCTTAAATTAGGCAGTCAAGCTTCAGTAACCATGATTTCCCTCCCAAGAACTAAAAAGTTTCCAAGGGAGGGTAAGGAAGCATCATGACAGATTAATATCTTGAAATATCTAGTGCTTATGCAGCTTTGAAGTTCTTTCCTCAGTTGAATCTATTGGGCAATATGAGATGTGATGCAGATTGTTCAGGGAGGCCAAGATGAAGTGTCTACACTAAAAAATTTAGTCTTACATCATGCTGATGCAGCAGCAGTTCTGTTATTAATCATCTGCTGTGAAATGCAGTTTACTGTCGTAAATACAACCGCTTTAAGTAACAAAGATTTTTATTTCTTTGATTCTTGTGCTTCAGTATTCCACGTTCTTTAGTATGTTAACTTCTTATACACTAATACCCTAACTTCCCAGTCCTGATTCATACAGTGTTGAGTGAGCTTTCATATTGCAAATACTGTAAATGCATTCAATCCTATTGTGTAAAAGTCAAACCTCATGAAAATTCAATTTTCATTTGCATTTATCTCCTTGCAGTTGAGCCAGAGTCCTGTGTTACCCCACTACAGTTTCATTACATTTTAATGATGCTTTGCAGTTAATTAGGAGAACCTATGCTTTAATTACTGAAATTTAGTTCTATAGTTTCCGCATGTCCGGTTTTATAGATTATAAAAATGCAGTTAGAGCCCTAATTTTCGATTCATGGTAAGCAGTGTTCTCTGGTCTGTAAGATAGAGTGGCTGCTTAGCTAGATAATTAATATGCCTGTAAAATCTGTGACTTAGGATTTTAACAGTTTTTCCTTGGTGAAGACTTGCCTAAACATAGGCCTGGATCCAAACCCTATTTTAAACAGTGGAAGGATTTCAGGAACCTCTGCATCTGGACATCAGTAGTTGCAGCTAATTGAGCTTCCCAGAAAAACCCATGTTACAGAAGAGCAGAGACAAGATAAATGTAAGAACTTGAGCACTGGTTTGAACATTTTGATGTTTTGTGTCTCTTACAGTCTGCAAGTCCACAAAAGCAACAGCACCCGTGGCCTGTAGTGCCTGCAAAGAACATCACAGGGTCTGTAAGGAGTGTAGGAATCAGGCATTTTGCTTCCTGATGCAGGAGAAAGCTTTAACTTTAGCAGAAGGTTGGAAAGCTGTGACGTAGCCAGCCTTCCTACATTTATCTCCACTCAGGAAGGTGTTATGATGTGCTTCACCAAAACAAATGAGGAAATGTTGTAAATCCCAGCTGAAAAATCATAGAAACAGTGGTACAGTCCCAGAGATTAGTCATCTAGGGTGGATTGTTTCTCTTGCCTTAGTTCCTTCATTACACCTTCAAGCCCTGCCATAAGATCCCCTGCATTTAAATTGAATGTCTGTACCAAACCTAGAGCAGGCAAGTGGCTGTGAATACACTACAGGGAACTTCAAGGTACCCAGTGTCAGTTCAGATTTATTACTGTAGAAAATTAGTGGGGCTAATGGGACTACACTGCACCTGCAGCTGAGCTGCTAAATCCAGATAGTGCTCCAACCTAGGTTGGAAGAGGGGGTTATTGTCCCAGGTTTTGAATTGTTTTTCTGCACTGCTTTGTCTGACAGCCTGGACCTGACCTCAGGGGTTTCTACCAGTCTGGTTTTCAAAGCTCCAGTAGTGACATTCTGACCAGTCTGTTGTCTGGATATATTTGCCTCACACAATTTCCCATTCTCCCTAATTTTTATGAACTTTTCATTAAGCTTCTTACTATCTTACAAAACATGTGTGCTCATGACACATGATAATTAGTGAGGAATTTCAACTTTTCATTTTCCATCAGACAGCTCAGACAGTTTCCATCATCCAAGGGTGTTTTTCAACCTAACATACACGATTACATCCTAAATTGTTCCAAATATATCTACATTGTCACTTTGGAATGTGTTTTGTGACATCATTTGCTACAAATTTATAATACATTTCATTCATTCAGTCAGGATGTTGAAATGGCTTTGTTTTGAAACCCAAATGAAAAGCACAAGAAGGAAGAATGAGTGTTACAGTAGGTTCCTATGGTGTTGAACCATCCTAGTATTGATGGACTAAAAGTAAACACACGTGCATGTGTTTCTTTGATAACTAAAGATTTTAAATACATATACTTGAAATTAAAACATAGGTTAGTAGGTTGATTGGAATTACTACCACTTCACATGTGTTGTTTTGTTGCCTCAGATCTCAAATATTTATCCTTGAATGACACACTCAGTGTGTAGTCCCAAACAAACTCTTGGCTAAAACGTGGGAACTCAAGGCAAAGTGGAAGTCAGCATGGAGGAAGTAAAATGAAAATGTAGCCTTTGCTGCTTGTGTAGCAAGATGTCCAAAACAGAACTTTGCCTTAAAGCCACAGTCTCTTTTCCTTGCATGTGGGAGAGGACTTCATCTCCCACACTGAAGTGACGGTGCTTTAAGCTCAGAATTTTGGATTCCCCAGTCTCCTTGGGAATAGCTCATCTTCAAATCCTACCTTCAAACCAGAGCACCTCAGCCTGTCTCTGAGTGTTCACAAACAAGGAATTAACAATGACACTAAAAGCATTAGCATATTTATTATTATAACTTAAGGGGAAGCAAGTGACCTCTGATCCATAATCTTAAATCACTTAAGCATGAGAGCCCTCCTCTTGACAGCTGGGATGATATATGTAATACATGCACATGGACTCATGTCCTGATGTAACAGTGGCTCAAACAAGATGGAATTTATTTTATTTTTTTTTTATGTTTAATGATACAGATTTCAGCGTTATTCATCTAATAATGAGCAGGGCTAAAAACATGACAAACCTGAGAAGCCTTTAAACTCTAAACAATATCTCTCATCCATCAGAACCTGTTTTTTTTGGGGTTCTTTTTGTGAGAGTTAAAAAATGGTCTGTATATGACCATTTACAAGCAGCTAAATAAAATCTTTACAGTAGTAATTTGATATATGAAACACACTGAATTCTAATCTCTTAGTTTTTATTAAAATCTCCAGGCAGCAAATGAGAAATTTATAGATATTAGCTCTTCTGTAAGAAATAGGTCATTATCCATGAAAACAGAACAACCATTAACTAACATGTAGGTGTTTCAAGGTCTTATCTAATGATGCTGCTCTGAAATGTCAGTAAAACCCAAAGATTTTCTCTTCTTGACCTCTGTGTTGTTGGATGGCTTAGAATTTGTTCAGAAAGCAATTAAATAAATGTCTATCATGTTTTAACAGTAGTTTCCTTCAGAAAAGCCATAGGTTGAAAGAGAAAAAAGGCATCTTATTTAGTTTCAACCTGAACATCAATGGCAATTGGGATAATGAGAGCCAATTTCACATTGCACTGACTGAAATGGAAATCATGAGAAAATTACACAGTATTAAAACTATTCACTGCTGGCCCCCTAAGCTTTCATACAGGAGAGATGGGTTTAAGGTAAATAGATACAGGTTGTGCCTTCATTAAAAGTTAATTTACACAAGGACAATGCAATTTATTCATGTTTGCTGTTAATAAGATCTTCAAGAGCCGTAGAAATAATTAGTGATACCCTGAGACACGTAGAGGAATCAGGCTGCCATTCCTACACATCACATAGAGGTGTCTGTAACTGCTGGCTGGATTTCCTCATGGAAGACCAGGGTAGAAGGCTTCCAAGACTCATGGCCAAAGAGAACTCCTACAAAATTAGCTGTAACAGCTGCATACAATTCCCTGCTGCAAAGGGAAGGTAAAAATCGTTTGGACAAGTGTTTTTGTTTCGTTGTAGAGGCGAGGTTGTTGGTCGTTCCTTGCAGATCGGGACGAGGTGAACAAGAAGTCGTCCCTCACCTCACAGAGCTGAGCTAGGACCAGGTACAGTGTGAATCCACGGTTCTTTGGAGAGCGGGATGCAGGAGAGACGGTCAAGGTCTCCCTCTCCTTCCCACAGGTCCGTGAGTGGGGCCTGTGCACTGGTGGGGCTTTATGTTTCCCCTTCGTGGATAGCATGGATTATTTACCTCCTGTACGCACTCTGCAGAGCCAGGAAAGACTATCCACAATTATCTCTTGACTCTTGGATGTATATCTTGGATGTACTGTCTTGGGACTGATACAGAATGAGCTGTGAACCTGTCATGCTTGAGAAAATGCCAGGGATATGGAACAGCTCACAAGCTTATTTCCTGGGGGAATAAGTACCTGAGTGGATAGGTCAGGCATTTTTCTGAGCACTGCCACCAAAGGGATGGAGCAGACAAGGGGCTGTCTATTCCGGAGACAACATCTTGGGGAAAGTCTTCTCCAGATCTCTTTTCATTCTTCATTTCCTTGAATGTCTTTACATAATGATGGATGTTTTAAAATGGAGCCACTTCCAGAAGGAGCTCAAAATAAAATAATCCACTGATCGATTTCCTTCTTCCAAGGGTGACCTTTGTGCCAGAAGCTGTTGCTCCAAAAACTGTTGTGACTTGAGAAATCCTTTGATGTCTGCCATATTCTTTCTGATGTTTCTTTTTCTTCTTTTATCTATAAAGTCGATTTTTAATGACAGATTTCCCTGTGGTCTGCTATCCTTTGCCCCATTAGAAGGCCCTGCAATAATTTTGCTTGGTACAGATATTACAGCAAAACTGAAAACACTAAAACCTCTAAAAGTAGAACCCCTAGGCAACCTGGGGTCTACTACCTTGGATCATCAGTGGATGTGACTAGTGTGCCACACTTTTCAGTGCATTAGACAAGCCAACAGCCCCTTTGCTGGTGAACCACTTGATTCCTTAAAAGAGGCATAGTGATACCTCTCATCTTCCCCTGATTTTCAAACCCCTAGCCAGCTTCTTTCTGTGTTGACAAAATGGAATTTAATGGACTCCACAGCCAATTTCTTGTAATTTTCTTAATGTCTCTTATTCGTGTTACTCAGCTAAAAAAACCCACTTAATTTTGTTACTACACCACCAAATCTATCCATTTGAATCACTGGTTCAGCTCATTTATTATTAGTAAGAAAACAAGCCAAACTCAACTTAGACATAATTTTCAAATCGTGATTTCTGAGCATTTAAATCTAAACGACCTTGGATTCTATTGCAATTAAAACAGAATGCACCGTTGCTGCTGAAATTCAGTTCTTAGTGCCAAGATATTCAGTGATGTATTAAAGATTACCCTAAAGCATGCAGGGTTAATTACTGCTCAGCTCCCTATATCACCTCCGAGTTACTTACAAAATTACCTGATTATTACAGGAAAATGCTCTGTGATTTGCCAATCTGCTGTTTTCTTACCTTTGCCTCTTTGGCCTCCATCCAGTGCTGAATGTAACACTTTTGGCCAGGCCTGAAAAAGAATTCAACATTCAAATGAGCCAAATCTTTCTAAAAATCTGAGTAACTTGGTCAGGTGCCTAGTGAGTATTGTGGGGTTTTTTTTGGAAAGAACTGACCTTGATTGTGGCTGCTGAATATGTCTGAAAACCCAGAGTGGCCTTTCTCCACAAAATAAAAAGAGCTATCTGTGGTCTCGAATGGGTAAGAAGTTGTAGGAGTTTATTATATGTATTTTCAAAGCTGACATTCTTAGTATCTCTGATATTTGTTACAGTTATTCATTTAGGAAACAGTCCTTGTTATTACAGCACAAAGACTGTCTAAGCTCTTTGCTTGAGTATCAACCAACATGTTCCCTACCTGCAACCCCCAGAAAGTGACAATCCTGTGTGCTGAAAGAGGATTGACAGTAGATAATGTTCGTGATTCACTGGCCTCTGCCCTTTTTGTTAACAAGTCTTAACAGATTCTATAATATCTGCTAAGCCATCCTGTAGTGTTATCCAGCTGGGGAAGGCTTTTTAACAAATACTTAAACCTGTAAACCCATCCTAAAAGATATTGTTTGGACATGCTCTTAATCTGTACAGTTTTTGTTTTGATTCATTTGCTTTTGACTTTTTTTTATAATCTCTGCTCCCTGTAGAGTTCTTTGAGCTGTTCTAGGGGCTTATCTTAAACTGCCTGACCATGCTGAGGAAACGGATGAGGGAGTTAAAAAATCAGATGGAACCTCCTCGGAAATTTAATTCCCACCCCCTGACAGAGCTTGAACTGAAAAGACAGTGAGACCTTTTGTGCCAATTCCCTGTGGGTCTTCCAGAGCTGGTTGCTTTCCCGATCTCTAGCAGCACCCACAAGCTGTTCACTCACCATCAGCATTTTACATATACCATGGGGTGCTCTAGAGATGATAGTGGTGTTCACTCTCTGTATTGGGTGTCATGTTGGGGTCTGTGCCAGCTGGGTGCCAGCTTGTGATGGCAGAGCTCAGCAATTGTCTTATACTGGCTTTGAGGAGGTTTTGTTTTCTGTGCAGAGAGGGAAAATGATAGATGTTATTCTGTGCTTTACTTTCTCCTCTCTCGGCTTTGTAGTAGTTCAGGTCTTTGTGGATACATGTGCTGCTCGTGTGTGACACGGAGCCTTGCTCCTTTTCTGGTGGAGTCACAGTTTATACAGCCAGCAAAGATTTTCCTCTGGGTAGAATTCAGACTTCTCCTCTGATTTTGCACTGATACATAGCAGGCTCTGTTCTTTCACGCTGCTTGGATGCATATGGGAAAGATGACTGCAGAGTCTGTGGCTACAGATTTATTACAGAGCAACTTCTGTAGCAGCACAAGCATCTGGTCCCAGCAGACTTCCCGCTCCAAGTCGTGAGCTCCAAACCCATCAGTTACTAAAGCATTGCTGTCAGTGACCTTAATATTCTGCCTGCCTTATAAACTGCAGGTTTCACTGAGAAAGGTCTTCAAATCTCTAAGGAAATATTCTCTTAAGAAATTTGTCTTGGTGGTTTTTGCTGCGCTGCTGAAAGAACACACAGGGTAGAACAAATGTCCCAGCTGAACTTTGGTTCTATTAACATAATGTGTTTGAGGCATTTCCTTTACAGTGAAAAAAATGACTAAGCATTATAGGGTATCCTTTCCCTTCAACTAAATTTCTTTTTTACACCCATACATGTGCATTTTGACACCATATGGACTCAGGGACAATCATGTTGCTGCTGGTTTGTATCTTTTTAGCTGCGTGCTGCCTTAAAAATGCTGAGATCTCAGTAAGAGCATTTCACAGTAAGAATGTCTAATTCTTGTCAATAAGGGATCATTTTCAAGTGAATATTTGTCTGAATTTGAAGTGCTCATTTTCTGATCTTAGGGTCTTTGGCCTATTTATCATTAGCTTCCAAATGCCTCTGTGTGATCCTGTATCTCATTATGTGTTCTCTTTGGAAGCATGAAAATTACTACTTACTGTAATCTGTGTCACCAACAGCCCCTTTGAATAGTACAAGGAATAGAGAAGTTGGTGGCATCTGTGAGACTCCTTCTGCATTCATGACATTGGTATTTGTAAACACTAAAAGAAGTGCTGCTGAGACAGGCTGGAGCTCATGGAGCCCTTCAGCGTACACTAAACATGTAGCTGAATGTTGCAATTCTCTATCTTTGCTCTCTTTTTTCCCCTACATATATCTACATTTATCTCTGGTAGTCAACAATATCTTACCGTGTCTTTTAATATTAAATATTTCTTTTAGTTTTCGTCTTTTTCACTCTCTGTTCTCATTGCCTGTGTAGCAGGCAAGAAAACTCAAATTAAGAGTATTTGTTCCTGGCTAAGTCTTGGATCATTACTCATTTAGTGCTGTACTAGTTGATAAGTGCTGTCTTCATGTGTCTACATACAATGATATGCCATTAGGAGAATCACTTTATCATGATACCAGAAAATTTCTGAATTATGCTTTTTGAGGTGGGCTTTTTCTGTGCAATGGAATTTTTTCCATCTCTTCATATTACAGTGTGTCTATAAAAAGAGCAATTCTTTGAGTGCTCACTTTTAATACTCTGTATATAAGTCTGTATCTGTGAGGAAATAGTATGCTGCTTTGCAGCCAAGTGGCTTTTATTCTTGAGGGACTCAATTACTTTGCATTCCAAAAGACAAAGGGGCCTGGAACATCTCAGAATCTTACAGGAACAACTTCTGCAATAGTTTAACCAATTTTTCCTGCAGTTTGGAAGCTTAGAAGATAAAATTCAGTAATCAGTCACGTATGAACACAGACATTTTTCTTAAGAGCAGTGTTTGAGAATTTGTAGCTCGTGACCTTGTTAAGTTAAAACCATTCACTTCTCTGAAAGTATTAAAGGGACGTGAAAAACTTATAACCATCGTTTAGGCGCAAGAGTAGATAAAAATGTTAATAATCATCAATCATGGCACAAAAGAAAGCAGAATTTTTCATTAAGTTACTATTGAGATGAAGAAAGATGTCTTGTTTCTGTTTTATTATAATAAAGACAAACTTTCTGTTTGATCCAGAAGTAGGGCCGAGATGGAACAATCACTTTCCAAAGTAATCTTTGTTTTTTGCTGAAAACCTAAGGTGAGCCCATATTTCTAATGGTAAATGAAATGACTCAGGAAAATAGAAGTTTGTGAAATTGACATCTGTCCCTAATAAAATTATGGAAATGTGCTACAGAATATGGTCAACAGTGACTCAGACAAGACATTACTACTAATGCAAATGATGGTTTATGGAGAATATGTCTTGTCAAATGTGTATATTATTAATTTTTATAATAAAAAACACTTATGCAGCATATTTTAATGTGTTCTGTACAACATTTTGTTACAGAAAAATATCATTAACCCAAATTGACTTACTCTGTGTTAAATCAAATAAAAAAATAATTATCTTGTAGCTCTGGGAAGGTGGTTGTAAGTGAGAAAGCCTCATGCAGGGGGAAGTTTCTGAAAAGATACTGTACTTCATAGTGTTAGGCACAAAAAGCATCATCTACCTCTCTTGTTTTTCTTAGGATGAGATTGAGAAATGACCTGATCATTTTCTGTAAACACCTGCATGTGGGAGAGATTCCTGATGATTGCAGGTCTTTTATCTGAACAAGATGATAAGATTCTCTGGCTGTTGGCTGAAAACTAAAAAAGGAATCAGTTCAGAAACAATATGTTTTGAAAGAAAGAGTAGCTTTCCCCTGGAACAACTACTCTATATCATTTGAAAACATTAAATCAAGGCCTTCTAGGCTATAATTTTGCCAGGTATTCTGGGATTGATGTGAAAATTGTTAATGCAAGAGGTTAGTGTAGATGGTTGCAGTAGCCCCTTCTCACCTCAGACTGTTACAGTACAGAGAATAGGAGAATAATTTGTATTACACCTTTTTACGTTCATTATGTCTTTGACTGCAAAGGAACTTTGATATATTTAAATAAGGAAAGGACTAAATATTATTATTGAAATAGAAGCTGTTTATTCTTTTCACATACTGTGTTTTAGGACCTTTAGTAATGCTTTGCAATAGTAAGTTTTATACCTCTTCTTCACTGAATAGAAATTAAAATCATGGCTTTACTTCATTATTAACATGACCATTTGCCTCAAAGCTCAGTCAGGGTTACCAGAGTCTCTCTCTGCTAATATTCAGTGGTCAACTCATTGACCCAATGTCCCTGCCTCCCTCACTATCTGCAGAGCAAGCTGCCAGATTAATTCCCTACAATGAGAAATTAATCAGTACTATCGATCTGCAGTCTTCTTTATATGAGACTTCCAGAGTACTCTTAGTCTCAGACTCTTTTCTGATGATTTGTCCTAGAAAAACATTGAAAGGTTTTATATGTTTCTCAGTGCAATTAGCTACCAGGCATTTGAGGGTTATAAGGACGTTAGTGTGTGTGATGGATGAAAAGACAGAATGGGAGAGATATGTGGCCTGGAAAAGCATTAATGGAGTCTGAATGGACTTTTTACTCACTGAATAATCCACCCAGCAGACTGGCAGTTTTTCCCCAGTTTGCTGTTGTGTGCTTATGAACCCTTGTACACCCCAGTTTATTGTAAAAATTTATAGATCCTGCTGTATCCCCATATTGTCCCTATTTCTCCCTCAGGCTTCCCCTTTGAAAGCTGCTTATCTCTTCTTCTCCCCTGTCTTCCCATGCCTCTGTTACTGATAAGCTGTAACTATCACAGTGCAGAGAGAGCTACAATTAGTCAACCCTCTCTGATATTCGAGAGTTCCACCCATCTCTCCCCTGTCCCCCTACCACGTCTTTCCCTAAGCTGTCAATCTCTTGCTTAGCGTCCACCCCTCAAACCGCGGTTTTTTAAACCCTTGTTTCCCTTGAATAAACTGGCATTGCATCACGAGACCTCAACTGTGTCCGAACCCTAACTGCAGTGCTCGGTCCCAATTTCCCCTATCCCTGCGGACCGAGGCGAGTGGCTCCCAGACGTGGAGCACAGTTGAGGGCTCTCATACTGAGAGAACTCCTGTGCCTGCACTCTGGTTCAGGCGACGCCGGGGAAGGCGCTCGTCCCCGCCGGTCCTCTCCAGCAGAACGGATGGCTGCGGGCTTGTAGAAGCTGCGCGGGTCAACGCACCGCACAAGGTGAGCTGCTGGGGACATTCCCTGCGCCCTACCCCATCACCCATACCCCGATTGGACACTGAAAGAGAGGATTTTCCATCCGAGACTGGAGTGGGGACCTGCACCATGGGACTCACTCTCTCGACCTCTCAAAAATTTGTATATCGGCGCTTGAAAGATTTTCTTATAGAGCATGGCCATCCGCTAGACAAACGATCAGCTAAAGCGCTTGCCAGATGGCTTGACCACAAAAGCTATAAGCTTGCCGAGGACACTGATATCGAGAAGTGGCAAGCTGTGGGATATGACCTCTGGCGGGACAGTGATAAGGGGGACAGTTTAGCCAAAGAAGCTCTTATCGGGTGGCGTCTAATTCTCATGGTGCTACAGCACCAGGTGATGAACAAGGATATCAGCCTCCCAGAAACTGAAACTAAAAGGGCGGAGATGGACACTGGGCAGACAGATACACCATGTGACAGGGAAGGGAAGAAACCATCGCGGCGATCTCAAAAGGATATCAAGGAGGAGGGACACAGGGACTGCACGGAGCAAAGGCAGAAAGGGGTGGCGCAGAAAAAAACCGCGCGGAACGGGAGAAGCTCTGCCCTTAGACCGCCCCCGCCTCTGCCCGATCGCGTCAGGGATCCCTCCCCCGGCCTGCCCACAGATACGCCTACCTCCTCCAGTCCCGCCTCTTCCCCGGACCCGTCACCTGACCGGGGCGGCAGGGTAGCGAGAAGCAGGGGCAGGGCGAAAGTCAGAGCCTCTTCTCGGAAAGGTGGCCGCGCCCATAAGCCTCACAGCACCAGAGTCTGCAGCTACCCTGAACCCGGTTCAGACACAGAGGCTTACCCTGCCTGTCAGTACCTGCAGCCAGACACAGACTCCCCTGAATGGCAGCCAAAACTCCCAGACATCTGGAAGGCTTTCAGGGAAGAGGCTGCTTCAGCTAAGGATGCCGAATTCCTGAAAGCGTTTCCTATTTATGTAGAAGAAGGAAAGACCCCGGAGTGGAGACCCATATCGTACCCCATGCTCAAAGACATTAAAAAAGCAATCGTTGAATATGGGCTGGGAGCACCCTTTACCATCGGGCTGCTAGAATCCTTTTTTCTTGCTTATACATTAATTCCTTATGATATTCGCGCAGTAATAGGAGGATTGTTCACCACAGTGCAGTCCTCAGTATTTGAGGCTGAATGGAAAAAACTGATTACTGTATATGTGAATGAAAAAATGGAAAGAAGAGGAATTCCTATCCAGCAGGCAATAGATATGCTTTATGGGGAAGGGAACTATTCTAGTAGGAAGGATCAAGCTAGAATTGACCCCAAATTTTTAGAAGTAATCAAAGAATTGGCATTAGAAGCTGTGAAGAGGGTAGCTAATGCCTATGTTCAGACACCCTCCTTCACTCTTATTAACCAAGGTACAAAAGAACCTTTTGTGGAATTTATAACCAGGTTAAAAGAAGCAATCAGCCGGCAAGTCCATCAAAAGGAGAGCCAAGAAATTTTGTTTAATAAATTGGTTATTGAAAAAGCTAATGAGGACTGCCAGAAAGCATTAAAAATGTTAAAAAATCCCTCCTTACTAGAAATGATAGAAGCCTGTAAGAACATAGGCTCTAATTCCCATAAGGCACGTCTATTGGCTGCTGCTTTTACAGGGCCTCAGCATTGTTTTGAGTGTGGGGAGAAAGGACATTTTAAAAAGCACTGTCCTAAATTAATCCCTGAACCAAATTTACCTAAAACCTTATGCCGGAGGTGTGGGAAAGGGCGTCACTGGTCCTCTAGTTGCAGGTCCATAACCAACCTCAATGGTGAACCTCTGCCCCCCAGGAGATCCCCAGGGCCAAGGAAAAAAGTCACATTTCAATCCTTGCCTGATCTTCGCCCCTGCTCCTGTGAACATCAGGGAAACGGGGAGCAGAGCGCCCGGGGGGGCGCGATGACACAAATCACCCCTGCTCTCCGCTCAATCCTGCGTCCCACACCTCACCCTGTTACCCTGTAAGCCCAAAGCCTCCAGCAGATCCTATTCCCCTGAATCCAACAGACCCTATTCCTGTTCCATGTGTTTCCCCTAATTTTGCAAACCCTGTTCCAGTTCAAAATCAATGTGTTCCCCTTAACTGGACCATTCTCTCTGTTACTCAACCCTCAACACACCTAAACTCCTATGAGCAATTGGCCAGAGTCAGGCCATCTGCCCCAGTAGACCCTGACAAAACATATCTAATGATATCACATCTCTCAGCAGTGGCTAAGGGAATCATTGTTGTACCTACCCTCCTGACAGGACTTACAAATACCAACATTGCTATATGCCTAACTGTGCATCTCCCTCCTGTGCAGCTAGATGAACGCTTCCCCGTGGCAAAGATGATCTCCACAGATGACCTGCTCTGCGTGAAATCCTCAGATGAGGAGCAGAGGGAGGAAGCACTGAGGGAAGTCCACTGGACTACCTCAGTGAAAACCTCCCGCCCACTTCTAACATGTCTGGTTTATTTTTCACAGCCTAAGCACCCCCAGAAAGTCAAAGTAGAGGGCTTACTGGATACAGGTGCTGATATATCGATCTTTGCCTCCAAAGACTGGCCATATGGCTGGCCAGCTCAGTCTACTAACGTCAGAGTCAGTGGGATAGGAGGATCACAGTATCCTGTCAGGAGCAAAGAGGTACTAACAGTCTATGGACCAGAGGGGAGACCAGCATCGCTCCAACCGTATGTACTTAACATTCCAATCACACTGTGGGGAAGGGACGCAATGGAGCAGTGGGAGCTCACTTTGGGAACCCTGTCTCCAGATGAAAATTTTTAGGAGGGGTCACTGAGCATTTGCAGCTCCCCAAACTGAGCTGGAAGACAGAAACGCCAGTTTGGGTGGATCAGTGGCCCCTGCCCAAACAAAAGCTGCAAATTTTGAATAAATTAGTTGATCAGGAATTAGAAAAAGGGCACTTGGAGTCTTCCAGCAGTCCCTGGAATACCCCAGTGTTTGTAATTCAAAAATCCTCAGGCTCCTGGAGATTTCTCCAGGACCTGCGGAAAGTAAACGAAGTCCTGGAACCCATGGGAGCCCTCCAGCAGGGGATGCCATCTCCATCTATGCTCCCTGCTGAATGGCCTCTGGTAATTATTGATATTAAGGACTGCTTTTTTCACATATTCCTAAATCCGGCTGATTCGGTCAAATTTGCGTTCTCTGTCCCTGCCATCAATGCTTGTGAACCTCACCGCAGGTTCCAGTGGCGAGTGCTTCCCCAGGGGATGAAAAATTCTCCAACTCTTTGCCAGATGTTTGTGGCTAAAGCGTTAGAACCAATCAGGAAAAAATTTCCGCAGTCAATCATCTTCCATTACATGGATGATGTGTTGATCTGTGCCAAAACACAATTTGCTGTAGAAAAAACCCTAAATTCAACCATTGAAGCTCTAAATTCTAAAGGATTAGAGATCTCCCCTGAAAAAGTGCAGAGGGAAGCACCCTGGAAGTATCTTGGGCTCCAAATTACAGAGAAGGCTATCAAGCCTCAGTCAGTGTTAATAGACAAGCGAGTCCAAACTTTGAATGACCTCCAGAAGCTGCTAGGAGCCATTAATTGGATTAGACCTGTGCTGGGGATCACAACCAGTGATCTGCACCCATTATTTGAGCTGCTGAAGGGAGATGCTGGCCTGTCCTCTCCTAGATCATTAACAACAGAAGCTGAGAAATCCCTTGCCATTGTTGAGAGAAAAATATCAGAGAGACAGTCTTTTAGGAGGATGGAGGGACTGCCATCCTCCCTTGTAATAATTAATGAACAGAGACAACCACTGGCCCTGCTGGGTCAGTTTACTACTGATAGTAGAGACTTCTGCTTATGGGAGTGGGTATTCCTCCCTCATCAATTCGGCAAAACAATTACAACCCTAGCAGAAATGATTGGCAAGCTGATATTTAAAGGCCGCACCAGGTGTTTAGAACTCAGTGGGGAAGAGCCAGATTTCATCTACCTTCCACTGACCTCTGAGCACCTGGAAAAACTGATGCAGAGTTCTATTGATTTTCAAATTGCCATCGGAGGCTACCCGGGAGAAATCAAATTCCATCTCCCGGCGTGCCCGTTTTTGCAAAGATTGATTCCAATTCCTCTGAAATTAAAAATCGTGCAATCAGACTTACCAATTAAAAATGCAAAAACCCTTTTCACTGATGGCTCAGGGAGAACCGGAAATGCAGTTATTGTTTGGCAGCAAAATGGCAATTGGCACCAGGATATACATAAAGTTCAAGGTTCCCCCAAATCGTAGAACTCTCAGCAGTTGTTCGTGCCTTTCAAATTTTTAGTGAAGAACCAATTAATATCATTTCAGATTCAGCCTATGTTGTAGGTGTGGTGAAAAGGATTGAAAATTCCTATCTAAAAAACGTGTCTAATGAAAATCTCTTTAAGCTGTTAACCAAATTGTTGTTTTTAATAGAAAACAGAAAATTCAGCTTCTACATTGTCCACACCAGATCACACACTGCTTTGCCCGGTCCTGTAGCAGAGGGAAACCAAATCGCCGACCATTTGGCAGGTATGGTGGTCACCCCTAACCTTTATCAACAGGCAAAAATTTCACACGAGTTTTTCCATCAGAATGCACGATCGTTACAAAAACAATTCGGACTAAAATTATCCCAAGCCAAAGAAATTTTGAAAGCGTGTCCTGACTGTCAAATGCTTGCACCGATGGTTCCAGAGGGGACCAATCCCAGGGGTTTGACAGCCCTAGAAATCTGGCAGTCAGATGTCACGCACGTAGCAGAATTTGGCAAACTAAAGTATGTACATGTGTCTATTGACACCTTTTCAAAAATGATTGTGGCCACTGCACATTCTAGTGAGAAGAGCCGAGATGTTAAAAAGCATTTTCTGTCCGCATTTGCAAGGATGGGTGTCCCCAAACAGGTGAAAACAGATAACGGACCGTCTTATGTATCTGCAGACACAAAAAAGTTTTTTGAAGAATGGGGGGTACACCATACCACCGGAATCCCTCACAACCCCACGGGACAAGGCATAGTAGAGCGTGCTCACCAAAACATTAAAAATTTGCTCAAAAAACAAAAGAGGGGGAGTATTGGCCTGACCCCTCAAGAAAGATTAGAAAAAGTTATGTATGTTTTAAATTTTTTAAATATGATGGAGGAACAAGACACTCACATAAACAGAAGTCCAATAGACAGACATTTCAAATCAGATTTTACTCCATCACAGCAAAAAGCAAAAGTTATGTTTAAAGATCCAATTACAGAGATGTGGACGGGCCCTTTCCCCTTAATCACCTGGGGGAAGGGGTACGCATGTATTTCAGGCAACAACGGACCAAAGTGGGTCCCCGCAAGAAGAGTGAAGATACACCAGGACTGAGACGAAGGATGCACACTCTCCAGGCCTACGCTATCCTGATCTGTCTTCTCAGATTTGTCACCAACGTCACTGCATCCCCTCTGAGGGATTGGATGAACCAGCCCTCCGAGAACCTCTGGGTAACCCTGGCCAAGGCCACAGGCACTGACACCTTGTGCCTGACCTTGTCCAGTGCTAGTAATCCATTCAAAACCTGCCTTATAGGGATTCCTGTGACTCCAGGCAAGGATTGGGACACATTCGTGGAAAAAACCCGGAGTCTAGGATTCTTACAGCTAAATTCAGTCACCCTAGCACAGATGGTGTCCAGGCAGGCGTTTACCACCATCCCTCCACAAGAAATAGATTTGCTCGGTTCGCTACCCACTGGCAATTGTGTTATATTCCATCGGCACACAGAGCCCCACCTATTTACCCCCCACAATGTCACCGCCAATAAATTAATTTACAAAGGGGCCACTTCGCCGTGGTGCAACAATTCAATTGCCACCACAGTACCAACAGAGCACGTTCCTAGGAACATGAAGCTCCCCGAAGGGTTTTTCCTCCTGTGCGGGGATCGGGCGTGGCAGGGTATTCCTGCCTACCCGGAAGGGGGTCCCTGTACAGTAGGGAAGCTGGCTCTGTATAACCCGGCGAAGTTTCAATTAGCAGATCAATCGATTGTTCCCAAAAATAAAGTCAAAAGGTCCCTCCGTATAAAAAGAGGAAAGTCTCCCAACCCTAAAAAAAATGTAGCCCCAAAGAACCCAGTCATTCCTCCCCTTAATGCAGCACCACGTGTGGTAGGTACAATCATTACTCCACCACCACCCCTACCCTTCCCAGCAGACTGTGATTCCAGCATTCACATTTGGTCCCGCATGAAAAACTTTTGGGCTTCCTTCCCCATCCCCGGGATAGGAACTGCCCATGCCCTTTCCTTACTTTCCCACCTTGGTTGCTGGTTAACTAAAGAAGCGAATGCAACCACGAAAGCAATTGAGGGTCTGCTAGCAGACACTCAAAAGCTGAAAGAAATTAGTCTCCAAAATCGTGCAGCCATTGACTTCTTACTCCTGGCACACGGTCATGGGTGCCAGGATTTTGAAGGAATGTGCTGTATGAATTTTTCAGATCACTCACAATCAATTTATGAAAGCATACATCAACTAAAGAATCTTGTAAGAGATATCCACCAGTCCCGTGATGAAGGATTAGATGGACTTTTCGATTGGATAAAACTCCCCTCTTTACCCAATTGGTCTCGCAAAATCATAATCATGCTAGTGATTTCCCTATTTGCCCTTGTGTTCTTGTGTGCCTGTTTGCCGTGCTTTGTCATTTGTGTTCGCCAGATGGTCATCCGCAGTGTCTCCGTGAACGTCACCACGACTGAAAACAGAGAAGGGGGAGATGTGATGGATGAAAAGACAGAATGGGAGAGATATGTGGCCTGGAAAAGCATTAATGGAGTCTGAATGGACTTTTTACTCACTGAATAATCCACCCAGCAGACTGGCAGTTTTTCCCCAGTTTGCTGTTGTGTGCTTATGAACCCTTGTACACCCCAGTTTATTGTAAAAATTTATAGATCCTGCTGTATCCCCATATTGTCCCTATTTCTCCCTCAGGCTTCCCCTTTGAAAGCTGCTTATCTCTTCTTCTCCCCTGTCTTCCCATGCCTCTGTTACTGATAAGCTGTAACTATCACAGTGCAGAGAGAGCTACAATTAGTCAACCCTCTCTGATATTCGAGAGTTCCACCCATCTCTCCCCTGTCCCCCTACCACGTCTTTCCCTAAGCTGTCAATCTCTTGCTTAGCGTCCACCCCTCAAACCGCGGTTTTTTAAACCCTTGTTTCCCTTGAATAAACTGGCATTGCATCACGAGACCTCAACTGTGTCCGAACCCTAACTGCAGTGCTCGGTCCCAATTTCCCCTATCCCTGCGGACCGAGGCGAGTGTGTTCAGGAGGATGTGCAAATATTAAACACACAGTTTACAAACCTAACAAGACCCACAAGTTTTCACTTTCTTTCTTCAGGTGTATTTGTGTTGCTGTTTCAGTAGGCAAAGCTATTTAAGCTAAGAAACTAGTTGAAGGTCTTATTTAATTGGTCTGCTATGGAGATGTCTTGATGTTCACAGGACAGCTTTTCACTCACCTTTACTTTACATTTCATAAGGTTTCATTATACTTCTTTTTTCTTCTAATCTCCTTGGATTTTCTAGTCTGTAAGCCCTCCTGGGCAGGTTATTCCTTATATGTTCCTGAAACTGAACCCTGGGTGTGCCTGGATATGTGTGGGTAAGTGGTCACCTACATCAAGACTTTTGAGACCTGGGCTTTTTGGCTGTGAACGAAATGTGATGTTTTCTATTGTGAGTGGTCTGTCTCTGCATGTCTTCAAGGTCCTTCAGCTCTGTGCTCCTGCAAGGACTGAGCATGGCAGCAGCAGGAGGATAATCTGAGCACCAAGTCTGGAGGGATAACCACAGACAAAACATAGTAGCGCCAGGTGCAATTCTGGAAAACAAGCTGTTAGGAATGAGCACAGTGTAACAGAATAGTCCCGTCTTCCACATCACCCTTTCAGCTGCAATGAAAACAGTAGATGGATAGAAAAAGATTACCCCAAATCAGGATAAAACTCCCACCAGAAGCTTTATGAAATGACGGGATGAATGGACTTCAAGATCCCCCCCCGGCGGATCTTCAGATCCATCCATTGGGTTATTTCATAAAGCCTGCTGTCACGTTCCCAGCTGACTGTTTTCCCTCTTTCTCTTGCTCAGGTTCTCTCAATTTGCCCAAAGGACATGAGGGCAGATATTTGCGTGCACCTGAACCGGAAGGTTTTTAACGAGCACCCTGCCTTCCGGCTGGCCAGCGACGGCTGCCTGCGGGCCCTGGCCGTGGAGTTCCAGACCATCCACTGCGCCCCGGGGGACCTCATCTATCACGCTGGGGAAAGCGTCGATGCTCTTTGCTTTGTGGTCTCAGGATCCTTGGAAGTCATCCAGGACGACGAGGTGGTGGCTATTTTAGGTACAGTGATCTCTGTTGAAATGCTTCTGGTTTGTGTGTGTTTTCCTTTTGCTTAGTTTCGATTATTAACTAGTCTTGCTTAACATGAGCTGGGACTACAGGAGGCTGGTAGTTGTCATAAGGTGGAGATACTGTGTCTCCGGAGATCCTACTCTAGAAGCAAACCCTTAATCTTTTATGCCATTGGGAATGCTCTTTCTGCCCAGTATGGCTCAGTGGTCACAGTTGCAGTGTCTCTGAGCAGAAGAGAATGGCATCTGTGTGCTCGACATCTTTTAAATAGCCTGTTGGAGGAAATGCACATTGCTTAATATTACTCTCTCAGGAGGATTTCCACATTAACCTTCACACTGGGATTTTCATTCTAGCCCAGAATAACACCTGCAACAGTCTCTATAAAGAAGCAAAATTGTCACTTGCAGTGACAGTCACTTGCCTGTACAGAAAATAAATGGTCTGATCTGACCTTGTAAAGAGATAGGGTCACACCATGTGTCAAGCCACAGTCATGACAAGTCTGAGTGATGGGGGAGCTCCAGGTTAGCCACCCTGTTGTCCCACTGTGCTGCCTGGTTTGCCAGCAGCAGGTGGGAGAGAGACTAATGCAGACTCCTTGCTAGCTTGTATGGGATTGGGATGGTTTAGCAGATGGTGGGATTGAGTGGTCAGCATGGGTGTTGAGGCAGCAATCCTCCTCAGAGGCAGAACTATGTAGAGGAAAACCATCCAGAACCCGTCTTGCCTGGTTAAAATCAACCCATTTATTGTAGAACTCATATCCTGTTGAATATTTGCCTTCTCTTAAACTGGAGCTGTGACTCCCTGTGGCCAAATCCAGTCGGTTCCTGGTTCCTGGTCCGAGGGGGTCTCTCACAGCCCACTGAAGCTCTGTACAGCTTCTTCCCTGTAAGGGTGGCTTCAGAGGGCTCTGTAAGTCTCTCTTATACCTCCCGGGGAATGATCACTTGGAGATAAAAGGTTACACTTGGGAGTTGCACTGGTATGTGGAAAGAGGGCAGGCAGAGCCAACACTGGTCATGAGTCAGACTTCAGCTCCTTCCCAACTGGCAGCAAGAGTAAGGAGAGGAGGAATGAGGGCAAGCGTGTAGCTGAAAGAGACTCCTGACATTTCCCTAAAAGCCTGAGTATGTGTGTCTGGGACTGGGGTGGGATTGGGCAGTGTGCAGGTGTGTGGATGAGGCTGCATGGGAACGGCTTCCCCAGGGCATCACTCAGATCCTCCCAGCTGGAGAGTATGAACTTGGAAAAACACACATCCATACTCTTTCGAAATACCTGCTGCACCTTTCTGTATTCTAGTATGCACTTAGGTTTTGAAAAAAGTGAGATTTAATGTAAGAATGAATCTGCTTCCATATTCAGATGTGAAATCCTTATGATGAAAGCTCCTAAATCAACAAATATTCCTTGTATTTCAGCTCACTGGGCCATTTCAATTTTATTATTGATCTCAATGACGATATATTTGCTTACAGTTGTTTAAAAAACAAAAGCTTTAAGAGTAAGTAGCAGCTTTTAAATAAATAAATATTGGGGTTTATGGTGAAAACAATAAATATGTAATTTACTGAACTAGGAGCCATCACTAAATAGATTGCATGCAAAACTTCATTGCATTTATTAATGAATATTGTATGTTTGGAATGACAGTAAGTACTTTTTGTTTCTACTTTTTAGATGTAGTAAATCTGGTATCCCTGTTAATCCCCATTTGGCTAGAGAGACTTTTAACATTATCTAGTTAATTACCTTTGATTACCAAAATTGCCTTTGATTCTCTCTGCTGAGGTGCAATCCCGTGACTTAGAGCTGTGTTCGTCCTGTACTACAGGGATTGGCAGAATGTGCAAATGTAACTTAAAGCAAGATAAACTGCTACCTCCAGTCGTAGAACACACTGAAGAGTCTTTTTATGCTCTGACAGATTATTTAGCAGAATAGTGAACTGAGTAATTGTGGGATGTTGTATCCTAAAAATTCACTTGTGGAAGAAAATCTCTCCCAGATGTAGTTGCAAAGGCATTTATAGTGGCAGCTGTGGCAGCTGAAATAGCGACTGCAGATCAGACAGTGAAGAACATAATTTTTATTGATCTGTTCTGCTTTGAGAAGTTCAAGCACAAGGAACGTGAATCTGCCTAAGGCGGAGAGCAGGTTTAAAAACCTCTGCCTAATGTGAAAACCTCAGTACCTGCTTTGAATGCTCCAAGCATCTGCCATCACATTGGTTTTCCTAGGGAAAGTCAACTTGCAGGACTGTACTATCAGTCTGTCCGTCCTTTCCATGCCCCAGAAGTAACCTAGAGTGGAAATGTGATAAGTATCCTTTGGAAACTTGTCCTCATTAATTTCCTCTATGAGAGCAGGAACGTGCAGGACATGCTGTCTGCCAGCCTATGCTCCTTGCAGAGGAAATAACAGTGTAGCGTGATTTAATATAGGAGCGTGTTATTTGCCTTGCTTAAAGAAAGAGAGAGAAAAGAGCTGTCTTTTTTTTTTCTTTTTTAACCATGCTCACCTGCAGATGGATTGCTTGGTGTATTTTTAAATGTGGAATATCCTAGACAAGTGAATCAGGTAGGGACATCAAAACGGGTTAAGAGCCATCGTCTTCCATCTCTTACATTCATGCTTCTGTCCAAAGTGCAGGGCTGCATCTTCCGTCAGGTCCCAGCATGAATCACTCCATGATCATAGAATCATAGAATCAGATGGGTTGGAAGGGACCTCCAAGATCATCAAGTCCAACCCTTGATCCACTACTGCTGCAGTTGCTAGACCATGGCACTCAGTGCCACATCCAGTCTCTTTTTAAAAATCTCCAGGGACGGAGAATCCACCACTTCCCTGGGCAGCCCATTCCAATGTCTGACCACCCTCTCTGTAAAGAAATTCTTTCTAATATCTGACCTAAACCTCCCCTGGCACAACTTGAGACCGTGCCCTCTTGTCTTGCTGATAGTTGCCTGGGAAAAGAGACCAACCCCCACCTGGCTACAACCTCCTTTCAGGGAATTGTAGAGAGTGATGAGGTCTCCCCTGAGCCTTCTCTTCTCCAGGCTGAACAACCCCAGCTCCCTCAGCCTCTCCTCACAGGACTTGTGCTTCAGTCCCTTCACCAGCCTAGTTGCCCTCCTCTGGACCTGCTCCAGCATGGTGTCTCTGCTTTTCCCCTTCTTGATCTTCCCTTATCATGTTCCCTTCCCTTGCAGCCACAGTGAGTTGGCACATCCACCATCTCCCTGCCTGCTGGAAGGGTGTCCTCAGGAGACTTGGCATGCCAACCAGGTGCTTTCCTGAGGCTCCACCATGGAGACAGCCATCCTTTTATTCAGCAACACTTTTCTTGACTCAATGGCCCCACCTTTGGTGTTTCTTGTGCTTGAAAGCAGATGAAGCCTAGTGATTGACAGGGCAACTTGCAGCACTGTGACATTTTGTTCTCCCCTGGTTTGGTTTTGTTCTCATTTGTGCGTAATTAAATGCCCAGACACTGCAGTAACCAGAATTACAGAAACATGTACAGTAAGAGAATGGCTCCAATTGTAGATCTGCAGTTTATAGGACTCATTAATGGAGATAGCCAGGTGCCCCATTATGTTTCCCTCATTAGTTGCCTCCATTTCTTCAGGCCAGGCTCCCACCTTTTGCAGGTGCTGGCTGCTGCTGTAGCAGAGGGTGCACCTGTGCAGAGCTGGTGTGATGAGGTGCTGATATACACTGGAGGAAAGAAGGCACGATCATTTTAACATAACTCATCTGCAGTCTCCAGGATAATGGAGAAGGGCAAACAGTCTTGTCTCTAATTATCAAAACTTTCCCAGCAAGCGAGGTGACCCTGCGAAGGCACATCAGTGATTTTCCACCGTCTCAGGCAGGAGTAAACAATTTAACTGCCACTGCTCTACACAGGGAGGTGTTTTCAGTGAAGAATCTCAGGAAGGACTGGGGGTTTGGAGTCCCCAGGCTAATGCAAAAAGGCATCACCAACCAGAGAGCACCTAATAATTGTCCCTGCTGCAATTAACCTGAATTTGCACCTGATGAGGAGTTTCACATAAATGGCAATGCAAGCCAAGGGGCTCTGGAAGCTGCTTTCCAGCTCCTGCTATTTGCACAGCTGGCTGTGTAAGTTGCACAGTAACTTAAACTGGGCATATTGATTAACAAGGTTTAAAGAGGTAGGTTTTTTCAGCAGAAAAATAATGACCCACTGCATTCAGATGTTGATTGTAGGAATTGATCAAAAATATTGCTCAAGCTGCATAGCGATAAAAATTGGCATCGACCACTGGACTCCTGGTGGGGGCTGTTGCTGAGTGAACTCAGTTTTGATAGTCAAGCCAGAATGAATATAAATTTAATAGTTCATGTTTCAGCCACACTTACGGTCCTGATCCCATGTGTATTCAATTAAGTCATTTGCCTTTATGTGTTGCATGTTAATTCTCAGCATATTCTGCATATAATACCAGAGCAACCTGTTGTTTATTGGATTTATTGTTATTAGGTAAGCCAGACCTTATTAGACGTCTGCTTCATAAATTATTTCCAAATGTTTGATCTGGGAAGGGCATATGATGCACTAGCAGAGGAAAAAAGGAAAGCAAGTGTCTTCTTGAGTTTGGGATGACAGCCGAAAGTAGGGATGAGTCTTTTTCTGCTCTAAATCTTACGTGTGTTTGGAGGTCAAAAGATTAAATCTCCTACCAAATCACATGCAGAAAAGTTCTTTAGAGGCAGAGAAAGTAGCAGCTCCCATTTAGGTGAGCAGGAGACCCAGGTACTCCATAGTTCTCATCCGGGGGCATTGGTAGTTTGATGCTTGAGATCCATGCACCAGCACTTTGAGTTTCCATGCCTACACAGCCAGGCATGTGCTTTGTGCAGGACAAGACTGACCATATGTGATGCACTTTATGACATGAAAAACTGTCAGTGCAATTCCATCTCATAGTATTAGTGGCTAATTCTGTGATTTTAATTAGTTTAGTTGCAGTTTGTGTTTTCTTCTCAAGTGGAATGAGGGTGGCAGAATTTGCCCCTGTGTCAAATCAACTCTGGATATTTTATACTGAACTTTTTTTTTTTGATTTTCATGTAAAGTCAACCACGGCAGACTAATTGTGAACATTTCCCCAGGTTAGTAACATGCACCTGGTAGCAATTTACAGAACAGCCTGTGTCCTATTTCATCTATAGAAAAGTCCCCTGTGTTCCAATGAGTTAAAGCTCTAAATTAACTAAGAGGAAAATGATTCATAAAGTAAGGGTTTGGGGTTTTTTTCAGCTAGCAGAACTGAAATAATTAATGTGATTCAGGCTGTTTTAAAGTGCTGAATCTCAAAGTATTTTGCAAAGTACTTGAAGGGTTACTGATCTGAAAATGAGTGTGACGTGCTGCTCTGCACTGTGCAGTTCTTCTTAACTGCCTTGAAATCAGTCAAACCTTGCAGGTCTGGGTTGACATCCGCAGTACCATGTGTAAGATTTAGTCCTGCTGATACTTGTTCGAAAGTGTTATTAGTTCTTACTGACAGACTTGAATTTTTCACATTATTTTGTAAATTTAATATATTTTGTCTCTATCTGCATGATAGTTAATTATGATAAGAAACATCAATCTTAATTTAGTGCCAGCTGGTGTGTTATAGATGTGATCCACAGCCTCCAGAGTCAGAAAGATTCCTTTCACTGAATTGAAATGTTTTTGAATTAGACCTGCACGCTTCACTGCCAAAAGCAGGAGCTCAGAAGTCTTGGCAGCACAAGAAAAGGAAATTTATTTAAAAATCATGAGATATAGTTCTTTTAAATCAGACTAACAGTTTCAGGCAATCGTATTTGCCTTATGAATTTTGAAGGTGGTGGGAATGCTCATGCTTTCAGGTTTATTTCGTCAGTCAGGGAGGATAGAAACTTATTTCGGTATAAAATCAAAATGGAAATAACCTGTCTCCAGGAGCTGGGGCTTCTAGAAAGATATGAAGCACTAGGATCCTTGCACTAAAAATGAGAGAGATGAGGGGAGAATATCTTTATGGACCTTGTGCTCTGCTTGCAGCATTTCTTCCTGAATGCTGGAAGAAAGGTCAGTTTGTTTTGTGCTTCCAGGTGCAGATGTGGAAGGTTGCACTGTGTTAAATAATGCAAAGTACCTTTACCAGCACAGGCTTGGATCTTTGGCACAGTCTCTTGTTAGTGTTTCTTTGCTAGAAGTGCTTTTTGCTCACGTCATTCTGCCCTTTCACGTGGTCACGTGCAGTCCTGGAGCTGGATTTTCACACTTCTCAGGGATCAGCTCTGATCTGATTTCCAAGGGAGTTGTGGCCCTTCTGGATGCCCCAGAAAAAGACTGAAGTTGAGGATAAAACGTTCACAGGAGCAAGGATACCTCTCTCACAGTGTAGTGTCATCTCTGCACATCATGGCTGTGCTTACAGGAAGCAGTGATGTCCCGGATGGCAACTGCACCTGAGGAACGTGCACCACTGAATCACCCCCATCTTCTCCAGATCCCCTCTTTAGACAAAAACAAATGTATCAGCTAAGTCCAGAAATCCAAGCAGCCCAGCAGCCTCTCTCCAAAAATGGTCAATAGCAGATGTGCAGGAGAAAGTAGGAATGTGAAGTAAGGAAACAGTGGTGCTTCCCCAGAATATTCTCCAACCCTCCACTGAATTATATTTCAATTTTATTTCACCCAGAGGGAAATCTTTAGTGTTTAATAGCCACAGATGGGTTTTATTCCATGAATATATCCCATAATTTTGTAAACCTGTGCAACCAACTCCAATGTCCCATGATAAGGAGCTGCAGAGCTGGCCTAATCCCTGAGCCATCATGGAGCTGTGTGCTGCTCTGGGTAACAGGAGCTGATTCCCTCCCTGCTCACTGGATGTCTACATCAGTTTGGGGCACATCTGTCCTGCAGCCAGAGGTTCCACTGCAGATATATAGGCACAGATGTATTTGTGTGAATATTGATACCAGTATATGTAATTATGGCTGCACGAACGTGGCATTTGGTCACTGACCTCCACTTGTGTGCATGCTGTCATCACTTCATAGTTAGTGGAAATTGAAATTATTAGATGAACACTTTCTCTACATGATACAGTTTTACTGATTGTGAAGCAACTTCAGCCTTTGCTTTTTATAAGCAAAATGAGATTTGAATGTATCGCGATGGAAATCCGGCATTATTCAACATGTCCAGCTATTGCTAGTGTGACTGATGGGACTTTAAAGATATTTTATATATATATTTATATATATATATATAATATATATTTGTGGGTTCTGAGACACTGTTTAACAGGAGTCTTTCTTCTGCAAGTTCAAGCACTTTTTTCCTTCCATCTGCAATCTCCTGGGAAGTTTCATAAAGCCCTTACGAATTTTTCTGCCTGAAAGGTCCAGACATGAGCTGCTGTCTGACAAACTGGCAAGTCAGTCCATGGTGCAAGGCTGTGGAGAATATCTACCCCCTCAAATCTGTGTGGGAAAGTTATCAAAATATAGAAGATGGTACATAGAAATATCATGACTTATTACATAGTTAAATACTGTATGATTGTCTCTAAATATATTTATGTAAATATGCATGAATATATATATGTATATTTTATGTATTTAGAATGATAGCAGTGTAGCTATTTCAGCAAAAATTATGCCTGTCACCAACACCCTACATGTCTTCCTGTTTTCCATGGTTCTTTCAGTCCCCAAATTCAAGTTTTTATGATCTTGGAGGTCTTTTCCATCCCAAATGAGTCTGTAATACTATAGATGGGACGCTTAGGGGGATGGTTTAGTGGTGGATTTGACAGTGCTGGGTCAATGGTTGGGTTTG
Organism: Chiroxiphia lanceolata; assembly: GCF_009829145.1. Classification (NCBI taxonomy): domain Eukaryota; kingdom Metazoa; phylum Chordata; class Aves; order Passeriformes; family Pipridae; genus Chiroxiphia; species Chiroxiphia lanceolata. Next base: position 58,775,757 of record NC_045642.1, read on the forward strand.
ATGATCTTAGAGGTCTTTTACAACCCAAAGGATTCTTTGATTCTGTGATTCTATCCTTACACCCATGTTTCTGCCAGTTTTAATCCAGCAGTGTCCAAATACTGACTGTCTTCCTCCCTTTCCTCATACCAAATGGAAAATGTATGCAAACAGTTCCCACTCTAATTTAGGGCATTCCTTTTTTTCAGCAATGCTTTGGGCACTGTGAGAGCAGGGGCAGGAGAATTTCCCACAGCTTTGCTTTCAGTCAGGAGGGGTATATTAAGACTGCTCAGGACTAAGGACCATACAGGTTTGGGAGTTAATGTGCTGAGGCCTCAATAAATCTCTGGAGAGAGGCTTTGGGAATTATGCAGGCTGCATCAGCTCCAGTGCCTTTGTATTCCCAGCCCAGCCCCAGAGGGGCTTTCCCTGGAGGTCTGCATGTCCCCTGCAAGTGAACAATATGTGTAGATATATGAGTCTTTGAGTAGCTGGTGTGTCAGACTTACCAGTTAAATTTTCTGTCGCAACTCTGAAAGTTTTATTTTTATTTAGTTGCAATGTGTAAAATTAGCCTTAGAATCATAGAACAGTTTGAGACATGTTCCACTAGTCCAGGTTGCTCAAAGCCCCATCCAGCCTGGCCTTGAACAATTCCAGGGGTTGGGCATCCACAACTTCTCTGGGCATCGTGTTCCAGTGCCACACCACCCACTGAGTAAAGAATTTTTTTCCTAAAATCTAGTCTTGTCCTGAGTGAATAATTACCACTCTATATGCAGTGAACTACATTTAATAGGGATGAAGTACAGTACATTAATCTCTGTATTTATGAAAAAAGACACGTTGTTTTGGAGGATCTGGTAGGTTTTGTTTTCGTTCAGTACATTCCTTAGCACATTTATAACCATCAAATAAGGCTTGGACTTGTGTGGGGAAATGTCAAATTCAAGAACTCTTAAAAGCTTCCAAGATTTTATACTTTCTAAAGAGTATAAACAACAATGTAAGAGGAGTTTGGAGTTTTACCATTCAAATCCAGTGGGCGATGGCTCATGGAAGAGTGAATAAGTTCAGTTCATCACGTCCCACACTTTATGAGAGAGCAAGTGCAGTTCCCTGCCTCACAGAACTGAAGACATTGAGATCTTCTCAAGTTCGTGAATAGTGGTTTCATTAATCAATAATTTGTGTACAGATTCTGTAACACACCATCGTGTAGAGTTCTGGACTGAGCATCCACTGCTTTCAACCTCTTGACTTAAATTACCTGTGTATTACCTTCAATTTGAAAAGAAAACAAGTGGCTCACTCACATTTCAGAGGGAAAACCATAATAGCCCCTATTGTAGAATTCTGTGTTTTTAAGTGCACTCTGCAGCCACCAAAAGCAGGACTCAGTTCTGTCCTGTGTCCACCTCAGAGAGCAAATCCATTAAGCAATTTCGTGCATTTCAGAAATGGCCTGTTTTCTATAAATTATGTAACTGTGCTGAGTATGTCTGTAAATTGGGTTTTGAACTGTGGGTATAGACAAGGGTAATTAACTGCAAAAGGTAATTTCAAAACAGTACATTGGATAAATTATAATGTTACCAGAAAATGCTCTGTATTAAGGAAAACATTTTAAAACAACTTGTTTTATAAATTATACCAGCTGTGTTATGTATTGTAGTTAATTTTAATTACATGAAAATATGTAGAATTAAAAGCAGTGCAATGAGATGCATTTATAACCTTTCTAAGGGATGATTCTGCTATAGATACTTTTGCTAGAAAATAAAAACAGGGAAATGAAGAAGGACTGGAACCATTTATTTCACTCTGCCTGAGAAATGTTAGATATGTTTTACTGGATACAATACCTAAAACAGAAATGGAAGTAGAGAAATAGAGCCTCTGACCCCCAAAAGTAATAATGTTGCATAAATTAGCACTCTGGTTCCCACAGTAGAGTTGAGTGAAATGTTACAAGTTCTTAAATGAGAAAATATTAAAATGTGTTACCTTTTTATCCCAAAACTATAACATCACTAACCTTCAGCAATGGCCTGCTTGAGGTACCTGGAGTCGATAGCCACTGACTAACTGATTTTACTTTCCTTTTAATAGCTGCTAAAATAAAGAGCAGGGATATCTTTGGGATCTGAAACAAAAAATACCCTTTGTACCGTGGTTTCTGCTTCAGGATTTGAGATGTCAGCCACAAACCACACACCATGACCCTTGCCCAGCCCATGGCCACGTAGCAAGAGGCAGTTTTTGAATGCTTCTGTTGCTGCCACTCCGCTGCCTCTTCTTGGAACAACCACAGAGTCCAAACCTGAAAGCCCATCTCCAATCTGCACCCATGCTGGTGTTTTTGTTGGGTCAGAAGTGTGATTTTGGGAGGATGTCCTCATCCTCCCAACTTGTCCAGCTTCAGTGTCTGGCACAGGTGTGTGGTATATGAATTCCTTGCAGAAGAAAGGAAGCCAAGGTGTGTCAGAGCACATCTCATGCACTTCCAGTCCTTGGATCTCCTCTGTCAGTGGGACTGGACTACAACTAGTCCCAAGTCCTCAAAATGTGCAAGTCCTCAGCATCAGCTGTTCTGCTACACTGCCTGCCAATGCAGAAGTGGCCTTCAGGTGTAATTTTCCCAGCTGGTTGATGGTATTTATACATGTGGATGTCTAAAGTGTCAAGCCCTTTCTTACTCAGCAAACATTGAAATACATTGAATACTTAAGCCTAAGTCTCTACTTAAATGGATAAGTTTGGGTTTAGAACTAGACTTCTGGATGTGTTTAAGATTTAGAGCTGGCTATTTAAAGTTTAAAAGTCTCAGTGAGGGTTTTGATGGGTTTTTCAGAAGGAGTGTTGCCACTTAAATTAAATTAAAAAGGTTTAAACATCCTTTATAATGTGGTCCTTGGGCCCTGGAAGCTGGCTCCTGTACCACACTGTAGAGCCGTGAAGATGTAGGAACCTGGATGTCAGAGGGTTTTTGGAAGAGTAGGACTCCTTAAATCACTTGGGAACAGACACCTGAAATATTCAATCACCTGAACATTAGTTAAGTGCTCATTATATTCGGAAGCCTTTGAAAAATCCATTACTTGTATCTTCAGCAACAAGGGGGCCTTTACAATCAGGTTCTTATGCTTTGTGACACTTCACAGGGCGATCTATAAATACCTTAAAAACCTGGGGCTACTGTTAAGGATACTCAAGTACCTCAGATACTTCTAAAACTTTCACCCTTATTAGTTTTCACAGCTGGGGGCTTATGTGAGAATAATTGGAAGTGTAAGGCAGTTTGGAAAGAAATCATTTGTGTGCTGAAGAACACTGCCTAAGCTCTACCTTACAACAAATTTGTCCTGCTGTTTTTCAGGTAAAGGTGATGTGTTTGGTGATATCTTCTGGAAGGAAACCAGCCTGGCCCACGCATGTGCCAACGTTCGGGCTCTGACGTACTGCGACCTGCATATTATCAAACGAGAAGCCTTGCTTAAAGTGTTGGACTTCTATACCGCTTTTGCAAACTCCTTCTCGAGGAATCTCACGCTCACCTGCAATTTGAGGAAGCGGGTAAGGCAGCAGCTCTTGTTTTCTCCCTCTCTCTCACCGTCTGCACGCTCCTGCAGACTGTTTGCAGTGTTTAACAACCCCCGATTCACTCTTGATGTTTTAAGGTCATTGCAGATTGACTGGCCTTTCAATAACTCCTGTCACTGCTTGTAATGATGGCTCAATAAAAGTTACCTGTAGATTTGCAGTTCTGAAGAGCAGCCCTAGCAGGATGATACATGAATTACATTTCTTCGCCTTTTCTTTGTAGTTATTGGTTTTCATTTTGTTGCTGGGGTTTTTTTTCCCCATTGCATAAATTTATAAAGTTATATTTTATGGAATCATAGAATCCAGATTCTGGATTCCTTAAGGGGAGGAATTAGTCTTTCATCTGCTAAGATACAGTTCAGAGGACAGTCTGATGGATCTGTATGGCATAGGCCAACTAAGAGAAATTTATTGATGTTAAATAAATAAAACACACTCATCAAAAGTACTGTATTAATACCTTCTTCTTGCAGTCACATAGTCCAGAATTTTAATATGGCAGTGATTTTACATTCACAGCTCACTTCTTAAACCCTCCTGCTTGTTTTATAATCAATCAACAATGCTCACTATCCATTAGTTCTTTCAAAGAACACTCCATCTAAAAATTAATTATCCATAAGGACAAATCTTGCAAACAGGTTAAGGGATTCTTTAATTCGCATTGTGGCTGCAAAATTTCATCTTTATGATTTTTTTATGATTGATGAGGGTTATATAAATTTCATTTGCATAGAGAAATCTCATAACAGTGATTTATAGATTACTGAGCATTAACTGTGATCCTCTAGCTGCTGAAGCACATTTTTCTGCAGCTGTACCTTGGGCATCTCACCTGACAACGTACCAAGGCTACCTCAGTTTTTCACAAGACAGTTTCAGCCTCTGCAGTAACGGGAGTTCAACACAACTAGATTTTTACTTTTTGAAGTCTAGTTTCTCTCTACCCACTGGAGCATCATACAAATGCTACTTTCAGAGGAGGTTTAGTTTCTAGTGCATTCCTTGTGCTCATTAATATCCCAAATATGGCACAAAGTACCCATGGCAAAAAGGAGATGGAATGGGATTACAGTCCCCCTCTGTCTGTGCTGGAGCCTGAAAGAGCTGAGTTATAATCAGGTTTGGTTCCAGCTTGTCAGCTTACCTCTGACTTTAAGGTTGTTAACTCCACTTCAGACCTGAAGGAGGGTTTTGGGGCTTGAAAGCTGGCTCGGGGTTTCTAGCTTATCACTTCTCTGATGATAGGAAGTGCTCTCAAGACTCGACTTTAGCAACCCCCCCCTTGCCATCTCACATGCCACCAACTACAGCCCTGCCATGACAATTCTGCTCAGGCATTGCTGATGGTGATTTCATGGGACAAGATAATGCCACATACATTGTACCAAAGTGTATTCTTTCGTTCTTAAAACCGTGAACCTGTCACTTCAGTTCGCTTCCTGAGCAAAACACGGACATATCTTTTCCTGACAGGGCAGTGTGCTGGAATTCAACTCTGTAGTCCGTGGATGCCTATGGGGAATAGCCCTCTGGCTGAGTCTTCATGGATTTTCTTCTCTCTCACACACATTTTTTAAGGAAAATTGGTTTCCCTGAAAGGGCCCTGGCGTACGGAGTCACCCAGGTGGAAAAATTCAAAGAACCCAAGTTCTCAGTACAGATACCTGCTCCCTAGCTCAGTGTTAGGTACGTGGACTTTGCCATGGGGGCAGCGACTCACAGTAAGTAGGAAGAACATTCCTAAGGAAATATTAGATTTTGCAGAAGGAAAGGAAGTGTTGGCTGGGGACACGTGTGGGCATTACGTGAGAGTGAATGAAGAGTCAAAGAAAGGTCGTGTCAATGGGGTACATGCAGAGTGGAATTAATTTAATTAAAAGTTGTGTGATAATGTCCAAGGTAGTCACCAATCACCTTCATAGCCCATGGAATGGTCGTTCTAGAAGGTAATCATCTGGCCCTTCTTCAGTGCCTATTCTGGGATGGGAAAAACATCCCCTTTCGATTTTGAGAGTGTCCATGATCACTAACTTTTAAATAATTAGGGACATCAGATGAACTCCACCTGTCACCTGCAGTTTTAGTCAATAACTACTTGTTTGGAAGAGTCTTATTTCTAGCATTGCAGTAAGATGTGCTGAGCCAGAGCCTGCCTTGCAGAAATTCTGTGTTTTGTTCCTAGGCACAAAGCAGATCATGCTACGTTCAGCACCAGAGACACAACCTAAGTCCTGTTACATAAAGTTATTCAGGGGATTGTTTCAAAACTCCTATCTGCTGAAAGTATACATGATTCCCTGTTGGGCATAGAAGCATTTTGACGGTGAGCTCATCTCTGAGGAAAAGCTGTGCCGTGCAGGACAATTCCATCAGGCGAGCAGAAAGCAGTTGTTCAGGCAGCGAGGCTGGGCTTGACAGCTGCACTGTACTGCAGCAGTTTGTGCTGGCGTCACGCAATCTAAATGGAAAGAAAATCATTGTCTCCTTTAATTGATTTCAATAGAAATATATACTTAGCACTTTTTCTACATAGTCATCGCTCATAAGGTTTGACATCTAATTATAACATAAATGCGCTCCTTTGTGGTTCTGTGCTCAAGAAAGTGGCTGTTCTCACTGTCAGATATGTATAGGCAGAAGTCTTCTTTCATCAGGTCTGCTCTTTGAAACACACATACGTGGATTTGAGTGCACACACACGTGTTTGTGCTGCCCTGTCCCTCAGCCAGCACTTTGATGTAGTCCACAGACTGCAAAACATTTAGACATTCAAAAGGCTAATAAATTAATAATAGTACTGAGCACAGAAGGTTATTTCCACACGACAGGGAAACAAAAGTCTTGTTGAAGTGGGAAAATAATGTTTTCTCACTCCCAAGTAACATTTAGAGCCTGGCATGTTGAATGACCTCCTTGAGGCATCTGCTCAGCTAAAGTATTGCAGCATATCATGTTCCATGCTCTGAAATCTTTACAGCACATCTAACATCACTAATGCACACTCCAAGGCAGAACCAGGACTTTGAACTTCTTCTTTTTTCTTTTTTTTCCTCACCCCAAACAAGGAAAATAATTATTCTGGAAAGATATCCTTTAAAATCACAATGAGATCACATAGCTGCCTCTGAGTACTGAAAGTTATAAAGCAGTGTTTGGGATGAGTGTTCAAAGAGTTAATTGCTGCCTTCTGATGCTGGGAGAGAATATTAATAATGTCTAATTCATTAAGTGCCTTTCAAGATTTCACACAGCTGGAGAGGGGCCTCTGAAAGCTTGGGCCATGGAGCTTGGCCTGAGGAGGAGAATCAAGACTGATCTATGGGAGGCTCTGTGGCATCCTAGCCTTAAGGGGAAGGAGCACCCAAGATTCCTAGATGCTTGTGGTCAAAAGGAGCAACAAAGGTCAGAGGGTCTGCAAAAGCGTGCTAAGTTTTATTTAGTGAATTACACACTTGGCATGGAAATTGGTATAAGTTAGTCCCTGATCTCCTTATATAAGCACATGGCAGTGGGTTTTGGATAAAGGGATGGGGTGAAAGGGAAGAGAGAGAGAATAATTAAGGAGGGAGCAAAAGAAAGATACAAAGTAAGGCAGGAAAGAAGGAAGGAAGAGCACCAGTCTTGGCTCCAGCATTGGTCCAGCTGGGCCACAAGGTGCACATGTGCCCAGGCTTCTTGAGGGTACCTGTTAATAGATAGGTTTTCCCCACCTGGAAATAAGTTTCTTATTTTCTATGCAAATTAGTTATCATGTGCAGTCCATTCTTCCAGACCTTTCTGGAAATGGGTTACAGGGCTTTGGGGGCCTTGGAGGGTCTTGATCCCCTGCTGCAGTCCATGCCTGCTTTTCAACCTCATTCCTGCACTGGCACTGGACTGTGTCGTGCTGATCTCCAGGGGTCAGAGCAAGGATGTTTGTCCTGGAAAAGTGCTGTCCTACCTTCATATGCCCCCCTGCTCCATCCACATCCTGTTCTTTTTGAGAGTGTGTCATTACCGATAATCTTTGGTTGGTTCCACAGCTATCCAAAAATTGGTGTTTGAGACACACATTAGCTCCCTTATCTTCTAGGCTTCTACAGGCTCAAACCCATATAAATAAATAAATATACATTTTATTGATTGTCAAAATTCAGGAAGGAAGTCCTATAGCAAGCTCCCAAATGTGCTCCCACAGAAAACAAGTGTTCAGCTGAAATATTTTTAAGTTTGTTTTTTTTTTCCCCTTTTCTCATCATTGCTTCAGTTTGCACCAGATTATGTACCACCTCCACTGAACTGCAAGCCCAACATAGCCCGTGCAAGTGCAGGGAAAAATCCAACTGAAATTTTGTCCCTCCTGAAATCACAGCTAAAATTCTCCCGTGCTTCAGCACATCAAAGATTTCCCACACAGCTTTTAAGGCACACAGTCACATCTTGCTGTTTTCTACCAAAGGCAAAATGAGCTGTGTTAAAGGAATGAGTCAGGAGCAGCCTGGGAAGAGGACAATTGTTCGTATCTGACCTCTGGTGCATTTGCTCGTGGAAGGTGTGCTGGAGAGTGAGCCAAGGAGATGTGAGGAGAAATGAGCGCCTTTAAGGCAGCGAAATCCCATTCGGGCTCAGCTTTTTTTCCCTGTGATGCTCTTAAAGCCAGGGACAACACTGAGAGCAACTAATGTTATCTAATTCCTCTAGCACACTGAATCTATGAGGCTTTTTAGCAGGTTAGGCCACCAGACTGTGTTGACACGCATGTCCTATTTTTCTTTTTATTTCAGATTAGAATAGTTTCTTTTTAAATTGCCTTCCTGTTCTTGCTTGAGATTTTAATGCATTGAGTGTAGTTTCTTGACTGAAGCACTTGTCATTTCTTGTCACGTAGTTTTTAGAAAAGCTTTATTTTAACTTGAATTCTGCATTCACATCTAAAAGTGAAGGTTGTTCCAAGGTCCATTCAAGATCCCCGTTTTCATTTTTAAGACCCTCCCAATGGTGTGCTTTATTAGTGAGTGTCCTGATGGAGAAGCAATGCGAGAGACAAAAAGCATTGCTCGGTGTATCAGCCCTTGCCCCTGAAGGTCTCACGTCTTCTGATGAACCTGAGGACTTTCACAGATTTTGAGCTCTGAATTAAGCCATTCACAATTACACAGCTTGGTTCAGAGCTGTTTGCACTTCACCAGCCGGTGCTCACACTCAGTCCCGATCAGTCATGGGAAGGGATCAGAGCATTGTCCTTGGGCGACTCTGGCAAACAGAAAACTGGGGGGTAACTGGAGCAGGATGTGCTGAGCACCTCTTCTGCCCCGTGGTCCATCTCACTGGCAGACCCATCATCCATTTTCACCTTTTTTCAGTCTGTTGTTAGGAACTTTCTCCATGTGGGACAGCGATGATGGCAAAGCTTATCTGGGAAAAACAAGTATTTCCATCATTATTAATGAAGAGAAACGGGGGAGAAAATCATATTGTTTAGGGAGCTGCTGTGACTAATAATGTAGATCAGCTGGTGGGGGCTTCAGTGGAGTCCCAGTCTCCTGTCCTGTGACAGGGCATGTGCCAACCCCCAGGCTGGCACTTGATCCTCATCCTTCTCTCACTCCTGGTACTTTCCTTATGCAGCTTTTTCCTCTGCTAGTTTAAGGGTCCATGGGAGTGCAGGATCAAGCCTCTGGATAGATCCCTTGGCAGATTCAACAGACCAATTTCTATCATGGCTTACGTGGCAGCAAGTTTTTGGCATGAGTCAGAGTTTGTTTGTAACTCAGTGACTTCCTTAAACCTATTGAAAATTAAATTGATCAGCTCCTTGACGACAACGTGTATGGCGTGTTTCCTTTCCCTGTTGGTATCTTGTTAGGGACTCAGAGCATCTGCAGGCTAATACATCCTACTGCTTGCTGCCCTAGGCAAGGCAAGGGGACACAGAGGGCAGTGTCCAGCCAGGCACAGTGACACCCTCTTCACTTCTCCAGGGTCACAGCCCATAGCTGTGCTGCCTGTGACATTGTGTTTGGGTGTCTACAGCTCTTGCTTTGTTACTGCAGTGTCAGGCAACTCTCTTGTACCATGGCAAAAGACACCTTTCTCAGCTCTTGCTTTTACTCCTCACTCTCTTTTCCTGTAACTCCAACAAAAGTAATGCACCTTATTCCTCTTTTTCCTCATTATCTTTTTGTTAAGCAATAACGTCAGCTTAGTTTGGGTATATTTAACAGTATGGTAAATAGGGGTGTTTGCCTCCTCCTGCTCTCTATGTAGAGCTCACAGACCAGCCTTGCTCTTAATTTCATCAAATTCCTCTGTCTCCATGTGAGAAAGGAAAGATTGCTTTACCTTGTCTCAGGATGCTCCTGCCCTTTTCTCTCCCTCTCTGGTCTGTAGTTTTTGCTTCTTTTATGTCGTCACAAAATATTTAGTCCTGTAGTCATAGTTTACCTTTAGTGATTGTTTAGTGTGATTACAGAGCAAATAAATTATACCCTCGACAGTCAATTTGGTTTTATTTTTTTGACATCTTAGCAGATGCTGCAGCCACCATTATGCTTGAAAAAGCTTTCATTTTGGACAATATTTTGTGATTTTTGTTGTTTAGCTTTACTGCATTCACATCTATCTCCAGGTATGTTAATATTCAATTGCAATATTTCTTGAAGGACTGTTTCACTGATTTATATATAATACCACCTCTGATGATGTCTAGACTTGTATACTGAATGTACATGGGCCAGAAGAGCCCAGTTCAAGTCTTCAAATGATCAGTGTGACCATGTCCAAATTGCTGATTTAGTGGTCCTAGGCTGGAAATTTTTTGAGAAACTGCTAAGAGATCTGGGCCAAACCCATATGAGGAATATATCAGTACAGATAATGGAGAAATTCCTTGTGTATTTGTATGTGTGGTTACAGACAGCTCAGCACAGTCCGTGCTCCACCTTCTGCCACTGGGAGACCCATGGATCCTCCTGAGTGAGAATTACAGGTCTGAGGCTAGAGTTTTTTCTGCAGTTCTTCCCTCACATCTGCTGCTCCCCTGAGCAATTCTTTTTGTCTTTGCTCCTCTTCAGAGATTTAAGTTTAAGGCATTCAAAGCAAGGAAGTCAGTCCTTGGAGGACTCTGCATGACTTTGCTAGGTAGAAGAGCAGCATAAGAATTCAGAGGGAAAGCTGCAGCAGGATTAACTTCACCCCTTGGTGCCTCCCTGCCAGACGGGCACGGGGCAGCTGTCTGAGCAGAGCAAGTGCTGTGAGGGCTGTCTGTGGGTTTGCTTTCTTGCTTTTGTAGCTGTGAGCCTGACTCTTTTTTGTGTGCCTCACTCCCTTCCCTCTCCTTTTGCCACTTCATCATCTCCCTTACAATGGTCTCTTCTGGCCACTCTTCAGGTCACGCTGACTGTGGAAATAAGGGATACAGGAGCAATTGCACAACTGAATCCACTCTCTGGAGGCACAGAGGCAGCACAGTGGGTTTTTTTCTCCTTTGACAAGCACGGTGTGCTTCCTTGGTTGTGACCCTGCTCCTGGATAAGTGCAGAAGTTGCTGATAAACCTGAAATCTCTTGAATGCCTCCAGAGAAGGGCAGCAAAGCTGACGAAGGGGCTGGAAAGAGTTTCCTGTGAGGAGCAGCTGAGGACTTCGGGCTTGTCTAGTTTGGAGAAAAGGAGGCTGAGGGGTGACCTCATTTCTCTCTACAGCTGCCTGAGGAGGGGAAGTGGAGAGAGAGGTGCTGACCTCTTCTCCCTGGGATCCAGTGACAAGGTGTGTGAGGATGGTTCAAAGCTGCTCCAGGAAAGGTTTACACTGGAAATTAGGAAGCATTTCTTTACTGAGAGGATGGTCAAACAGTGGAACAGATTTCTTAGAGAGATGGTCGATGTCCCCACCCTGTCAGTGTTTAAGAGGCATTTGGATATTGGCCTAAACAACATGCTATAACTTTTGGTCAGCCCCAAAGTAGTGAGGCAGTTGAATAAGATGATGGTTGTAGATCTCTTTCTCCTGTCCTGTCCTGTCCTGTCCTCAAGGACTTAGGTATCTTGCTGAATGTTTAAATACTTGCCTAAAAAACAGAGCACTGTATATCCCAGGGTCTTTGGGTAGTATGTTTTCATGGTGCAGTCTGGATTAACACATTCTGCCTTTAGACTGCAGGCAGATGCAGAGATCAGCCAATGCACTATCATCTTTAATAGTATTTCAGAGCCACATTAATCCCACAGGGTACCAGCAGGCCACTATTCTATTCTGAATATAATCTCTGACTTAAATACCTTTCTCAGACATCCTGACCATGCTTCTGTGGGAGCAAGAGACAAATCACCAACTCTGTTAAAAGCAGGGCTGAGCCCAGTTCTGATAATCCTTTGACATTACAGAGGAAGACTTAATTTTTTTCCTGGATGTGTAACTTCCCTATCTGAATCAAAAGGACATTGTATGTTGTTTGTTTGCTATTTTTCTTGAGAAATGCAATTTAGCATACTTCCCATTTGAGGATCTTAGAACAGCATTGTACAGCTGCAGAAAAAAATAATGTGTGCTGATGTGATGCTTTCTACATGCAGGGACTCAGAGTCTGTTACAAAAGGCACTCTGCTGATTCACCCCAGTGAAAGGTCTGAACACCTCTTCTTCAGGCAGGCAGTGCAGTCTGGGTGATTTATTTGTGTGTGGAAGGATCATCAAACAGGAATGTCAGGGATGGGCAGCATCCGTAGGAAAACAAAAATGTGAACTGGCTGTGCTAGAGTGAAGATCCAGATTGATGATGATTTGCTAATGTGCTTATTGTGAATTGATACCATTTTCCTATTTAGAAATCTGTCATAATTAAAAGATTCTCCTTAGCTGACTCAGAAACCCTCTGCAGGCTGTCTGCTAATATGACTTCAGGGCAGTGTTGATTGCACAGGACATGACTGATGGTAAAAAAATAAATCAAAGGTTTACTATTTTTAATCTTGTAAATATTAAAAAATGAACATTTTGTGTTCACCTCCCCCTATCGATTAAAATTGATGCTTTTAATCTGTTCCAGCTGCAAAGGAAGAGGAAGGAATGTGCATGGTGCAATGGGAAGCAATGTTGCCAATTCGTTTTTGATTTCCAGTTAAGAAAGTTTTTACCATCAGGCAGGCAGGATTTGCACGGAAAGTGGGGAAAGAGATCTGTTGTGTTATCTCACACCCCTCCAAGCAATTAGCCCAGAGCAATGCCTTTCTTCTTGCTGAGCCCAATTACTGTGTAGTTCTTCAACTTTTTCAATGCGATAGCTGCAAAAAAAAGGGGGAAATGTTAAAAAACTGAAATGTTTAATTCCATCATTGCTTCCTGGAGCTGAACATCAGACATTTTAGTAACACAGCACAACATGACTTGCAGATATAAAAATGAGTTTCTATTAAACCTTAGTTCTGCAAGACTGGGAATGCCAGTTGCAATGCACCCAAAACTGTGTCTGGGGAAAGAGAACTTCTGCCTGTTCCTTGGGATCATATCAGTGGATTCCCATAGGCTTCACAGGGTGCAGGCAGAGCTTTAGCATTCATCCAAGTGGGAGTTTCCTGGCTCTGCCCAAAATGGGATCCATTTTGACCCACCCACTAATGATCAGTAAGAACTTCAGAGCAATTCTGCTGTGGAAATACCACAGATTTTATTTATTCTTCCCTTACCCTCTCTGAGCAGGTTTTTGCCTTGACTTGCACAGAAAGGCTCCTCAAATAAATAAATTAATAGCTTCTCATATGCTAACTCTCTGCATAAGGCCTTTCTTTTCTGTGCAAGTATAAATCCTTTAGTCTGTTATTTTTCAGTACACACTTCACAGATGCAATAATATCCAAATGTGCTGGTTCAGCATGTGATAATCATTACAGCCCTGCAAATCCTAGATTTACCTTACTTTGAGTGGTATTTTGGGTCTGCTTGCTACAGTGCATGTAGGAAAGGATTAAATTGTAAACAAAGTGCAAGAGAAACTGTGTGGGGAAGTTTGCATAAATCCCACTAGTTTTAGTTAAAAATAAAACCGAGCCTGTCACTTCCAACTTAATGATAGCTGATTGACTGTGCTTTTTTTAATTGTCTGCCAGTGGCAGTGGTTACCAGCTGCCTTGGTTTAGGTCCCATGCAAAGAAAGTCTGGAGGAGCAATTTTGAGATCTGATTAAATATATGCCAGAAGTGGGCATAGCTGTCAGGAGGGACAGGGAAATTCTGGGAAGCACCTGAAATGAGCTGAGTTCCCTGTTATTGCACTTTTGAGCAACTTGCTGACAGGCAAAAATACTCCATGTGTTTAGGAAGGAGTATATATTATTAATTCATGTTTTTCCACGTATTTTTACTTCTTAGTTTTCACAGCCCTTACCCTTAATTTGTGTCCCTTCCTAAAGATAACAAAACCACAATATGGTTTTCAGATGTAAGTTAGTGTTAAAAAAAGGAGCTTAGTGTGAGCATTTATAAAAGCCTCTGATTCTCTTAACTCCGATAATTAAACTATCAGTGATTTTTTAAACTTTGGGACCTCCCCTCTGACTTTTAGGTCAATTTCGGGTTTTTTATTAGTACTCCACAAAGGTGTCTCAGCTGCCAAAAAGTTTCTGTATAATGTTTCCTATCTAAGTATTTCCATCAGTCGCTGTACCTCCAGAGCAGGGGGACTTAAGCTCTCCGTGCTCTGTAAGTACATATCCCTTTGGAAGCAGTCCATTTTCTTCTGGTTTTTATTATGAACAACACTGCTGTTACCACAGGAACAGCTCTGGCTTTTTCTGAGAGCCTAAAACACTTTGCACTCCCTTAAAAATGTGAAAATGGGGACTTGAGCAACCAAGAGATGACAGCAGGAGAGAGCAGCCATTCCAAATCAGGATGTATCTAACCAGTCAGATGAAACGTAGCATTTTTATTGTGATTAACTTTGCTTTTCCAGTCGTGCCCATCGCTTCCCCCTCAGTGCACAGACTTAGTTTTCCTTTGCCGTGTCCCTGACCTTATCAGAGCATTCCTGCATCTCAGCAATTAATTTCTGCTGAGATCTAACCTCACTGTTTTCAATCATTCTGCCTTGCTTGACTCAACTCCATTGTAGTGAATTTCCATCTCCATCGTGTGTCTAAGGCAAATCCATTTTTAAATGTAACAGCTTTGTTGGTCAGAGCAGTTCAATTATGAATGACCATCCTGCTCCCAGGCTGTATTAGCCCTCCTGCCAAAGAAGGCCACAGTAGAAATGTAAATGGATGAACTGAATCATGCATGTTTTTCATGTGTTATTAATTGTCCCTGTTCCCATTTATTAAAGGACTCAGACAACAACCTCAAGATGTTCTACAAAAGTACATGAATAGTAATTTACAAGCTCAGTGCAGCCATGCATTAATATACCAAACAAATGCCTGACTGAGCTGCATGAACCACCAGCCATAACTTTAAGCATTTTTCAGAAATTTTGAATGAAGGCACTGTTTGCCTTGTGACCCACTGGGGACGTGTCTCAGGAAGAGCTTCCTCCTGGACCAGTCAGGCTCAAATTCAGTGCAACATGTCAGATAGCTGCTAACAGGGTAGGTAAGGAATCTGCTGGTACAGAGACTGAATTTGCAAAATCCCCAACAGCCTCCTTTAGCCTTGCTAGTCTTTTTGGGGGCAGATGCTCTTACTCCATGGATCAGCCCTGCCCCATGAGTGGACTATAAAATTATAGAATTACAAAATGTTTTGGGTCAGTTTGACTTTAAAGATCATTCCAACACCCCTGCCATGGGCAGGGACATCTTCCAATAGGCCAGGTTACTCAGAGCCCCGTGTAGTGAGGCCTTGAACACTTCCAGGAATGGGGCATCCGCAGCTTCTCTGGGCAACTTGTTCCAGTGCCACACCACCCCCACAGGAAAGAATTTCTTCTTTATATCTAATTTAAATCTACTGTCTTTCATTTTGAAGCCATTTCCCCTTGTTCTGTCACTCCATGCCCTTGGCAGAATTCCCTCTCCAGTTCTCTTGCACTGAAAGAAGCTCCAAGGTCTACCTGGAGCCTTCTGTTCTCCAGGCTGAACAAGCCCAACTTTCTCCACCTGTCTTCATAGGTGAGGTGCTCCAGCCCCGTGAGCATCTTCATGGCCCCAGTATCTGACACAGTAGCACATCTGTAGGCATTCCCTGGCAAACCCCACTGAGAAGAGTCAGCCTCCTAGGAGCGCCTGGAAAAGGCCTTCCTGGGAGAAGGGGACTGAAGAACTGCTGTCGTGTGGAAGGCTTAGGATTAGCTGGATTTTTCAGGCAGCAGGGAAAAAAATCAAACGAGAGAAAACCACAGAGATGATTTAGCCAAAGTCTCTGAGTTCAGAAGGACCTCTGGGAGACAGATACAGCATCAAAGATGGAAAGTAACAGAGCTAGAGGTAGAGATCTGTACTTTCGTCTGGTGTCTTTCTGCATCCTTGCAGCAACATTTATCCTATACCAGCTGGTGTTTTGTTAATTGTGTGTGCACAGGGAGTGCATTCAAACAGTGTATAAATAGGGTGCAGCATGGTCACAAATGGGGAGATACAGAATCATCAGTGTTATTGATTGCAAAGACCTGGTTTTTATGCAGGTACAGGGTTTTCTTACTAGCCCCAGACAGGAAGAGGGGATTGACTCCAGTTTTACATGAGGACGTCATTTCTGATCACTTTTAAAGCCAGATTTGCCAGAGTATACAATACTGAGGATTACAAACTAATTTGCTTTGGTCTGGAGCAATGAGATAAGCTAAGGCTGCAAAAACAGCAGGCTCAGCCCCTAAGGAGCATCCTGTGTCAGTGCCTAAATACATGGATAGGAACATAATGCTGATGAGTTTTACAAAGACCCACATCTAGAAAAGAGGTGATGTTTGTGATACAGATAATAGGGAAGATCATCAAGAAGCACGTGATAAAAATGGAAGGAACTTTCCCCAAGAATAGATTGGATGTGTAGGCCCAGCAGAATGATACCCACAACTAGGATATAGTCAGGTTGTTAAAATCCTTCCCAGCAGAGCCTTAGCATATTGCCATGAAAGCCCAGGGATTGATTTAATGCAGTCAGCGTGTAAGTGGGAAGGAAATGTCTCTTCACCAGACCATCTGTTTATGCCATTCCTATAACCCCACTCGTGAACTCTTTTGTGCTGTCTCTTCCTCTTGTGGATACCCTTCAGAAATAAGTACAATGCTCTGCAGAGTCATCACTTCCTGAGTTCCTCAGTCACATCTTCTCGAGGTTGGAAAAAAAACATCCAACGGTCCCTTTGGGGAGAGGGAGAGCACTTCATCCCCCCGGGGTGTTTGTCATGTGGGCAGCCCAGTGGTTCTGTCCGCAGGCGGCTCTGGTGCAACTGTCATTAGCAACTTCATTTCTGCTCAAGTGACCTTCAGGGAACAGCACGCTGGAGTTTCACGGGGCTGATGCAGTATTTCCATGCTGTTGTAGAAAGCTCACTAGCTGGTGGATAGCCCTCCTGCAGGTTTTTCTGGCTGTGGGTGATTTCCCTTGACTTTCTGCCCCAGAAAGGAAAAGATCTTCACTGGTGTAGGTTCAGGTATGAGGAGACATTAGCAACATCACTGAAATGGGGTCTTTGCTGTCTAAAAATTGATTTGATTATGCCGTAAATAGAAGGCCCCTGCTCTGCTGACAATTACAGATGCCTCTGAAAAACTGTGATTCCTTCAGTCTCTTGAGCTAAAGCACCCTTAGTGGCAACTCTACACCAAGCTCCCTTTGGCTAAAGGGAGATGTTTTAGGTGAAAGTAGCACATCCTCTTGATGGTATATTTCATTTTGACTGGATACTCTTCAGTGTTTGCATGCTTATATCTTGGGTCTTTTTTTCTCCTCAAGGGGCTCCTCCCCGTTGAAGCATTGGCTGTGACCATATTAAAGGCAATTACAGTGTGTTCCAACAGCCAGCACTCCTTACTCACTCACTGCCAACTGAGAGCTCCCAACTGGGAAAAGCTTAGCTCTTGCTGGGTGAGATGTCTCACTTGAAGAATCCCGGGGATACTCATCAAGATTATTTCACAGAGTTTTCTCTAGTTAAATGGAGTAGATATTAAAAGTTTAAATAACCTTTTGGTCTTCTTTTCCTGTTAAATTTGGATTTCCCAGTGGTTTAACTGACTTATTTCACATCTATTACACAGTGGGCTGACCCTGTCTTTCCAGAGGTGTTAATTTTTTCCAAGGCTTGATTTCAAATTAAAAGAATTGTCGGGTCACCCTGCCAGTGGATTTTGTGCTGTTTCTCTGAGTTGAGAAGCAGAGATGTGAATTGCTGAACTGCCCCAACTCTTTCTCCCTCACAGCATCCCTGTGGCATTGTTTGCACGGCATCCCATGGGGAAGGTAGGCACAGGGATATGTTCAGTGGTCATTTGAGCTTGAGTTTCATCCAAAAGATCTGTAGATGGGGACTGAGCACTGGCAGCACTGTCTTGGCTTTGGTCCAGACAGATCCAGTCTTCTCTGATACAGCAGTAGGCTGTATTTATGAGTCAAGAAGGAAAAGAAATAACTCCAGGGTAATTCTGGCATGGCTACCTGGCTGAACACAGAACAGTGGTGCAGGGTGAGCTTTGGGCTTGGAAACAGCAGAGGCAGAGCAGTTCTGAATGCAGCCTAATTAGAGAATCACAGAATGGATCAGGTTGGAAGGCATCACAGTGGGTCATCTGGTCCAACATCCCTGCTCGAGCAGCATCCCCCCAGAACACATTGCATGGGATCCTGTCCAGATGGTTCTGGAATATCTCCAGTGAGGGAAACTCCACATCCTCTCTGGACAATATGTTCCAGTGCAGTCACCCATATAGTAAAGAAGTTCTTCCTTGTAATCAGGTGGAACTCCCTGTACATCATTTCTGCCCATTGCCTCTTGTCCTATTGCTTGGCAGCACTGAGAAGAGCCTAGTCTATCCTCTTGGACCTCTTGCATCCTGCCTTTCTGCAGGGAGACACTGCTGTGCTACAACAGGAGTCCTGGTGCCCTTCCCTGTGGTGTGGCATAGGCAGGCCCTCACTTTCTGCCCCATGAACATTTAAAAAATCAGGTCCTTGACTAGGATCTAGAAGCAAATAGAGAACAAGCAAATAACTGCCCAGCCCCCAGTCTAAATCTACTCCACTCAGGAATACTGCCATGTTTTTGAATTAGCCTGAATCTGGAATCAGTGACTCTCCCCACTAAATTACTGTCTGTTATTAAACCTGGTTCAGGTGAGAAATGTCTGGCAGTGACTGCACAGCATGTTTTGCCTCTCTGTTTTGTAACATGGGTACAACAAAGTGATACCTTGGCTCTTCGAGGTACGGAGGCTGCCCATCATCCCTTTCATTTGGGTCTTTTGCTCGTATATTCTGCCCTTTAAAACTATTTCTTCGTTTCTGACTCATCACTTCCAAACAAAACTGGTGGTATTCTACGTCACGTGACAATGGAAGTGCATTGTTTTAATTGAAGCCCCTGTTATAAAACGTTTTCAATAAATTAACGAAACCTTGAAAGTGATGAAGTGAACAGAGAAGCTGATAGCACATTCCATATAAACCCAAACTTTCTGAAAGCCAGGTAGAATGTTCTCAATGTCAGAAGCAAGGCTGATAGCAAGGGGTGTTATCTTTCGTTGGGCCAGTGAATATAGCTGAAAAAAAATCAACAAGCTTTCAGTTGCAAAACATTTTTTCAGGTCTGAAGACTTCAGATTAAATTTCAGACACTTTATATTCTGGTACAGTAATATTTAAGTTAAAAAAGAAAGCCATAATGAATCCAATTAATTTCAATTTCCACTTAAAGCAGAGAGGAGAGAGTAGTACATTTGGGGAACAATTTGCAATTCTTTTGCGATATATTACTTTGTAAATGGAGAGACTCTCTTAGGCTTTTATTGAGACCATTTAGTCTTCAGGCGGAAACACATAAGAGGCAAAACCACTGAGAACAAAATATGAATTCTGCACATCCTCTGTGCAAGTGTTCTGTGTGGCTTTGTGCTGGGGATATGCAGGAACACTGTGTCTGTCACAAGCAGGGCTGGCCAGAAGCCAAACCTGAAGATTTTTGTCATTTTTCATTGGAATAAAAGCAAGACCTTCTGAAAATTGTCACTAAATATACAGAGATAGTGCTGCCCCCCCTTTCCACCCCTCTTAGAACACAAACCTGAACAGCAGTAAAGTTGTTCTGCTCTGGATTTGATTTCAGCAATTAACTGCAATTACAGCTGAGCCCTTCCAGTTATTTCAAATCCAGAACTCTATGTACCAGAAAGGACAATAGTGGAAAGAAAGTTAATTATTATATTAATAAATTTCTTTTCTTCTAATAAATATATTTATATGTTTAATCTTTTTGCAGTATGGATTTTCCTACTGCAGGGGCTCTGGGCTGGAAACCTTGGTTCCATCCCCCTCCCTCATCCACTAAGCAGCTCAGTGACCCTGGGCAAGCACTGTATGACCTCTCTGTGCCCTGGTGTTGACAACTGGCACAAGTGGCAGCTACGTAAATCCAACTTCCTCCAATACTGGAGAGTGGTGTATCAGTGCTGCATATTATTATTGATGATTGATTTTCTGCTCCAAGTTAAATCAGGCTGAAGAGCAGCCTGTAAAGTCTTTTGGCACTTTTCACCATCCCAGAGAGCACTATTTCTGCAGCCTGCCCCAAGCTCAAACCACCCTGCTGTCATCTGGAGGCTTTGAACTGTCTTTCCCTATCCATGCTCAGAAGCACATCCCTCGTAGGAGATCCTGAGCAAAGTGAAGGCTGTTTTCTTTGTGGAGTTCCTTTTTTTTAATCATCTATAGTAAAATGCAGAGACAGTAACTCATCTGCAAAGCCTGGATCAATTGACAGTGCTGCTGACTGACATTTCATTAGGCCAGTGCCAACAGCAGATATTGATTCAATGGCTGATACAAGTTTGCAAGGACCCAGCCTGCCTGATCTAGTTGGAAACTGTCCCGTTGGAGGGGCACTGTCTCACAGGGAGCCCAGCACCCTGCAGCTGGGCTAGGAGGCAATGGGAAGCTCGCTTCAGCTCTTGAGCCCTGGGGTACATGATGCACTGGCAGGACTGGTGGTGGCAACGTGGTCTTAGTGCACCATGTAGTGATAGATGTCACCAGGTGTTTACACCAGTGTGGTTGTCTGAAAGTCATGGAATGTTCTTGTTTTAGTGGGTGGAGGCTGTATTTGCTGGAATTCTCCTCCACATCCAGTGAAAGATCTTGTGTCTCTTGAGCTTGGGTTTTTAGCCTTCTGCAGGGCTCCCCTTTCCCAGGGGCTGGAGAGTCTCTGTAGGCACCTCAGCTCCCCTTCTTGCAGGATTTCTGTGCTATACAGAGAAAAGAAATGTCTGCAAGACAGAAGAAAAGAAAGTCCAGAAAGAGAAGTCTGTTCATCTCTCTGCCTCAGTGCAAGGCAAAGAAGTAGGAGAAATATCTCCCCTGCCCTTTGCTCTCTGCAATAATTGCGTCTGGAAGGAAGAAAAGAGAAAGGGGAAGGAGGCATGAATATGTGATACTCTCCATCTAGAGCTACAAGAAGTAGCTTACCTTCATCTACAAGTAGTTTGCTCACCCACCAAATAACTAACCCAGTTTAGACTTGTTTACATGGGAGAGCTATTACGGAGTGAAGGAAGGTGTGAGTTTAAATCCCAAAGTGAATAAACATAACCAGTGAGAGAGAACAGAGGTCCCCATGAGATGCTACTTAGTAATACTGCAACAGCCATCCCCAAGTTACTCTCTGCTCATTTTCCCCACCTCTGTGTTATATACAGAAAACAAATTAGACTCTTAGTCAACACATTTTTTCACCTCCCCGCTCCAATTTAGTCTTTTTATTGAGTTTAGTGTAGGCTTTAGGGTCCTGAGAAGGAATTAGGGGGCTAAAGCTGGATTTTATTGCTCCCAGTTGTGACAGGAGCCCCATAGAAAGTACTGTATCTTTGGATCATAGTCACAGTTCACTCTCTTCTGAGGCCGCACTCCACTCTGAAAGGGACTGACTCTAAACAAGGCCGAGCAGCAACAGACCCTGTTGAAAACCACCATAAATTCCTAAATAAAATAGCCTTTATAGTTTATTGATTTAAGTAATTTTGTGTGTGGAAGGTGCATTTTTCTCACTTGGATAGTATTGGAGAAATAATTCTGAATCTGGCTGTTCTGCAACATGCTAAAGCATCTGCTGTTTGGTTAAAGCAAAGAAAACAGAAAATAGCGAGGGAAAGAAGTGATAGGTTCCAATTCCAGAGTCTCATTTCAAAACCATGTCAAAGCTCCCCACTTCCAAAGGTGCATAGTGCCCTTCTTCAGCATCCCTTTCCAAGCAAAAAAAAGAGAGCCCAGCAGACATCAGATACAACAGCTAATGCTGCGACCACAGAAGATCCGTGTGTTGTTTTCCCTGGGTTATAAAGAGAAGGAGGCATCTCTAAGCACCAAATGTATGGGCAGGAGTTGCTCAGGTCTGGGTGATTGGAAGAGCTCGTGATTCAGGAGACTCAGCTGCTCTCAGATAATGCTCTTATGGTTGGTATAAATCTGTGTGATTGTGCAAAGAGAGGAAGAGACTTTGGCATTTCTTTTGGAAATCTCACTCCTTAGCTCAGCACATACTTTGTTAAATGTGTAGTCACACCATTTGAAGAATTCATGTCCATCACTCAAACTGAGTGATCTGACTGATCCTTCCCTGCAAAGTAGGTGTCAGTGATACCCTTAATCAAGGCCTGATGTCTCAGGGGATGAGAGCAGGACTTCGTGTAGCGTTGTACATCCATTATGGACTGCACTAAATGTCTTAGGGCAGCAGTGCCTTGGGCCCTTATTCTTGAATTGAAACCCTGAGAACACCTATGTGTATTTTTTTAATGAACTACCTCAGTCTTGACAACAGGCCAAAACAGAGATCTCTCTCTTCTATCAGCCTCGTCTCTTGGTTGTGAATAATTGGCAATGATACAGGGATTTCCAGTTAATTGGAGAAATGAGAGCAGTGTTATTATCCTCTCTTACACTGGGAGAGATGGAGACACAGAGAGATGGTGTGATTTGTATAGGACTTCCCACTTGGCCAAAGGTCAAGCCAGCAGGATAATCCATCCCCTTGAATCCCAGCCTGGTGCTCTGTGTGTTTGGCCATGATGCTCCAGGGATGTGACAAATGAGACTTGGATCTCTGCCTGCTTCTCCTCTCTTTCTTCTTTAATCTGGGCATGTTTTACATGAAAACACTATGATTTCAGATCCGTACCAAGTACGAAGTGGATGGGTCAAACTCTGAACTGCTTTCTCCTTAGTATTCATGGCTGTTCTCGGATGCAGATCAGCCTAATTGGCTGCCAGCGTGCACAGATGTCTCTCTGCAAGAGTACTCAGGTGCTGTGTGAATTGATTGCAAACATGAAATGGTACCAGATTGCAATTTGACCTAGAGTAACCAATTTCTAAACCGCAGGGCAAGCAGTAGCGAGGTGATGGAATTTCTGGGCTCTGGAAGTCAGTTATTGGCTGTTGTTGGGTTCTTCTGAAGGGTCTCTCTCTCTTTACTCGTCCTGATTTTCCTTTGGATGAGCAACCTGGGGGACAAAGATCTTTATGAAGCAATGATGAAAGGACTAACCCCTTCCTTGCACATAAAATATCATTCAATTTCCCTTAAAAGGGCTTTATCAACATCATGGAAATAATTCTCATTTCCTTGAAGCAACACGACTTTGTTACTTGAATTGGCAATCTTCACATCTTTTACAAGTTGCTTAGGAAGAATCTGTGTGAAAACAGCTTCTCCAAAGCAAAATTAAATGTGCTTGGTACCAAGCTTTTGCTTTAGCATGCTACCGTGTCTGTGAAGTCAGGATCAATGGAAATTTGCAGAAAGGCTATTATTTACTGTTTCTTTTCAAGCAGCCAGCAGACTAACCTACGGAAATCTTCTTTTCCTCCAAAATCCAGCATGAAAGACTGTTTAGTGAAACATCCCTATCCTGGAGATTAACTAATTGCTCAGCAGTCAGTCATTTTCAGTGCACAGCCAAGGACAGCGATTCCTTTCTCACACACAGATGGAGCAACGGTTTAACACAAAACAGTTCCTGGGACAGGAGGATTAGGGAGAATTTACTGGAGAGCAATTAAAGGAGTTGTTAGAGCAGTTTGTTTTTGAGGCTGAATTTCACATCAAAGCAAAGCTATCTGAGGAGCATACAGAGCAGAAGAACAATAAAGCCATCATTTGAGGCCATCTATGCTGAATCCTTGGAGTGCAGATTAATGAAGTGAGCTAAGCATATATGGAGATTTACAGAACTAAATTAGGTGAAGCAGCCTAAATGCTGAGGTTGGAAATAGGTGCCCTGGCTTCAGTCTCTGTTGGCTCTCACTTTTCATGACTTCAGCTCCCTTCCACTTCTACCAGGTTTCTTTTTGCTGTCGTACTCTGTAGAGGGTTTCTGACCATGCTTCTCAGCTGCAGAGACTCCTGCCAGTGCAGGACACCACGGTGAGAGGCTGCTCTCATGCATGAGCCATACTGAAAAGCTGTTAATAGAAGTTTGGTCACAGCCAGTGCTTCTTGCTGGCCCTTTGCTGGTATTTTCTGGTCTTACTGGCTTGTTCTTCCCATCCTAGCTGTCTGCTCCTACCTCCTTTCCCTGCCCTGACCTGGGTGGAGGCATTGCTCCAAACTGTCCCTTGGAGTTAAGAGCTGGAATTGCATCTTGTGTGGAATGCTGCCATTACCCTCTCTGTTTTGGAAGGACAGTAAACCTACAAAATGGGTTTTCAAGGCAGGGAACCAATCCAGGCACAAGGAGTTCATGCACAATGCATGGCAGCATCTTCTTGCATCCATCTCAAAGGAAGGTTTGCATTAACAGTGGTTGTTCAGGTCTCTTGCTCTGTGTGAGTGTCACAGGCTGGACTTTCAGACGTAGGACAAATGCAGATGGACTATGGATATTCCATCAGGCTGAACTGCAAACCCCAGGTCCCAAGGGCTCCAGTTCCTTCCTAGCTGCAAACAGAAAGGCTGGTGTAGCATAATTTCCTGTTCATTCATTTCTGTCTAGTCTTTCGTAGTTTAACTTTTCTAAATCACATTTTAATTCATGTAAATAAAAAGGAAGATTTGTTAACATAGTGGAAGTTTTAGAAAAAATCAAAAATCTGAGAAATAAGATTTAAAAACATTTTTACATCAAGTATTAATAGTGATTTATATTCTCTGGGACCTGCCTAAATTTTAAAAACACTTTGGGTTTGCATCAAGCCTGTTTACCAAGGGTTACTCATGAGAAATTGGGCTTGACTGGCCTAGTTTTCAGAATATCAAAAAAGAGGGTCCCAGATATGCCTTGTTTTGACAACTGAAGGCTCCTAGAGGGAAGGGGACTAGTTCTCAAGGACTGAAGCATCCTAGACTCACCTAGTGGTGGGAGTGATCTGAGCAGCATCTATCGTGGATGAGATTTGCAATGCAAAAGGGTGGTTGTACAGGAACAGACACAGACATCTCAGATGATCTGGAAGGTTTTCCTGGGAAGTGTGGTGAGAACAAGGGGAGGGGGTGGCTTTCACTTCACTGCTGGTGGTTCATTTGATTGTTTATGCAGGTAAAATATCTGTTTTTTTCACAACCTTTCACTGGGAGCCACCATTCTGGCATGGTCTCCCAGGCAGTCGTGGCTTGTCCTCCCTCTGCAGCTTTTAAAATAATAATGTTTGTCTGGAAGGACTGGCTGGTCTCTGAGGCTGCATCCCAGCTGGGAATTGGCAATACCCCAGCATGCTGGGGGGGGCAAAAATAGCATCAGATGAAGGGTATATCACACACATACATATACAGAGAAAAGCTTTGCAGAGGCTTTTTACACAGTCCTGCACCAAACCCTGACATTTGCAGTGCCAGAGGTAGGGATTTGAATCCTTCATACTCACCATCCGTGGAGGATGTCTGCATACAGGTGACAGGCACAGAGCTCCCTGTGTAGACACAGGAGACAAACGGGCATCTCAGGGTACAGCTTGTCTGACCTGGTTTAACATCTAGCTGCAGGTGAAATGACTCACAACTTCCAAGTGCTTTTTTATTCTTCCTCCACTGTGCAGGGCTCCTGAGGGTGAGTTCAGATGCAGACACAGGCTTTGTAGGGGAGCCCTGTTGTGAGGGTCTGTGCTCTGGAATTGGGTGTATTTTGTGGTTTGTTCTCAGGAGCAGGAAAATTAGCACACTCGTCTGAGCACTACACGTGTTGGGGTATCGTGTGTCTAAATCCTGGGTCTGACGCAAACCCACTTCCCACAGGAGCATGACAAAAATATAAATTACTTTTCTGCGATGCAACTCCCAAGATGTAAAAAATTAATAGTATTTTTGCAAGTGGCTTTACAAAAATTTATGTTGTGTAGCCTCGTAGCATTATTTCTGAAGAAAATGAGATGTATGTGATTGCAGTATTGGATATTGGTTATACCATTCAAAACTTTAAAATCCATTTGCCAGCTTCAGCTAAGCTTGTGTGAAGGACTTGTCTTGAATCGTTTCAGGCCAAGGAGGCAACGGAAGGCAGCTCTCCTATTTCCGAAAAAAAAAACCTATATAAAAGAGTGCCCAAACCAACACATCTTATGAGGACACTGACCTTTTTTTATGGAATAAAACATTCCTGGAGGAGTTGGACCAGTCCAAATACTTCTGGTGGGATCTGAAAGCTGATGAAGCAGCTGCTTGGTGGTCTCAGCCAACCTCCAAGCAAACTAGGAGCTGCCAGCTCTGCAGTGTGGTCCAAGGAAGGGTACATTTCCTAAGATGCTTCCTCCATCACTGGAGTCTGGCCTGTGAAAGTTCCAACTCGCTTTGTCTGCTTGTCCCACTTGCTCCACCTGCAGTGTTTTTCCAGTACAGCTGTGGATCTGTGCTGTCAGATGGGTCACTGGTATTCTCCAGGTTACAAAGAGCCCTGTATTTTCTTCAAATTTGTTAACCTGGTTCAGACTTGATCTTGGTTCCAACCTTAATGATTCTGTGATTCTATTTCATCATCTCAGATGCCTTCTCAGATGTTTCTGTATTAACTAGGAACAAAAATACAGGGATCTGGACAACACATTGGGTTGTGAGTAACCAATGCAAGGGAGATGGGCTTCTATAAGACAGTAATATAGACAAGATAGTTATCTCTGGAACAAACTTTTGAGAGGTGACCAGCATCAACATCACCTGGCCTGTGCTTTAATGAATGTGACCTGTGGGTCACTGAATGGATGTAGCTGTGAGGCCTGAAGTGCTGTGTTTCCTTTCTATTACAGTTTTGGCACTGCAGAAATGGTCTGAGTCAAACCCATTCTCCCAGGACAGGGTCGCCCCTTGCTGCAGGACTCCAGCATCCTTGCCCATCAGCCACATTTGTAGGATGCCACAGCTTGGGCACTCAGGGTATATTAGTCACTGTGGAAATCTTTGTATTGATGGATTGTGTGGGCTTTTCCTCTCTCTCAGTCCATGCACACCTGCTGCCTCCATCACCATGACAACTGGTACCCTTTTGCTACATCCCTCTCCGTTTATCTGGATTTCGTGTTGAGGAACAGGCACATATTGAATGCCACTAACACAGCATGGATGTTCAGGGACAGAAAGGATGATCTCTGGTCAAATACTTCCTACTTTTTAGAAACTTACTGTAATTCTTCAAGACTTTTACCAGTTCTTTAATCCATTCACGTACCTTCATTGGAGTCACTTATTAAGAGATCTTTGTGTATGGAGCAAGGTCAAGGAGGAATGATTTTTGCCATGCTGGTACAAAAAAAGACAGCAGACAAGGGATGAATTTCAAAGTATCTGGAATGGCCACAGCTTTACTGATTAATTCAGCGGTAGAGTGTCTCAGCCTTGAGCTGACTCCCTGACTTCTCGTTGCTGCTGTCCTCATCTGCACTTGGCTTTGGGTCCAGTTATACAAGCTGACACCTCACGGAGCCAGCAGTAACATATCCATTGCCAGTACCTGTGGTAAGGTCTGACTTTGCAAAGGATTGAGTTCACAGTAATGACGAGTTACCTCTTGGTGTGGAGGGGAGGGAAAGGAGGTTGGGGTTCAAATCAAATGGAGAATCTCAAGTTGCTGTTGTCTCCTCTGTGCCTGACTCGTAGATAACCCAAATATTTCAGTCCCCATGGCTGGCTATCAGTTAACTGCTGCTTTCTCTTTGCAAGGTCAATAATTAATGTCACCTCTGTTGTCCCTCCTTCCCAAAATAAATACATTAAAGGCAGGAAAAACCATCCCATGGGACAGGATTTTTGTTACATGGAACAGTCTTTCACAATCCCATCCATAAAGAATGAAGTCCTACACTTAATCTCTGTCACATTAATGGATTTAGAACTTGGTGTGAGACAGGAGTACAGCTCTTTACTCCCTGAGGTGTGCTATACACAACAGGTTAATTCTGTTTCTTCTGATTAACTTGTTTGAAGTTTGTGTCTATTCCTGGGACATACATTTGGGACAGGCCTATGTGTAACCTCTCTGAAAAGGGTCAGAGACAAATTTAAGATTTCAAATAAGCCTCTCCCAATTTGCTGAGAATGTCAGATTGCATGAGGTGTTTTTTCTGTTCTAATTTATGAAGAAAAATATCTGGTAATAGTTATTGGACATTAATAGAATTGTCTCCATGTAAACATTTGTAAATGTAAACACATTTTAACTATTCTGGCTTAGTTTAAACATTTGTGGAAGTGGATAAAATCCAACCACATGAAAAAACTCCTAATATGGAAGAAATTGGTAATGAAAAATAACTATTGCTCTTTTAGTCCTAGAATTCACATCTCCTTTTTTTTCTTTCCTCAGTTCTTTGTCTGTATAAGAAAATATTTCTTTTCTTTTATTTGTACATATTATACTGATATCAAGTACTTCTGACCAAAACTAGGTCCTTGCTGTGCTAGGTGTACAGCTTCCTTGGTTGTGGATGGATGTCCTGAAGAGGGGAAAGTCTCCATGGGATGAAATGATTTCCTCACGATGGCAGAGTAGTTCAGTGGGTGAGTGAGGACCAAGACCCCAGACTCCATCCAAAGGGCCATCATCTCACAGTGTCAGCTGGGATATGAGGGCCTGGTTAGAAAAAGAAAACAGCAAACAGCCATAAATACATACAGCCTACATGAGAAGGCCAAGGGGGGAGTAGGCCCAAGGCTGTGCATCAGTATTTGCTCCACTGGAAATAAGGCTCCATCAAAGTAGATCAGTCCTGAATTCTTGAGTTTCAGCTAACCCCCAAATTTCTGAGTCCCTGGGTATTTTCTGAGGTAATTCAGAGTGCAGCAGGCTTGCTCCTTCAAAGGAGCTGCCCATAGTCATTCCAAGGTGTAGCACTCCCTGCCCCAAGAGGAGAAAGAGGAAATAATTTATTGAAGAGCTCTGCCAGGCTCCAGCCTGTGTCCTGCAAGAAGCTGAAGGAACATCTCCTGAGGAGGTGACAGCAGGACTTTGAGTGTGCGTCTACTCCACTTCATGCTCATAAAGGGGGCATAAAGCCCCCAGCTGTGAGTGTTTAGTGGGCCCTTGGTCTCACTTGCTTAGCAGTGATGGCGTTTGTCACCTTGGCTGCCCATCCCTGCAGCAGGAACATGTTTGGTTTTCTCCAAAGCATTAGCTCTGTGCTGAATCATGGCAGCACTCAGGCTCAGACCCTCGTGGCACTGGGCTCAACTCCTCCAAGTGATCATCTGGCCAAGTGGTTCTGGGGCAAAAAAACCCTGGAGGCATTTCCTGGCTTTCATTAGGACCCACTTCAGGAGTATGAGGTACAGGTGTTGTGAAATTAATGCAGTCTCGGTTTTTCTTCTGCAGAAGGCACAGCAGCAGTCACGGATAATTATATTCTGCGCAGGGAGATAACCTCTGCCTGGGGAAGTTTTGAACTGAGACTAGAAAAGGGAGAAAAGGAAGATTGGTCTGGGGAAAAAAGGGAGATGAGGGTAGTTTACGGTGAAGTGCCAGCTTTTGGAGAGGAATCAAAAACTGGTGCTGTGTTCTTTGTTGTTGTCATTCTGGTCTTCAGAAACATTCAGCAGGACAGAAGTTGTCAAAGTTACCTTGTACCTTTCCCGGTGGCACATCCAGTGCTGCACTGGACAGGGGAATGCTGCCAGCCCCTGCCGGGCTGCAGGCAGCTGCCTGCCTTCCAGCCTCCCCGGCTGCCTCCAGCCACCAACTGCCAGGCACAGACTGGCTGTGGGAGAGGAGGGTGCTCAAGCTGTGAAATAGGCTTGTGGCCAGAAAGCAGGGGAATCATAGAAACACAGAACGGTTTGGGTTGGGAGGGACCTTAAAGACCATTTGGTTCCAGCCCCTCGACATGGGCAGGGATATCTTCCACTAGTACAGGTTGCTCAGAGCTCCATCCAGCGTGGCCTTGAACACTTCCAGGGATGGGGCATCCACAACTTCACTAGGCAACCTGTTCCAGGGTCTCACCACCCTCACAGTTAATAATTTCTTCCTAACATCCAAACTAAACCTACTCTCTTTCATTTTAAAGCCATTCCCCCTTGTCCTGTCACTACATGCCCTTGTAAGACATTGGGTATGGGATTTTTCCCCACTGCAGGTTTTTTTCAGGGACCCAACCCCTCTGACCTGACAGAGCACAAGGAAGAGCAGCACAGGCAAAGAGGGACACCAGCGGAGGAACCAACCTTCTCCCGAGACACAACTTGGGGACACATCCTTGCAGCTGGTTGCTTTCACTATTGCATCTTCTGCCAGAGGTGCTGCGCTGCCCTTCAGGGAAAGAGAAGCACAAACATCACACACAACCCACCTTCCAAATCTGCATTTAGAGAGCGTGGCTTCAATTAAATGTAATTACTCAATTTTGAATCAAGGGCAACTTCCCTTGCATTTATTTGCTGTCCCCAGTGGCTTATCTTAGAGAAAGAGAGAGAAGCTCCATGAGGGCAGCCACTAATGAAGGGGAACCTCCAAAAGAGGTTAGGTGTCCGTGCATCTAGGTCAGAGTCGTCAGATGAAAGTAGCTTCTATGTTTCTCCCTCGTTTTTGTTTATATTTTTTTTAACTAGCCTTCTAATAAACATGTTAACCAAATTATTGTAAGCAGCTGCATCTATCAGCAGCATGCAAGGATATATTCACTGCATTTGAAAGCTCTCTAATGAAGCTTTGAAGTCCAGCTCATCCCAGATTCATGCGGGGAAGGATCTGTAGCCATCATGGCACTTCTCTGCTGACTTCTGAAGATATGAGACTTGAAAGTAAATAGACACTGAAATATGGATACTCAAATGGATCTTTCAAAACTACAGCTGACTGTCACGGGGTTTTGTTTGTGTATTACAGGGACTTTCTTTTCCTTTTCTTACCACAGAAGTAAGAATGCAGTCCATATTTACATTTAATCACATGCTGCTTTTCACTTTAGAATTGTTAACCAGAGAACCAGATTTTCCCTATCCTGCCTCAGTCCCACATTCAAGAAAACTGGGTGAACCTAAATAAAAATCATACGAGTAACACGCAGAAAAATCAACAGAAAGGTTTTTAGTCTGTTGATCCTTTCCCAGCTTGAGGCTGAAATTCATTGTTCTGTAGAACCCTGAGACATGCTGCAGGGTGAAATAACTGCAGCATTAGATGGCATGGCATTATGAAATGGTGGATATTGCTGGGTTTTATGCTGCTTCTCCGTGGTGCTCCCAGTACACCTGCACATACTAGACATACAAACTCTCTAGGAAACGCTTGTGTAGTGTGTGAAGCCACACACATAGCCCATGGTGAACCTAATTACACCCTCCAGCCACTCCTGCAAAGCTAACAATAAGCAAAGCTAAAAAGTATTGAGCACATTTGGATTTTCCAGTCTCTGGAAGGGTATGTACATTGAATTAATTTTACAGCTGTGTAGTCTCCACTGAATTACTGTTTCCTTTTGATTGTACTAAAGATAGTGAGAGAGCATGTATGAGTGTGAGTAATGGGTGGGTAGGGATCACAGTATTTGGGTTCTCACTTTCTTGCTTTCTTTGCTTTATTCAGTTTCTTTCCTTCTGTTGGTGTCAGGGTATTTTTAGTTCTTCAAGGCTCTATCTTCTACATCAAGAAAAAAGATTAAATCCACTTTTAGTCTATACTTTTAAGAAAATGTGTGTGTATATATGTAACCTATATGTGCTGTGGCATATATCTGAGGTTACTATGTCTTCATCAGCTCCATTTGAATTCAGTACAAAAAATTAAGACAGAAAGGAAGATCAAAATTAAGAATTAAGATAGAAATGGCTGTTCTCTATACTGTTTCCCCATCTCACATTAATATTTGCCACATGTGATGTCCTTTGGATACTGACTCTGTTGTGGATTTATCCCCTACAGATCATCTTCCGGAAGATCAGCGATGTCAAGAAGGAAGAAGAGGAGCGCCTGCGCCAGAAGAACGAGGTGACACTGAGCATCCCTGTGGACCACCCTGTGCGGAAACTCTTCCAGAAATTCAAACAGCAAAAGGAGATGCGCAATCAAGGCTCAACCCACGTCGACCCGGAAAGGAACCAGCTTCAGGTGGAAAGCCGGAGCGTGCAGAACGGGGCCTCCATCACGGGCACCAGCGTGGTCACCGTGTCTCAGATCACCCCCATCCAGACCACCCTGGCCTACATGAAAACCAGTGAGGCCGTGAAGCAGAACAACCGGGATGCGATGGAGCTCAAGCCAAACGGAAACGGGGACCAAAAATGTCTCAAAGTGAACAGTCCCATGCGGATGAAAAACGGGAACGGGAAGGGGTGGCTTCGGCTGAAGAACACGATGGGGGCCCATGAGGAGAAGAAGGAGGACTGGAACAATGTCACAAAGGCCGAGTCCATGGGGTTGCTGTCCGACGACCCCAAGTCCAATGACTCAGAGAATGGTGTAAATAAAAACCCACTGAGGAAAACAGACTCTTGTGACAGTGGAATAACAAAAAGTGACCTTCGCTTGGATAAAGCTGGTGAGACTCGGAGCCCCCTGGAACACAGCCCCATTCAGGCGGATGCCAGGTGTCCTTTCTACCCCATTCCTGAGCAGGCCTTACAAACCACGCTGCAGGAAGTCAAGCACGAACTCAAAGAAGATATCCAGCTGCTAAGCAGTAGGATGGCTGCCCTTGAGAAGCAGGTGGCAGAAATTTTAAAATTATTGTCTGAAAAGAACGTATCCCAGATCTCTTCCCCCAAGTCTCATTTATCACCCCAACTACCCCCCCAGATATCCTGTCAGGATATTTTTAGTGTTTCAAGGCCTGCATCACCTGAATCAGAAAAAGATGAAATCCACTTTTAGCATATACCTATGTGTATATATGTATACAGTATATATGCAGAGCTGTATATATACCTTTATACATATATATATATGTGTGTGTGTATATGGTAAATATATATACATATATATTTTCACTTGCATCCAATATGACTTGAACACACCAAGGATTTTGATATGTAAATATTGCATGTCCAGCTGGATTCTGGCCTGCCAAAGAAAGCAATTATTAACATAGATATTGCTTGTATAATATGCAGTTGACTGCATGCACACTTTACCTTTATTTATAATCTCTATTATGTAATAAAAGAATGACTTTTGTTTAACAAAGGCAATGTACTATTTAAAGAATCAGGGTCTAACCTGCCAATATTGCCATGACAGTTTTGATCTCAGGCTGGGTGAATTGAGCTTTTATTTCCTCACTGTCTTTTCTGCCGAGTTAAACAGTAGATTAATATGACGTGAAGGACACGTTCAGACTCCTGTTAGTATTGTTTCCTGGTATCATTCCATGACAATATACTGTATATTTGGTGATGAATTCCCCTACTCCTCCTACAGGGAGGGCTCAGCTCAGTGGGCAGGGAAGGGCACCGTGCCTGGTGCTGGGGTGGATCACTGGAATTTATTTGTGTGGGTATTGTGCATGCACAGCCTTTTATTTCAAGTATCCTCCTGCTCTGTTAACATCGTAAGTAAGAAATAATAATAATAATAATAGCAATTTATGTAACAAAATGAAACTAACAGAAACTCAGTTGCACTGAGTGTTTGGGGGTAACTTCTTTCGTGAAAGCCTCCTTTTACTGATGCCATTTTTACTGAACTGTTAGAGTAACATTATGTAAATTCTCTTTGCAGCACTCAGTGATGGTGTCCGGTTCTGTCAGTATCTTCATTAGCATGTCCCATTTTTGTAGGGTTGAGATTGCTCTCCCACTGTCCCCCCTATTGCCCTTGGCAGAAAGACTTTGCATGATGTCTGAGCAAGGGAGAGAACAATTGTAGTTCAGCCTCTTGCGAGCAGGTTTGAAAGCCCGAAGTTAAAAGGCTGAAGTTAATCCCCTTCCACTCTCTTTCCTGAGGCCGTTTATCAGTCTGCAACTGCATTTAGAAAGAGAGAAAACAACCATTCAGGGTGAAATTCCCTTTATCTAAGGCACCTGGATGATGATGTGTGGGTGGGAGAGTGGTGGGTGTGTAGGGGAGATGGAGTCCTCCCTAGGGTGCTGCCTGCTGCTCTTACCTTGGACTCATGGAAGGTTTCAGTGCAGGAAGGGGGGACACTTCAAGAGCAGGCTTGCAGTGCCCACCCAGCCAGTCACCATAGTTACTGATTCCCTTAGGTCTGTGTCAGAGGCTCTGACCCACCTCTGAGCTGACTCCCATCTTCCAGTCTTGGATCATGTTCAGATGCCATTTCCACCTCCTAGGCTGGAGCATTACTCTCCATGTGGTTTTGCTGGCTTAGCAGGGCTGCAGCAGGGCAGGCTTTGCACTGGATCCTGTTTGATCTCCAATTTTGAGCTGAGATTTCGGACTCTGCTTGTATCTGCGCCTGGGAGTGGTGGAGTTTTTTGCCTCTCCATTTGTACTGGTTTGAATCCAGATATATGCAATGCATAACAGAAACTGCCATTGCAGCTTCAGAGTTGTTGCCTGGTATGGCTTGAGGTCAGCCCAGCAGAGCACAATGGCTTCTTCAGAGAAGGATTCCCCCTGCCTCCAATTTAAATGACCTCTTGCATCAAGATCCCGTGTTTTCAAAAGTGCCTTGAGTAAAACACATATGTACCACAAGGCATCACTATGAATCAGGTATATCAAATATATGTTTATAATTAGTGGGCATCCTTACCACAAACTAATATTAGATCCATTACTTAACATTAGAAAACTAAACTAAACTAAACTAAATCGCTTCCTGAAAAACTAACAGAAACCCCAAAACCCAAACAAACCATCATTTGCAATAGTGGCAACTAGGAACCTGCATCTTAGGGTGAATGTGTCTTCAGCTATGAGACCGAAACCCCTAAACCTCGAAAAGCTCATAAGAAAGCCAAAGAAGTCATTGCTTCTATTGTGTCAACTTATGGAGGCTTTTTGGGTGATGATAGTCTTTCTTATTTGCTGTTCTTTTCTGTCCTGTTTCTGCCACTTTCTTTAGGAAATTATAGACACCCCCCCCCAAAAAAAAAAAAAAAACCAGTTAAAAAAAAAAAAAAAAAGAAAAAAAACCAAGAGGGAAGTATAAAAAAAGCCATGGAAAGGGACAGCTCTTCCCAAAGCCCGGTGGTCAGACCACCTGCTCATTATAGTTTTCCACAGCTGCGGTGGCTGCTGTCAAAATTTTTGGTGGTATTTTGCAGCTGCTGTTCTGACACAAGTGCAGTTCCACAACTCTGCAGCCGTGCTTTGGACTGCAAGAACAATCCACACCTGCAGAACAGCAGGACCTTCCATGTCCTACGATAAATCCCACCCTGAGACTCTGAAAGAATGGGGGGGTTATAGGCTTAGGGAGTTACATGATTGCTGCAGGCTGCTGGAGTCTGCACAGACCTTGTGGGTACAGTTTAAGTGCCAAGCTTTGAAGTGTTGAATGTTCTTGCCTGACTTGGTTTGTTGGTCAGGACAGACACTGGGTGACCACCCAGAGCTGCCTGGTGAATAGCTGAGGCACACAGGCTGTCTGGGGGCCAGGTTTTGGTAAAGTTCCTTGAATGCATGAATCTGCCATGAAGAGATGCTGCAAAAGAGCCAGCAGGATAATGGGGGGTGACTTTTTTAGAAAGCTTTAGCCTTAATGGCATTCCTCTGCCTTTGTGACAGACTTCTTTTCTTTCTCTGTAACTGATATTAATTCTAGGTAGAACTGCATGGCATGCACAGGGATTTCTGTTTAGGATTATCTTGCAAGTCAGGTGTAATTTTGTGCCACTTTACAGTGAGAGAATGTGTTAACAGGATTAATCTGACCTTGAAAATTATTTGGGCGGGCCCAGAATGTCTATTACAGTTCAAGTGCAACTTGAGTGGTTAAAATGTGTAGTGGCTAAATAGTGTAAAATACCAAGTTCATGAAACAAATATGGTGTTTCCAGGTCTATTCTTAATGCTGCTTTGACTCTGATATTCCAATATTATCCATGGCAAGTTCAGTGGAACCAGCTTGTACCTTGTAGAAGGCAGTAGCACAATGGGTGTCCTGCAGACACAATCAATGCAGCCTGTGGGTGAGCTGTCCCAGGCTCTGTGTGATGGAAGGGTGGGCAGCCGGGGGCCAAGCTCGTGGATTCGCTCTGAAAATTTGGCTTGTACAATTCTGAAGGACTTTGCCTCCTGAATTCATGACGGGAGCGTTACGTGTTGTTTCGTGGGGTCGTTCCCGGTTCGCCTTTCCCGGCCCCTCGCGGTTGTGCATGATGCGATGAGTGTGCTGCCGACTGGGACATTCCTTTTCTCTTAGAGAAGCATGAGTCATACTCTTGTAGCTCAGGCTTGACTGAAAGCAACCACCTGTAGTCATTAAGTGCAATAAGGACACCAAGGTGTCACTTCCACCCAAGCCAGTGCTCAAGCAGCTACACACCGCGCAGGGAGAGCTCTTGGCTGCATGCTCTCCTTTCCTTTAGGAACTGTATTCCTGTACAGATGTTCCTGCCAGATGCTGGTAACAGCATCCTTAGCACTTACCTTGTGCTTTGTGTGTTCAAAGCATTTTACCTGCACACGAGTGGATTTTATCTTTCTGGACTTTGGAATAGAAATAAAATGTGTACAGAAAAGTAAACACTTTCCAAAGCAAATGAACTAGAGTACTTTTAATAGCATTTTTTGTGTGTGTAATATTGCATATACAAGATAGAACAGCACTTCAGGATAATAACTGAAAAAAAATATTGTTGTCATGAAGATTCAGTTCTTTTGAATCTGTATTTGTAAATCCTTTTTTTCCCATTTTTCTGTCTTTGCCAGGGGACAGGGGTTAGAGCAGAGCTGACTCTGGAAGTGACAAACTTAAGCGTTGCCCATTTTTCTTTTCCCTGTTCTGCAGAAGTAGAACAACTGTAGGGACTCAATGCTGCTGGCACCAAAGTTTGAGTTTATTGCTAGACTCAAGTTCAGTCTTCATTTACCACCACATGTAAAGTAACCCTGTTGTACAGGTGTGAACTGAAGGTTGAATCTGGTAATCATATTGGACCTTAATATGTACTTTGGATCCCAGGACAATTTTAGAGAATTGGAAGCTGCAGAAATAACATTGTCCTATTTGCAAGCTGAGAGCAGTCGTTCTGGAAGTAACTGAGACAGTTCTACAGACGTCATCGTTTGCATGGGTCAGAAAACAGATGTTGTGCTCATGAAATAGCTTGGAGGCCTTTTGGGAGAAAAGATGTCCTTAACTGGATAGGAAAACAAAAAAGCCAAATATTTGATGTGAAATTTGGGAGTGAGGACATAGAGGGATATATTATAAGGAATTGAACCTTTTTTACTTGGATTTTGAGCATTTAGAAAACCCAAGCCTTTCTTTTTGGATGTCAGAGTTGGACAGATTGTTTCTTAAAATAAATACTTTTTTCCAGTGAGGTAGTGTCAAAGTGATACCTGTTTATTAAAAGAAGTCTTCAAATACAATTTTCCTACAAAAGAGGCTTTGAATGGGTTTTGTTAATGTTGCTTTTAATAGGCTGTATCTGAAAGCTCCTTTTCAGTTCCTTTTCTTTTTCCTTTTGTACCAGAAGCTCCTGTGTTAACACGTATCTTCATATCTGTGGGACCTGTAATGCTCTAACAAACTTGTTAGAGAGGGTTTGAGAAGTGGGATTCCTTTGGAGAAATCCATCTCTTCATGGCAGCCCGGGCAGCGTGGCTCTCCTGTCCTGAGCTGCAGTGAGAGCTGTGAGCACTGAACAGCATTAGTTTGCCTTTTTCTTGTCACTTCTCATCTGCTCTGATACCCTTCAGGGACTTTAAGGAAGGAAATAGAAAAGTTGACGTGGTCACTTTTCCTGGATGGCCCCAGCCCTTCACATATGTCTGTGTGGTGCTTTCCCATGGAGCCCACAGGGAGGAGGACTTTGATCTATCTAGATTTCCACATCTGGGAATATTTTTTATAACTTTCACTTTATTTTTTTGGTACAAATGGATAACACAGTGTCTGCGTGTTTTATTTGGTTTAGTATGTTATAGTGCATTTCCAAATTAAATACATTCTTAAAGCAAGGTGCTGAATGGAGCTAAAATAGACAAGAAGTCCACATTAGTTCTGGCAGAAAAGTGGTGAATGTTCTTACTGACATAAAGAATATCCTGCAAAGATCAGCTCTGTGATATCTAACAAATGACAAACAAACTAAAATCATCCTTACTGAGGGTGCGTTTAGTCAGCCATAAAATTGACCTTGTAGTGCACAGTGGGACAAGAAGGCATGTATTGATTTTGAATACTCCAATGGTAGAAGCATTCAGAAAGGGCTTGACAAGGCCATGATGAATAAATTGTATTTATTTATTATATTATGCTATGTTAATCAGCTTTCTGATGCATGGCAGGTGGAAACAGGAATCTGGGGCAATATTCTCACAAACCTCTTTATCTGTTTTCTATAAAGCAGAAAAATGCATTTCTTCGCTATTTTCTGCTTGGAGTTGTAAGCTTGCTTGGCCCACAGTCTGAGACTATGGGTGTGCACCAACTCTGTGTCTGGCTGTCTGCCATGAATACATCAATTAGGCTTAATTAAAAGCCCTATAAAAAGGATTTTGTGTTAGGTTGGGCTCAGCCCTCCCCCTCCAGTGACATGAGTGTATTTTGTCTGCTTCAGAGCAGATTCAGTTCAGACTGAGCAATGGCAGAGTATATTTCTGCCTGCCTGCAGAGGATGTATAGACACACCATATGGATATATACCTGCCCATTTGGAATAGGGAATCAGATCTGGTTCATTTAAGACAGGTGTTTCAGACAGGTGGGATAAATCCTGCTCTGGAGGTGCCAGTCTTTCATCATTTACTGTAGAGTAATGACTTCAGATTAGACACTTGATTTGTAGACTGCTAGAGGGTAAATGGAGTGAATCCAACCCATGATTCAATCTCCCAGCCTGATCTTGTTTGTATTAAAAGGTGTCTCTTTTTAAAAGAGTCTGCTTACCATCTTTCCAGCACTGAAACACTTTCACATAGATTTGACTGACAGTACAGGGAACACTGAAATGCCTCAGCATGCAGCCAGTGTTCACCTCCTGAATTGTTAATTAGAGATTTGTAAAGACCAAGGATGCTCAATTCTTGGCTTGGGGTGATCAGATTTTTAAGTTTTTACCCCAATACCATGACAGGATAGTCCAGGGACCCTCGTTGTCACAGGTATATAGCAGCTGAGGTGCTCTTCATCATGATGTGCCATGCCAAGGCACAGATGGGCATCACCAGTCACTTTTTGGACAGTGAAAGACTGTCACCTATTTGGGATCTTTGGCTACTCTGGGGTATTTAGGGTGATGGGAGTTTTAGTGCTGAGCTGTGTCTTGCAGTGGAAAGATGACAAGGCTTGGAAATGTCCAGTGAAGGGAAGAGTTGTCGTGAAGAGCAGCTTCCAAGGCAGACAGAGAGTGGTGGTGGCCCAGGACACAGCAGAGCCCTGGCTCTGTGCTGTGCAGTGGGAGGAGAGTGGGGAGA
Source organism: Chiroxiphia lanceolata (assembly GCF_009829145.1). Classification (NCBI taxonomy): domain Eukaryota; kingdom Metazoa; phylum Chordata; class Aves; order Passeriformes; family Pipridae; genus Chiroxiphia; species Chiroxiphia lanceolata. The sequence goes on from NC_045642.1 coordinate 58,815,428, forward strand.
GGGAGGAGAAAGATGTAAAGAATGGTGTCAAAAAATAGTGACAATATTCCACTGAAGGCCATATTGTCTCTGCACAGTGACTGTTTGTGTCTCCAAAATTTATTTATTTGGAATTTGGCAGACTCCTCTTTCCTTCAGGTGGTGTATAAGGATGAGGCTGGCAGACCTTTCTGGGGTGACAGCTGTGGGACAGGGAAGGGCCATTAGAGGAGACTCAGATATATATCCTTAGAGGAATATGTGGGCTTCAGAAGAGCCAAAGCTCTTCCAGTTTGCCAAAGACCTGTTGGAAAGGGGCATATTGTATCCAAATTGTGTATCATTGGTGTATGGACTCTATATTTGAAGCTGAGCCTGCTATAAGCAGGGAGGGTTAGACCAAGTGATTTACAAAAGGTCCCTTCCAAGCTGTGATGTTTTACCATTCAGTGATTCTGTGGATTTTAATAGCACAAACAGGAGGTAAAATTGGAAGGTTCTTAGTTACATTCCATTATTTTCTGGTTTTTAGTTTAAATATCATACTGAGGAATGTGGTGCCAATTTTCAAGATAATGACTGTTTCTAACAGCCAATACTCATCAAGCAGACAGCAGAGAAATTTGGCATATTCTAAAACTATGGCATATAAATAAATCAAGCCTTTCACCGGGCGTCAGCTAAAATCCACACTTGATGCCAAACACTGAGAATAATGTCTCAGTGACTATGCAGTTTCTGGAAGCAGTGGGCTAATATGGATGCATCAACACACCCACACCCTCTTCCAGCCTCATCCCTAGTCCAGTGGAAGCTGATTACCGTGTCTGAAAATGCCATCAAAAAATCAATAGCATTTGAGCTGGTTTTTGGTGTTGCCCTGGCAAACATCCAAGGCTGTAGGAAATGTGTGAAGGGCAGTGGCAAGTAGGTTTCTCATTAGTAGCTGGATCTGGAGGTGATTCTCATCCCTCTGGATTCAGCCTGCTTCTCCCACTGTCTATGTGGACACCATTGCTGAAAAGGCCTCGGCTTTTCCAAAGGATCCAGGCACATCCATGAAGCCTGTGCACATCACTGGAGTCTGCCCCAAGCCCCATTCCCAGGCTTATTCCCTGCTTGTCTAGGCAAATTAAAAAGTTTACACGTGACACTATTAGATTTAACTGACAAGTTATTTTTCCAGACTCGGCAACCTCCTCGATGTCTATGATGGCTTACAGGGTTACTCACAAAATCCTTTCCAATCTTACCAGCAGGTCTCCAAATTAAACAGGAATAACAGGACAAGCCTTCTGCCATTCTCAGGGCATTCTTTTATTAAACTAACATTCATTTTTATTTTATTTTATTTCTGGCCCTTTTGTACAGTCTTGAACAGCACAGTGTTGCATAGGATAGCTGGGATTGGAGTGTTTTTTGGATTTTAATGAACCAGTTTGAGAAGGGGAACTCAAATGGGACACCAGCTTCACATGCAGTCCAGCATCTGCCATGTGTGTGACCATTTCCTCTGATTTCCTCCTCCAGTTACACCTTTGGTGAACTTCACCACCAGCAACAGTTTGAACTGGTGCCGTGCAGCGAGAGTAAAAGTTCTCTTCATTTCCTTGGGCAGACCCTAGGGCTCTCCTCAGCATTTCCTTGTGTGCTGTGCCAGGACATGCAGGCACTTTCCTGTCCTGGACTTGGTTTCAGAAGAATTTCCTGAGATATTGCACCTCTTTTCTCTGTCAATACATCATTTTCCTAGGAAAAAAACACAAAAAGCAACATTTTCTGACTGATCACTTGGGAATCCACTTGCATCCAAGGCTGCTGCCAGGACCATTAGTGGGAGGTCACAGTTCAGTTTGTAAATTGGGTGTCTTATCTGAGCCCTCATGGTAAAAGGCATTTTTTTTCTAAAGGAAAACAAAATTTCTGCTCTGCTTCTAATTAGTCCTCTGTTGTCCCTGCAGGATTAATTACTGCCTTCTTCACTCGAGTCATCAAATGCTGTTTGGCAACAGCTTCTTTTTTTTTTTATGATTTTAAATATAATTAGGATCCCTGGCACTACAAACAAGCTCAATCAGGTTGTACTTTAAAATTGCATAGCTGAAATGTCACCTAAACTAGTAGTTTAAGCTTGGCTTTTGAATACCAGCAACCCCATTGCACTTGGCAGGTGTTCAGAGCTCATCACTTTGGGGTCATCAGTAGGTCAGTGTAAGCATCCTTCTCCTGAAATCAGTCACAGAAGGGATTTTATTCTGCAGCTCCTCCCTAGTGGGGCTTTTAGAAAAGAATCATGGGTGGAAGGATGCAGTGGCACCTCCCAACTCTTCTTACTGCCTGTTGGTGCTCTGTAGATTCACAGCTGCATCTCTTTTTTGCTTAAAAGAAGGGCTGAGGGCCACCAACTGCCTGATTCTATAAAATGGTAAATTCAATTTATCGAGTGGGAGAGGCAGTAGCTAGCAATAAGGCAGGATTTGGGTTTTAAAAATCTGCCTGGTGGGAATTGGGCAAGCTACCAGAAAGACAATACAGGATTTATCTGGCAATGCATGCCAAAGGAATGCTAAACATGTGAGCAGGAGAATTTATTGATACCAGAGGAAAAGCTCATTAGCGTTAAAGTGCAAAGCAGGTCTGTAAATGTACCTTTCAGCTGTCCTGGTAAAATCTCTGTGCTCAGACAAGGGGAGCTGTGGCTTGTTTCTATAGTGTAGAGCTGGCTAATCAGCTTTCCCAGAAAATTACACACAAAACATGTTTCCTCAAATGTAATAGTTAGCACTCTTTTATTAGCATGGGCACATTTCACAACTAACCTCAATGTCAGCCTCCCCCTGCCACTAGTTTCACAGTGATTCAGAGATGCTCCTAAAGCTGGTACTGCAGTATTTCTCCTAGGACAGGTTTGTTCTCTTACTTGCTTGTCACTGATTGTCAATTATTTGCCCTTAAACAGATCTGTGGCCCTGTAAGGGATGTGGGACACCCCAATAAACCTGCAGCTTGTGGGGCTGCAGTGGAGATAAAGGTTCACCATATTTTGTCTGGAAAACATGCCAGCCATAAAAATACTCTTGCTAACTGTTTAAAGCTCCAATGCCTTATCAGCACAGTTTATGTAACAAAATCCCATTAGTACTGCAAACTATTCTCACATGAATTAGGACATGATATGCTTCATAAACCTTACATACCTATTGACTGTTGTTATGCATAGTGCACTTGGCTGGGCTTTTACATGCAGGTGTAGCTGCATATCTTGGGTTAATTTCTATGTGTTTTGAAAGCTTTGTAATATGAAGAAGAATATTTTGCACAATGAAAGGCAGTGTTTCCCTTTCTTTGTCTGTTTATCTCTTTTCTCTTTTTCCTTCCTTCCTTCTTTTCTTGACTTCCTGTTTACTTGCCTTGTAACTAGGCTAGCAACTGGTAGAAATGATTGATTAAGTGATGTTGCATCAGCAGATTTAATGAGATAATGATCTGTTTTGCTATTTGTGTTCAGAAGAAATAATATGCTAATATGAATTGTAGTTAGAGTTGATTTTTTTAATGTCCTGCTTAAATACCAGCCAGTGACTGAGTGGTTCAGTAAAGTGGTCTCAGCAGATCTTCTAAATTGTATTCTCTGTTTCGGAGGTAAATATTTTCAGGCTTTGAGTATCTTGTGTAAATATTCTTATTAAGGTCGGTGGAAATGTTTCCATTAATTTCTCTAACCCAGTTCTCGCAGAGGGACCAGGACAGTGAGTTCCAGCGTGGGCTGAGCTTTCTTAAAACTGAGAACTGTGGGTACTAGAATTTTAATTTCAGGCCCTTGCCTAACGCAAATGGGTCCAAGATTTCATGCCCTACTAAATGCTGCATGCTGATTGCAGGCAGAAATGTAGAGGATGTGTTTGAAGATGGGGACAGCAAGGTGAATTGCCATAAAAATCAGCTGAACCCATCAGGGAAAGGCACTTTTTAATTAACACATATTTGAATCCAAAAGACACATTCTTGGTGTCTGAACTGCCAGTAATTTCCATCCAAAGTAACTTCTGAAAATTCATGACTGTCTAGAATATCCTTGCACAAGTCAGATATGTACATAAGCTGTGCAAACTCTCTCTGGGGAGAAGCACAGTTAAAAATAAAATTATTATTACTACCACAGAGAGAGATGATGACAAAGACAGGAGGTTGAGCACCAGATACCGTGAGACTGAATCCTGCTGTGCAGCCCTCCATTTGAGCACTGCTGATTCAGGTGTGGGCAGATGTGCTCAGGTTTTGAGTCCTGGTTGTGTTTCCTCATCTCTGTCCACACCTGGAGCAGAGCAGAGCATCACACAGGGAAGGGGCAGCTTGTGTAGGACTTCATGAAGTGTAGCCCCCACCCCAGAGCAGGCTTCGAAGAGTAAAGTCCTGGCTCTATGAGGGCTAGTTTTGGCATGGTTTTTAGGATTCCTCCCCTGCCTCCCCCATCCCTCTGATATGCTTATGAGTTCCCACTTAGGTCTAAGCAACTAGTCACCCTAAGATCCTAAATGAAGAAAAATATATGAGGAATATATACTGGGAGGAAAGTGTGATGAGGGGTGGACATGATCTTGCCTGTGTCTGTGCACCCTCAGCTCTGTAGTGGTGTCTGTCGAAATATCCTTGTAAGAAAATGCTCACAGTATTCTCACAATTAGTGTCAGGGGGAGATTTCTAAGTGAATTGTCATCACAGAGGACCTTGTTGCAGTCAAAATATGGTACTATTTTTTTTTAAGCTTTTTTTCTTAGGCTTCCCCCCTCACTGCAAATAACAACTGAAAACTAAACTGAGCAGGAGCTGCTGCACAAGCCTGCACAGAGATGCTGAACCTAAAAAACCAGCGTGCCCTTGTGGGATACCCACAAGGTCTGTGCTGAGCATCCATCCTTGGCATAACCTGCCTTCTCTTTCTTTTTCTTTGCTGAAATGCAGCTGCATGGCCAATGTGCATTTTTGTTTTCTTTTCTTGTATCTCCAGACCAGTGCTCCCCGCCCCACACTTGTGCTGAGGCATCTCTGTGCACCCCTGAGCACCTAACAGGGACCATGTCAACTCTAATCCCTGCTTTGTGGGAGTCTTTCCACTAACATTAGCAGCACTTTCAAAGCATAATAGGCTTTAAAGCCTCCTTTTTCACCCTGAGGTCCTTACTTTTGAGTTCAAATTTCAAGGTGTCCCACTAACTGAAAAAGCACCAGGTGGTATAATCGTGTTTGTGCAACCCTCATGGAGAAGCTGGGCAAAACAACTGGTTTTAAAAGCTCATGTCGGAAAACCTGGTCTACAGAGTAACTGCAGCTTTTGAATGTATGTGATTCGCAGACACTGGACTGTGAGGAGGAAAAATATTTTGAGAAAACTCTTTTTTTGCAAGTAAGAAGTTGGGGGAAAGGGTTATTGCTCAGATAATGTTTCTTTTGTTACTACTTGCTGCTCTTTGTACACTAGCCAATGCAAATGACATTCATGTTCCTGACAATATTTTTGAACAGCCCAGCTATCTTTTTTGCTCTTGTTAATATACTGAGGATTTGGGGGGATTTTAAATGCCTCTGCTTTTCAGGATTATTTCTACAAAAGCAATTGAGAACTGTATTTTGACAGCAGGAAGCTTATAAAAACCTAGAGAAAAAAAATAAATAAAGCATTTGAGACTGAACAGCTATTGAAGGAATGCACCTCTGCTACCATATCTGATCACATCAAGGAAGGACCATCTTTCTACTGAAAATCACACATCAGTTTGTACAGAGGGGATGCTCCCTTGACCACTCGCGTGACTGCCCAGGAGGAATGTGTGGGAACGCTTTTGTTAGTCGTGACTCTCCTGTCACTTTTGGACATTGCCATGTGTGGTCGGTTGAAATCGGTTTTTTCTGTAGCAAGCTTCTTGTTGCACTTTTTCTGTTTGCTGAAATTCAACAACAAGGAAAACGTGGGTCACTTTAAAGCATTGGCGGACAACTGTTTCTAACCCAAAGGATTATGGGTTTTAGCACAATGAACTGTACTTCTTCAGGGAGGATCAATGTCGATTTTTTTGTTCCACACGTCTTTATTTACATGTGGCTATATTTTCATTGATACAGAATAAAAAGTGCATTTTATTGACCTTGAGTGTTTGTGTTGTTACTTCTCTTGAGCTCCGGCTCACCATAAAAGTGATAGCTTTAGTTTTCCTGGCCAAAGCAGAACACAATTTGTTGAGATTAATGAGCAAAATATAATTTTATTTTTAGGTGGCTTGGGGATGGGGGAGACACATAAATCTATTGTTAGAAGAGAGCTTCTCTACAGGACAATAGGAACAATGCTTGGCCTTTGTCCTCGCTAGCCTGAAGACAATAGGAAATAAATCAAGCTGAGCTGGTCACAGGTATCTCATCCATAAAACTTCTGTAGTATCTAATTCCCTCTCACAAGCAAATTGAGGTGAAGAGGGAATGCTTTATCTAAGTGGATAGTAAGTATTGGCTTATAACCTTTTGTTCGTAAAACACTCCATTTTATTTGCTGCAAATGTGTAACCTTGCTTTGAAAAAATTACACTTCAGATGCAAAATGAGGATTGGGACTCTGGAGTAGAGGCAGAAGTGTTTCACTTGATAATTTAAATAATTTCTAAGACATGTGCTCCCTTTACTTCTTATATCATTAGCTTTGTCACAAGTGACATTCCCCAAAGAATTTCCTGTGCCAAGGTAAAAGTGACTGTTTTTGGCATAAATACACACAACATTGCTGACAAGTTCTTGAAACCAGAGTTGCTTTTACGCTCCCTCAGTGCAGAAACCAAAGCACATGGAAATCAGTGTAGATTTTTTTCTATTCTCTTGCAACAGTCCTCTTCCAACTCAGAATATTCCATGATTCACGATTCTGTGATTTAAGTGGCTTTGACCCAAATCCTACAGGCTTTGTCCCAGCCAGGGATGGTGTCCAGGTGTGGAGGGGTAATTATAGCTATGAGAGACAGACTGGCACTAATTCAGTTTGAGGGTAAAGCATCCAAATCTAGTTGTCCACAGATAAGTCTTGCCATCTGTAGGGACAGGTTTTCTGTGGAGAAAACATTTTCTGTTTGTGGTGAAAAACATTCATTGCTGAGCATTTTATTTTTTTGACTCACTGAGTGCCTACTCTCGGCATCCTTGGCTGCAGTGAGGAGACCCTGGACTCAGCACAGGAGGGAGCAGTGCCTAAATCCTTCATGGCAAGCACTGGTAGAACAGGCCATAATTTCCATTGCTGAAAAACAAGTGGCAGAGACTGTTCCTACTGCTCGTCTTTTGTAATTGGGGTTGACCTTTGCCAGATTGGAAGCTGGCAGCATCAGCACAGAAGTTTTTCCAAGTGGGAGTCTGGGACCATGTCAAGGCTGTGCCTCTCAGTCCTGAGAAAACGAGCTGTTGGGATGGAGGATGAAGCAGGAGTGGATTCATTTGTAGGAGCTAATTTGTTACTGACTGACAGCATTGGTTTCTGTTGTAGTGCAGCTGTACCTGAGCAAGCTGGTGACTTCTGTCATTATCCACAGGATTGGTCCTCACCAGACCTCAACCTCCTTCCATCCCCTCCACATAGGGTTTGGATTTTACCCTGCAAGTGGTAAGAATGATGAGCAAGATGCAGGATCAGCCTCTGAGATTGCTGAGGCACTGGGGGAGATATTTTACTTTGCAGATTGCTTTATCTGTGCATATTACCTCTACCTAAACAAGCCCTGGAAGCCAGGGAAGCTAGTTAATATATGCACATCTCATTCCCTTTATGAGAACGTCATCCAATGCACTGGGCTGAAGATTTATTCTCCAGGGCTGATGCTACTACTGATTCAGGATCCAGCTATTAACAATAGCAGGGCAGGAGCACAGGGCAGAGACAGAGACTTGGTTCAGTCTCCTTCCTCACATCAGTGCACCCTTTACAGCCACCTGTCTTACAAAAGCTTTTTCCTAATGGTCCACAGTGATGTTAAGCTGGCCAGGCTGGATGGGGCTTGGAGCAACCTGGTCTGGTGGAAGGTGTCCCTGCCCATAGCAGGGGAGTGGAACTAGATGATCTTTAAGGTCTTTTCCAATCCAAACCGTTCTATGATTCTATGTTATTTGGTGGAGAATGAGGCTACAATGACCATCTTACACATCTGATTAAGGGAAGTAATGAAGATGGAGTGAGCAAGTTCTTTAATGCTGTAAATTCTCTGATGGTTAACTTGGCTGCATAGAAATAAAACAGCAAATTAGGGCACTAACTGAGCCAGGCACTGATCTTTTGTAGTGCACAACTCAGAAAATGAGATATATACCACTGGCTTCAGCCATTTTTGAGGCCACTTTGAGCACCTCCTCCTTCTGATCAATAATTTCCATCTAGCCTGGTCTGTCTGAGTATAGTTTCTTGTTCAGTTGGTTGCACCTAAGAAAGTTTATAAATCCTTACCTTCAGGCATGAGCAGGCTGGTCCTGCAAGCATAAGAGTGGGATGTTTGAGGCATTTGGGCAGCAAGGGGCCCATATTTGAAGAGGGAATCACATGCAGCAAACACATCTCTGCAAACACTTTAGTGGCAGCACTGTTCAGTGTTTTTTGACTGCCAGCACCAGTAGCTACTCAGCAGTCACTGCCATAGCTTTTTGGAGATGCTCTTCTGCCCTCAATTAGATAGAAACACACACCCTGATTGAAAGTAGAGCTTTGGCTTGCAAGCCATTCCCAGTTTACACAGACCGTATGAAAATTTTGTTTCTCATTAGCCCAGCGCAACTTTTAAGTGTTCTTTTAAAATACGCTCTCACTGAGCGTGTTGGAAGGTAAAAAGTCTAGGGCAAATTAGATATTATAGCAAAGGGTCTGAATCTGCATCTCTGTATCTTGTCCTATTGGCATGAAGAAGGGCACAGCTTCATCAGCTGGGAAGTGCCCCTGAGGCATCGAGGTGACTTTCCCAATGAACAGCAAATTGTGCTGTCCCAGAGAGGATTCCTTCACAAGTGCTGCTGCCAGGATTAGTGCTGCTCAACACCTCCTTTAACAAACAGGAGGAAGGTCTTCAGAGCATCCTTGTGCTGCTCAGAAATGGGGATAAATGAGGAGGAACAGCTCTCAGCCAGCAGGCAGGGCACAGGTGCAGGACGTGAGGCCAGCTAAGTGCTCCTGACCTGGGATGGTGCCGACTGTGAAGAGCCCTCAAGGACAGGGGCTGGCAGCACATCACCAGGCACTCTGAAAACATTGCTGGAGCAGAGCTGAAGTGTACCTCGTCAGGAACTGCCATTGATTGGTAGGAAGATGGACTGACCAATTTAATAAACCTCTTCCATCTCTCTCCTCTGTAATTCTGTGACATTTTCTCCAGGAAAGTGACATACTTCCAAATTAATCTGATTGCAGTGAAGCAGACTGTCATCAGCCCCTGGAGAGAACAGAGTGGAGTGATCCATCTCAGCTGAGAGCAGGTGAGACCACTGCCCCAATAGCATGGGGCAGTGACCCGCTGACAGGGTACCAGGTCTGTCTACTAATAATTAGCAGGGAAATAAGAAAAGACGGGGTAAGGAGATAGACTGAATCCATTTATTTCCTTCTAGTAAATAAAGAATGGGGAAAAAAAGAAATGAGATGAGAAATAGATGTACAGGCAGACATGATGGATTAGTCAGTCTTGCCACCTACTTATAGGATTATAAATCTGTAATATGGACATTACTCAAAGAAAACCACATTGCTATGTGAGATCTAAGACTGTGGAGCAGCCTCTATTCAACCTGGGAGGAGAATTTGGGCATATTTAGCTGTTTTTCATACATATATGTGTGTTGTAACATTCAAAGACCTCAGCTCCACTCTGCCACAACTTGGCAGTCCCCTGGAGGCAGGAAGTACTGGTGGGAACAGCTGCAGGGAGCTGGATGGATGCAGGCCTGCTGCCTGTCCATGGTTCTCATTTTTATTCCAGCCATTAGGAATGACCAGAGCCTGATACAGGCCTGGGTAGTGCAGACATGGGAAAACATGTCTCTCACTCAACAGGCAACAAGTGAAAAGCCAAATCTGTGGTTGTGGAGCACAAGAACAATCAGTAGTCACATACAAGGATTCATAAAGTTTGACAGAGTTTTGTGCTTGTTTGGATGGAAAGAAAGAAGGCAAGAGGATTGGAGAAGTGTAATTCTGTTCCCTCTTCTCCTGTTTCTTGTATTCTTCCATTCAGATGCAATTCTATTGGGAGCAGAGGAAATACTCATTAGAAATAATTCTCCACAGAAACAGAGCAGTGAAAAATGACATGCCTAGTTTCATGGGTGGCAGAAAGTCAAAGGGTCTAAAAACAACCACAGAGTTTCAGAGGTAGCTCAGCCTGTTGTTATTTTCCAAACTTTCTCACAAGGGTCTTGCTTCATGTTTGGGACACCAAACTTCCTTCTCCAGCAGCAGTTTTTAAATAGGAAAAGCCCTGGATCAATGCACATAAGGAGACTCTTTGAAACCCGTTTGTAGTTCCCAATCTGATAACAAAAAGTATATTATTCATCTAAAATGCCTTCATCATCCTTGTCTGCTATTTAATTTGTACAACGTTGCCAGGAGCTGCAGGGATTCCTTCCAGTCCACAGATCACCCACCCTAGAGATTAAAAAAATCAGTCTTTCACAGCATAATTTTTTAATTGTCTATGCAGTCAGCTTTTCTTAGTGAAAAATGAAATGTGCCAAACAATAGTTTCTAAGACTTGTGCAGACTTTTGCATCCCTGTAGGAGACAAGGCCTGGCCCAACACAGACTTATTTCTAATAAACCTACAGATTCAAACAGTTGGGAAACTACATTCTGGGAGCCTGTGATGGTATAAGACCTTCCCAAAAGACTCAGTTTTCCTTTAGTAGGGTGATGTTTCTTTCTTTTTCCCTTTTCCCTTTTCCATTTCCTTTATTTCCTTTTTTCTTTCCCTTTATTCCTTTTTTTTTTTTTTTAATCTCTCTTTTCCTCTTGTCCTTTGCTTTATCCTTTTGAACTCCATCAAGAAATGGAGACTTTTGTTTTGGCCAATTCTGCTGTATCCGGTAAGGCTTTTTATTCTGGTTAGATGACTTTCTAACTCTATCAGGGAAAGCAAAAATAATGGAAGGAATCCAAGATATCAATTGTGACAGCAACTGTATGCTGGTAGTCTAGCACACTCTATATTTCTAGATAAGCTTGTTTGAAACAAAGGCAACTAAAGAAAACAAACAAACAAAAAACCTCCCAACCTGTTAGAACTCGACAGAACTAACCCCTCTCCATATGATATTTGCTAATGAACTGCATGCAGTGAAAAACGTGTGAGAATCCTTTCTGTGGCTTTTTGGGGAGGGTGATAAATTAATTCAAGTAATGTAATAAGCAAGTCTGAAAATGGGTTGTGGTGGGTGGTTGCTTCCCCTCCCCTTCCCCCCCTGCTAAATCTTACCATAAATGTTTCCCTCAGCAGATGCAGACGCACATAATTTCTTTCGGGATTTTATAACCATGACAACCAGTTTTAAAGGAACGTTTTCTGTTTCCACAGTTTAAATTTGAAGTGTATCCAAAAAGAGGGTTGTAAAATGAGCAGAAATAAGCTACTATTTCCACATCTTCCTCAGAACAATGGAGTGTTACATTTTTGCTTTTATTTTTACATACAAATATGATAAAATGTAAAATAAAGCTTCTGTACCAACTTTTACTTAAAAAAAAGAAACAAACACCTTTTTAAAAGAAGATTTTATTCACTAGCTAAAAAGCCTTCGTTTTAAAGATAGTGAAATTAAATCTTTCTCATTTAACTCATGTTAGATTTAATGATACTGTAATTTATAATGCGTAAAGCATGTTGAGATTTAATGCATATGACTTCTTTGAAGTTACATCCTTTTAGTGGAGATGAATTTTGATGAGTTTTACCAAAGGAGTTGAAAGAGTTTAGGTAAGCTAAAAATAACTTAAGAGTGAGTTTAATCTGGGTTAGACACTGTTCCTTTTATTTTACATTGAAATCTCATTAGCAGCAAGGTGCAGAGAACCTTTCAGGGCTTTCAAATACTTTAAAAATCGATGCCGAGCTCTGAACTGGAGTCACAGAGAGGCCAGTAGAGAACATGTTGCCAGTGCCACTGTCCTAATGACCTGCTGAGCTGAGATTTCACCCCAAAAGGCTCCTCTGTACTCCCATTTCTTTTTCAGGCTATGTCCAGCTCCAGCCAGGGCCCATCAGCCCTGACCTTCATGTGCTCGCCTGGGGCCCAGCACTGCTCATTAACACTGATACTGCTCCAAAGGACCAGGGCAATAGAAAAAAGATGTGTGCAGCATCCACAGAAACAGAGAGGAAGATGATCCTATCTCAGAATTCCCATATTCCTTGCCTAGAAGAAACCAGAATAATCCTTCCTACTACCTCTAAATAGAAGGCTGGGAGCTTACTTGGATGCAAGCACTGAGCAGTGCCAGGCAGGGAAAAGGTGTTCCCTCCCTGCTGTCAGAGCTCCAAGAAATGTAGTATTCATTTGGGGTTCCTCTGTTCAGCCCTTGGTGCCTGACCTACAGCTGTTGATATCTCAGCTGATCACCCAGACCTGGTTTTCAGGCAACAGAAAAAGACAGAAAAGTGTGTGTGTGTGTGTGTGTGTGTGTGTGTGTGGCCACATGCTTGTGTGTGTGCATGCACACAATAGGGTGCCTAGGCAGACCTTTTTTTCTCAAATTAATACTCTCAGAATAAGTCAGATGAACAGTTCTTCATAAACATCTCTCCCTCTCTTGATTTAAATTGGGAACATAGAACCTCACAGAGAGACAGGTCCATGCCTTTGCACAGATAAATCCCACATGTTTTGTGAGGCTCTAATCTGGCAAAACATCCCACTCTAGCCAGCGGATAACTGTGAACTGATGGTCCCTGGGCCTGGAGTGCAGCTGTCAGCCTCTAGTTACAGCAGCCTGACTACTGCACTCATGTTTCCTCTTGCTTCAGTTCCATGTTTTGGCTACAAGAACATTTATTACTTGGATTAATTATTTTAAACTCTAGTGGGCTCACCTGTGTTTAAACAGTGTCAGCAGGGCTTTTTCAGCACTGGTGTTTCATGAGTATGTCTTTCCCATTACACCTTTCACATGATTAGTCCCTGGTTTGTCTTTTCCAACTCCATATTTCTAACCCATCTTGAAGCAGTTTACATAATGTCTCTATGGAGTTGCTTTTGTTTGCCATGTTGCCAAAACACTGTGTCAGCCTGGCTGGATGATGCAACCTTCCTCTTCTCCCCGTAGAGGGTAAAACCCTCCTATAAATCCCTAGAAAGTCGCTGGGTTCATTTACCATCTGGCACACGTTAAAACTTGCTTCCCAAAGAGGCAACACACAACATTCAGCTGATCCTTTCTGCACAAAATCACCATTACTTTGACATTATTAAGAGGTGCAGGTTGTTCTGTGTAACAAAGAGCAAATTCTTCACCCGTGTGACTGGGGATCCACCTGGGGATGCAGCAAATGAAGATGAGGTTGTTGGGTTGTTTGTTACAAAACCACTGAGGACTCAACACTTGTGTCATTTCTCCTAAGGGATGACTAAGGTGACTTGGTAATTCCTCCCCTGCAGGGGGGTCTGCAACTCTATCCTGAGAAAGTAATTTTAGCCCACATTACAGTCCAGTTTTCCAGGTTCACCATCACCAGAGGGGCTTCTACATACCCAGCTCCACACCACTGCTGGCACTGCTAATTGATGGTCCACTCCAGCTGCCTCCCCAGCTGGACACAGCTCCTGGGCAGCACATTGCCTTTTCTGAAGAAACACTTCAGTGGCCTCTGTGCTGTGATCCCCTGTGAACACGCAGACCTGTGCCTTTCTCCCTCTGACTTGTGGTTGGTCGTATGTCCAGCTTGAACCTTGGTGTCAAGCCAAAACACACTGCTGGTGGAGGACTACAAAAAGCACTTCATGTTTCTGTTATCTAATCACATCTTTACACGCTGAACAATAAAATCCCAAATTAATGAAGCAAAATGTTGGCTAAGAACAAGTGTGAGAGACAATTGAAACCAAGAACTGGTCATCAGGAGAGCAGCACACCAGGAGCAAACACGTAAAAAACAGGTATACAGAGGAGAGATGGGATTTAATCTAGCACAAAGACCTGCTTAGGCTGAGTGTTACAGAAAGTAATAATTTTCTATTTTTAGTACTATATGTTAAATTTTGTGACACCTGTCAGCTGTAAAAGCATTAGACTCTACAGCCATATGAACACACCAGAGCCATTACTTATGTGTTTTTAAGGTAAATGAATGGATCACCAACCCCTGAGAATAACATGCAGACTTGCAGAGGAGGTTATGACCCTGAACCACTGCATGCTCCTCCCGAATATCAGCAAGATCTCTGAGAGAAAACAGGCTCACAGTTTCTGGCAGTGCAGCACTCACCGTGCTGGTTACCAAGGAGTGACGCTAAACTTGGTGCTCTGAAAGCACCTTGCATCTCTTTCCTGTTGACACATAAATTTAATCTGACTTTGATATGGATGTGCATGTGAGAGAGACTCTGTACAACTAAATTTCATAGCAATAAAGATTTCTTTCTCAGAGTCCAGCTGAATTTTCAATGCACTGCTGAGCCCTTATTGCTCTCCAGCGCTGCAGTACCCTCACAGTTGCTGCTGGAGCTGTGCTCTGGGTAAAGCATCAGAGCTTGGCAAAAGCCAGGAGAAGCAGTCACTCCTTTATAAGCAGAATTAAAGGCAACAAAGATAAACAGACCCATTTCCCTTCCCTTTTAATAGCAGGTCAGTGACGCAATGTCTCTAATTAGCACTCACAGTTGGCCATCGCTGAATTGCTGGGAAATGTTCAGTGGCCTGCAGGTATCTTGCCACCCTCCCCTTTCATCAGTGGTTACTTTCAATCACAAGTGCTTGGGCTCTTGACTGCTGTTACCTGAGCTGAAGAGCCAGCTGTTGCAGTCTGGTCTTCGGATGGGGTCAGAGGATTTTTGTGATGTGAGTGAAGCGAACAAAAAAGTGGGCAGAACACAGAGGGAATCTTTCACAGACACATCTAACCTTTGTGATACCAGGACTTAAAAATAGGTTTGGGACAATTTAAAATTCCTTCCTACTGTTGCCTAGATCTGATCTAATAAGAAAATGATGGGTGTGATTTCTGAGCAGGAGTGAATGCATATGGCATTTACCATTTAGAACAGAGTCCTTAGTCTGTAAGATCCAGCAGCAACACGCTTTCCATTCCAATCACAATCTACACACACCCCTCTATAAAAATGTATGTTATACACACGCTCACACATGTTCCCATGTGCGTGCAAGTAAAATTATTGAAAAGATGAATTGAAGTGAGAAGGAAAAAAGGAGAGGAAGATGGCAAGTTTTCACCTTTTGGATAAAAAGCTGTGTTTAGAATGATCACTAAGGAAATGGCAGTGTAAAGCAGTGCTGTTCCCATTGCCTCTTTTTCTCCCCTAGTTAGTGCTGGTCCTTCCTTTTTGGCCTCTGCAAAATAAATTAAGCTTAAGGAAATGCTTCCCAGCATCAGTGATGCAGGACTCCTCCAGGGCTTTGTTTAGCTTGCGAGGAAGGGCCTTTTCTACCATGACCAAGTCCGTGCTGTGAAGGGCAAATGGGCAAATACAGCAAAGCCCACTGCAGTGTGAGGGTCTGCAATCCCATGGCTGAAGGAATGAAAGGGTGTTTTTTGTCCCTGGTGACTGACAAAGAACACAAATGTTTTCACCAAGCAATATTGCACAACTGAATATCATTTGACTCTATGAATGGCCCTACTCAGAAAGACAAGAACTCTTACAAGAATAAAAATAAAAAAATTCTACAGGTTTTCCTTTAGGGATCGTCCCCTTGAATCAGCTATGACACACCTAGTAAACATGTGAGGCTTGATAGGGCTGAGTGGTATATTAGATCCTCTTCCCAGAGCTCCTGTATTAATTTTATCACAGCTCTCAGGAAATTAAATACATTTTATACTGTTCCTTCATTTGTGATGTACCTGACCTTGATCTAGATTTAGTTTTTTCCAGTTGGCTCAAATTGGGCAGTCATAATCCCTCCTTTCTGCTGTTGCTGAATGTGAAATATCTGAATTAATGAAGTCTCGTTTCGCTATCACATGATCTAAGCTGCCAAAATATTTACTTTCTCCCTGAGTGATGTACAAAAGAATGAAAATGTAAATCATCTACATGATCCTTCAAGCTCTACTTTACATATAAACTACTAACCTTACTGCCTTCTACTTTCCAAGCTGTACACTGCAACACACAAAGAATGCTCAAATTCTGTCAAATTTAACTACAAGTATAAAGATAATCCTGGGCATGATGGGCTTTAGACCCACTTAAACTGCAAAAATCAGCTTAACCAAACTATCTGCTTATACTGTATCTTTGGACTAAGTCCCTCAAATATATAGCTTTCAGCTCACAGGATAAACCAAAAGATATATTAGGAACTTGAATGAAACCATAAAGATTAGGGATAGCTAAGACTTTAAAGTTCTTCTAATATTCATGTGAAAGTGGAATCTTTCCCTAATGGGAAAGGAGAGCTGAAAACCTAATAAAAATACTTGTACTTTATGTCTCATCTAATGAACGATCCTGTAACAAATGTTAATAGTTAAAAAAGGCAAAAGCCATTAAAGTGCTATTTCTCAGGTCCTGCTGTCATAACTCCATATCTTCAATGTAGCAAAAGCCAACTTAGTAACAGCAGATCTGGCCCACTGTGATTGTAAAGAAGTGGATAAGCATCTCATCAGTATTATGCAAGAGACTTTCCTTCACATTATCTCCATACTGTTACTTCCTTCCTAGTCTCCATGTGGAAATATTCCACAGTTTGGGATAAAATAATTTGGGTGCAAATAAAGAATTTATTGGGATCAAATCAAGGAGATGCCTTGGATTAACACATAATATACAGAAAAGGAGTCTTATCTCTTGATTCTTCTCTTCAACCTGGAGGCATCTGGAGAAATGTGACTAGGACAAAAGAAACCTCCTGGAGTTCAACAACGAGGCATGCACAATTCTGCAGCTGGAATTAACTCCATTTTTTTCTGCAGGCTAGGATCTGCCTGAATGAGCAGCAGTCCTGCTGAAGAGGAACAGGGGGTTATGGTGAACAGGTTCAAAATCAGCTGAGAGTGCACACTGAGATGGTGGGGGAACTGGGCTTGTTTAATCCAGCAGAGAGGAAACTAAGGCATGGTCAGGAGGCTTGAAGTGTAGTTCAACTACTTGAAGGGTAATTGCAAAGATTACAGAGGCAGATCAAGTGGAAGCAGACAATATAAAAGGGGGAGACACCCATGAATCACCATTTTGGAGGTTCAGGAGAAATGGTTTCATCAGTGGTGCAATGCCAGAACAAACTGCACAGGGTGGTGCTCTAAGGTTCATCACTGGTGACCTCCAAGACAGCTAGATGCAATCACATCTGACCAATAAATCAGCCTTTCCAACCAAATCCTCTGTATGTGATTCCTGCAACAGACATGCTAACCCACCTTCCTCCGTTTGTAAAACCTTCGTTCTCCCAGATAAATGGAGCTTTTATGGTATGTCACAGAGTTCTGACTGAGCACAGGTGTCTTTGAGCCTCTAAGGAAAACTTTTGATCAGCAACCTGTTTGCTTTGTGACAATCTGTGTTACAGATTTGTTTTGTTCTTCTTACCCTCAGGGTACTGGAAAGCAGAAAAATAAAAGATTGCATATACCAACACAATAAGAAAAAAAATAACTAAGCGTAGGGTAATTTCTGCTTTCAGCTACAGAAACTTTGTCTCATTTGAAAGAGGAGTTCTAGCTAAAGAGCCAAAAATAATTTATTCAGTAGGGCTACCAACAGACCTTTGCTTGCATGAATCTGAATGGAGGATGGGCCACAGACTCAGCTGGTGCAAGTTCAGTATCTAACAGTCAGTGGGAATATTGTGATTTACACCAGCTGAGATATGACTTTCTGTTTCTATTTTAATAAATCAGCTGAGAGAATAAATTTCTCCTAACTTGCCTGGCATGGTTCTATTGAGATGTTTAACCACACTAACACAACGACTACGTTTTTAGTGCAAACCACAAATGAAACATCCTCTGTGCCACATAAAGCACATCTTCCAGCTCAGACTGATTTTAGAGGTGCTAATTATATTAGTGTTGCAGGGACTACAGTAATTCAGTTCTAAAATCCATATAATTTCTTTTTAATTGCTCGTGTTTACCAATTCCTCTAGATTCGGAAAAGGCTCAGAATTGCAGTTAGAAAAGAGGGCTTGAAGCAGAATGATTAAGAACATCTGGCATATACATAATTATACCAGGCAATTTATTCCGCCTTTACCATTTCACTATAGCCATGGTAATGAGGTAGAGCTGGATTCTATCACTTTTCTGAACATTTAGAAGTACCTTACTACACAGACAGTTTCACTGAAATGACCAGCAATAATTAAAGTGTATAACACCAAAACCTTGGGAGAAACAGTTGTAGAATCTTTCCCTTACTAAGTGGAGCTGCCAGTCCCAGATGTGTGATCAGTTTTGCCCATGAATTAATTCAGGCAAGTTTGAGTTTATCTGAAAAAACTACCCGAATATCACTAAATATAACAAATACCGTGAGCAGCTTGTTGTAGCATAAGAAAAGTATGAATTGATACTAAAATCATGTTGATTCTGCCAAGATTTTGCCATTGGAAGAAAACAGAAAAAAAAAAAATCAGACTATGTCACACCATACTATTTCAAGGATTTTTGAAGTTAAACATTTCATTCTTGCTTTAAAATGTTGTATGTTCCGGGAACATAGATGAGAAATTAAGTAAAGGATTTTACTTTCAAATCGAGTTCTACTTAATTTTCCTTTGTGGCCAACTTAAAAGACTTAGGTTCCTTGAAATTTGTGCAAGGCTGAATTTCCAAAGCAACTCAAGGAAGAGATGTGAGCTTCACACATAAATTGCTGCCTCAATATGGCTTTCATCATGCAAACGGTGAGATTGGCTGATCAGGGCGACTCTTTCTGGGCAAGGGTCTATTAATTTTATTCCCTAACTACCATCTTTTTAGATCTCTTTATTCTTTGCAACCATTGACCAGGCACAGTTCCTGGAAAGTGCCATTAACCCTAGCATTACCAGCTTCTATTCCAAGGGTGGTGTGACAACCTGGGAGAAGACAACTCCAGAGAATATTTCAGGATGGCTTGACCAGTGTCATGAGTAACCTTCAGACCCTGCTGACTGCAGAAAACATGACTACCTCTATACAAATTCTTAAAATAAAAAAAATGAGCAAAAAATAATCAGTGAAAGGTAAGCTCCTTTCTTTGCAGTGCTTCACAAGAAATGTATTGTCATTGCATTAATTTAGAGTTTCAGCAGTCCAGTTTGAAAACCAATAACATTCCTCCTGAAAATTCTGCATTATGGATTTCCATAAGACACATAATGGAAAAATCTAGCCCTACTGTACAGTCAGAACATCTTCAGCTGGAAGGAGACGAGGCTGAATAATGAAATTTCAAAGCAATAATAGTAGGTCTGAAAGTTTTGGAGTTCTCCAAAACCATGATTCGGGGTCACCACAGTTCACCACTCTGCCCAGTTGATGGAGGAACAGCTCATCCTCTTCATCTGGACTGGCCAGCTTTGGGACACTTCATGTCTGTGCATTAGCAAGGCCTCAGGGGAGGTGGGCTAGTGAATCCTCACAAAATCCTCCTCTCCCCATGAAACTAATTGCAAAAAGAGTGATAACCCAGGCCACCAACCACCCAACTTTATTTTTAAGGATGGCTAGATACACTTCATATGCCACCTGTGTACTGCAAGTAAGCAAAACTATAGGTAAGAAACATTTTCCAGTGGTAAGCAATATTCACCATTTCCTTGCGCTGTTTCTTCAAGTTCTTAGCCCAGGACCTTTCTTCTGCTGTCTTCTGTTGTTATCATTCACTTGTTATTGACTCTTTGCTGCCATGTGGAACTGATTTCCTATTTTCATTTAGTGAATCAGTCAATTCTGCTACAAAATTGACCCTTAGTTATTTTTTCTTGTGGTTTTCAAGTGTCTTTTGCTCCATCTTCCTGTTTGTCCCTTTGTGCAGTTTCAAAGTACCTTACACTGGTCTATACTACTTTTGTGAATACAAGTGACATTTTATTGAAGATTCAGCTTTTCTTCTGTGTTCTCTGTCTGCCAAATATTGAACCAAGTTATTTTGGAGACTACTGTTCAAATCCAGGCACTGAAAATGCATATGCTTCCTCCAGACAGACTTTATAGGATGCAGTCCAAACTTGATTTGAGTTGGCCCAGCAGCTTCCTCTACACAATAACATTAGCATTTCCCTGCACAAACTGAGTCTTAGAAAATTCATTGAAGAATGTTTTATTCTGAAAAAAGAAAAAAAAAAAACCCAAACCCACACCATTTTTGTATGAGAGATGCGTGTTCCTATCTCAAATTCAGATTTCTTTCCATATATATATTGCCTGGGCATGCGTTCAAATTTCTGCAGGGAATTTATTTCATTCTCTTTCAAAGACTGAACATAAAGATTCTTTTTTATTCTAGTGGTTGTTGCTTTCATTTGAAATGCTTTATTGACATATTTGCACGCTTCTTGCCGTATGCAAATTTTGCATCTATGGCCGAGTCATGATCTGATTCCTCCTCAGAGAGTCAAAGTGGCTCCTTGTATTTTACTGGTGGAATCCCTGAATTAAATCTGTTTAACTGAGATGATATGTTTAAGTCTGGCCTGCACAGCTCTAGTGACTGTTAATTTTCCTAGTTAACACAAAACTACACCAGTATAAATTGCACCTTAAATCTTCCCTCCTGAAAACCACCTTTTGGTCACCAGTTGTCAATCCATTGAGACAACCAAGACAATTTTCAGGACATGTCTGATGAAGGTGCTTAAGCACAGAACTATATTAGTTATTGTTACCATTGGGGTTTGGCTTTTCTGAAAACAATATTTACTTGGATACTTCTGGCTATAGTGTCAGTCCACTTGGCAGTAGTTTTACATGAAGACAAGTCTCAACAGACCCATCAGTTCACCCTATTTTTTCAGAACTGTGAAAACAGTGTTGCTGTGAATAGCATAAGATGAAAGACATGAAAAGAAAAAAATAAAAAGGTAAGGAGGAAAAAAATAACTGAACTAAGTAGCAAACATGGAAACTCACAAATTAGCTGGTCCAAAGATTTTATTTCTATGAAGTACTTGTTTTCCTAGGTCTCAGATAGCTCATTTCTTACCTTGTGTAAGTACAAACATGCCATTTCTATTCACTCTAGCTACACTGAAGACAGAATGAAAGCTTTAGCCCTGAACAATGGCAATTTCCATCCTTTCAGCAGATTTACATATAACCTTTATGATGGCATAAATCGGTGTTGGCATCAAACCCTGTTGAGGTGTGCTGCTTTTGGCTGGCTGGAATAAATTTTCTCCACAGTGGCTTGTGTGGGGCTCTGCTTTGGATTTGTGCTGAACACAGGGTTGGTAATACAGAGATGTTTTTGTTATTGCTGGGCAGGGCTTACACAGAGCCAAGGCCTTTTCTGCTTTTCATACTGTCGCACTGGGGAGGGGGCTGAGGGTGCTTTGGAAGTTGGGAGGAGACACAGCTGACTCAAATTGACAAAAGGATATTCCAGATCATATGACACCGTGCTCAGTATATAAAGTGAGAGGAAGAAAGAAGAAGAGTGGGACATTTGGAATGCTGGTGTTTGTCTTCCTGAGTAACCATTACGTGTGATGTGGCCCTGCTCTCCTGGAGATGACTGAGCACCTGTGTGGTGGGGGGAAACAGTTTTCCCCCTGAAGTTATAAAATGGTAAATCCCCAGGGAGTGGTGACCCTTGAGGTTCGAGCCAATGAGCACTTTTGCAAAATATAAACATATCACAAGCAGACCGGAAAAGAAAGTAGTTGTTGTAGTTGTTGACAACCTACCTGCCCATGGGAAGCAGAGAATTAATTCCTTGTATTGCTTTGCTTGTCTGTGTGGCTTTTGCTTTCCCTATTAAACTGTCTTCATCTCAACCCATGAGTTTTCTAGCTTTTATCTTTCTTTACCTGATCCCACTGATGGGGGAGTGAGGAAGTGGCTGTGTGGGCCTTGGTTACTGGCTGAAGCTAAACCATAACACCAGCTTCTGTTTTTTAGTGAAGGGGAACAACACTTACTGAGCAAGATGGTCACTGAGCCCTTTCAGTGCAGGTGTATGCTGCATGCAAGGCCTGATAAATAAAACACTTCCTTTAAGAGAAGCTGTTTTCTGTTGCTTATAGGTTTCCCATACTATCACTAAAATTTTCTACTCTGAGAATTTGTATAAGGAGTGGTTGCTTAGGATTTTTTTCTGGTTTTGATTATTATGAGGTTTTTTTCCTTCTAATTTCTTTTTAGGTGAAAAAAAGTAGAGAACAAAAGTTTGAGCTTTGAAACAAGAATAGAAGAGAACAGGAAACATATTTTCCTTTGCTGTCTTAAAATAATATTGGCAAGTGTTTTTGTTTAGTTTTGGTTTGCTTTGCTTAGTTTCAATAGAAACCATGTGCACACTGGAATTTAGTGCAGGTGTGCTCTTCAGGATCACAGCTCTGCCTTTTCCTGCTGCCATGAAAATCCCCCAAATTATAGGGCTCAGTTTAGTGGATTTTCTTTTTATGGATTTGACTGTAAGTACTTTTGAGGGTGGAAGTCTTCATCTCAGAAGATTGCACATCTCTGACACATGTGATCCCTCTTGCACACAACTGGAGTGGAGCACTGGCCCTGTGGGGCAGCACATCCTGCAGCCTGCAGTGGTGAATGTGCAGCTGGGCTTTCTCTTCCATTGCTGAATCTCACTGTGTAGCAGTCAACTGAGTAAACACAAAGGACAAGATGAAGGGGATGAAAAACACCCAAAACTTGAGGCAGGGGCAGGGACTGGGGGCAAAGAAAGGAGTAGATGAGTTTATGAGGAGGATCCAGCAAAATGGCAGAATGGAGAAAGAATGAAGAAAGAAAGAATGAAGAGACAAGGCAAGGTCTGAACTTGGGAAAAGGGGATAAGACAAGATTGAATGATACAATAGAAAAAAAGAGAACAAAAGACCACATTGGAGGTGTAGACCTGAAGAGCTCAGCTTATAGATAGAAGAGCAGAAGGATCTAGTTGAGATTTCCAGGGAAAAACAATGATGCTTTGGAAACTTCCATTACAATTCTCTGAGTGCCTTTAGATACCCCAAAAACGGTCACATTACTTCAGTGATAAACCTGGTTAGTGAAGAACAATATAGCAGCAGTAAAAACAGCTTGAAACTACACTTCTTCCAGCAAGAGAACAAGAATGATGTCCATTCAGGTACTGGAGAAGTCAGGAGGATTAGATGGTGATCAGTCACTTAAAGACTATATCAGGAAAAGTCTGCAAAAATGCACTTTGCACAAGCTCTTTAAAGGTGGCAGTTAACTTCTGAGTGTATAGCCCTTCACTTCATGATGTTCCTGGAAAATGATAGTTTTCTTGGTAACAAACGACTGTTTAATGTAAGAGTTTTTAAAACACTTGAGGGCAATTGTTGTCCACAGACTCTAAGTGAGCCATATACCAAGATGTGCTAAAAATCTCACCCTTATTTTACATAAGTTTTCCTAAGGGAAGAAAGGCTCCTTAAGATATATGAGATCAGCAGTCTCAATGAGACTATACTGAGGTAGGAAACAAAACAGAAAAAAAAAAGAAGAAAATCTGAAACTTTCTTTCCCTAAGAAATGCAATGTATAGTTACTTTGGGACCCTTGGTATTGTAAATCTATCTCACACTGCACTTGAACTTGTTCCATTTAAGAATTAGCTGATAATGCAATTTTCTTTCTGTATTTTTCCTCTCAGTTGATGAATAGAAGTAAGAAAGTCTTTATCAGTAAATAATAAAGCAATTATTTTTTAACAATTTCAATTTCTTAGTTGAAATAAAAAATGAAACAATTATTTTTTCCTTAAGTTCTTTGCAGAAAATCAGCACACCCTGTCTCTGAAACGTGATATGTGTAGCTCATAGGCTTTCACTTCTAGCCACAGCAAAAAGACCTTCCTTCCCTGTTTACCATTGCTACCTCTTGTAGAGACAGTAAATGCTTTGACTTCAGTAACTGATAACCTCATGTCAAGGTGAGATGAATGACTGTTCACCTGAACTGTGGATAGCACAGCTTTTGTTTGAACCTCAAATTCTTCCTAATTAAAATACTTCCTACTTTTTTCCTTTTTACTGGAGGGGTACTGCCTGCAAGTACCCAAACTGCAAGTGGCCAGGCTGATAAAAGAGGACACGGACACGGTGCAGCACAGCACGTTTCAAACGTACCATCAGTCGTGTTAAATATGCCATTTTTGGAGGGATGAGATATGCAAATATACTATTAAACTCAGCTGAATTGATGTTGCTGGTTTAAACAGTAAACCCAAAGAAGCTCTTCAAGTTATTGATTTCTGCAATGCATTGTATGCATTTACGTAAATCTAATTAAAACACTGTGCATAACCCAATTACGAGCTATTCCCTTACAGCAAGTTTTATATTTATCTAAGCTGGGCTGTGCCAGCTGTGAGACATAACCCTGGATTTGCAAACAGCTATTGTGTAACAGCTGAAGTGGTCAGAGAAACAAACTGAGGATTTTGTCTTTTTCCCAACGGATCATGTACTTGTGGATCAGGATCTCTTTTTGCTTTATCAGGTTACTGAGTTGTACTTCGCTGACATTTTTGTGCTATCGGATTGCTCAGGGCAAGTTAAAAACTTTAATAAGATAAAGTTGCAAAATTAAAAACCAAGCAGCTGAGAGGCTGAGGGACAACAGAAAACTCTCACTTTGTATTCTACTAGGAAGTGGGGAGGCAGGTCTGAAGAGGTAATATTACCACTCTCAATTGCTCTTCAGGGAAGGCAGCCTCCCTCCACTGGGAATAAAACAGCACTGGTAACATAGGGGACTGTTCTTCAAAGGCAAGGGTCTAGAGAAGTTGCCCAGAAAAGTTGTGGATGCCTAAGCTCTGGAAGTGTTCAAGGACAGGTAGGATGGGGCTTTGAGCAACCTAGTCTGGTAGAGGTGTCTCTGCCCATGGCAGGAGGTCAAAATGAGATGATCTTTAAGATCTCCTCCAACCCAGGCCATTCTATGACTCTGAGTCTGTTGCTAGATTCTCTGAATAACCTTACTCCAGTCTTTAGGCTGAATAAAGAATCATATTTATATTTTAATTGGCATTGTACCAATGTTCATCAGAATTCCCCTGACATCCAATAAATGCAGGCCCACCATATGAGTGCTGGGGTCAGAAGACACTGCAGGGACCAGCTCTTGCCATTTTCAACCAACACTATGCAAGGAAATCTTCCTACAATAGTTCTACACCATGTTTGTGACAGTAATAGACTGTGTAATTTTTTCTAGCATTGGATGTATTATAAGATTCAGGGGGAGAAAATGGTACATTCAACTTTTCTTTCCAGGAGTAGACCAAGCCCTGAACCTCCTTGTCCTCTTCAAGAGCACTTTAAGAAGTACCCTCACTCAAGGCTCAAATCCATGCTCTCCACAGTTTATGAAGAAGAGGTAACACCAAAGGACACTTCCTAAACCTGGGAAAAGGCAGAAGGAGGATAAATCTGGTAGAACCATACAAGAGAAGGAGTAGTGAAGTAGGAAAGCCGAGTTAGGCATATGCAGAGGTAGAGAGAGAAGTGGAAAGGAGAAGACAGGGAGGTAGAGCACTAGTGAGGGTGGTACAGAGCCAAAGGGACTGTGAGCAGAGCATGACTGGGATAGCACAGAGTGACAGTGGGAAGAAAGGACCTTAGACTTCCTCCAGTGAGTTACTTGCTGTTTCCTCCCTCTGAGGCAGGAATAGATGCTGTTGAGTGGAAAGCCTAGGCAAATTCTCACCTATGACTCTCAATAAATTATTTTTCCTTTCCTTTCTCTGTTTCCTGGATGTCAGAGGCTCCTAGGGATAGCTCAGCTGGTCAGTAGCTTACTACCTATCCCTACTCAATTAGAACTTTCCCAAGCAACACTTCAGCTCCCAGCACAGTGCCTGCAGAGGCAAAGCTGCTGCTGCAGAGCAGCATGACAAGTACCAGCCTCTCCTTGTGTGACCTTTAAGCGTAGGTTTAGTACAGTGCTGCAAGCATTCCCTGGGGCAAATGAGATTGACGTGGCAGCTCAGCACATGTACTACCCAACTCCAGGATTTCAAACTACATGCTCCTTCCTTCCAGTTGGAGACAAGTTTATGAGCTTGAGCAGGCAATAAAAGCTCCTCTCCATGCTAACGAAATGTCCAAGTCCTAATGGATTAGTAATTTTCATATCAGATTATATATGCATTTTTGCTGATAAAGGCAAAGAAGTCACTCCTATTAGGCTTTCAGATTCTGTTAGCAAAAATACGTCTCAATAGAACACAGTGCCTATGGGATGTAAACAGGACAGAAAAGGCACTAACACATGATGATGGACTGCTCAAAAACTGTGCTTTCTTCCAACTGGCCAGAGCAGAGTCAGGCAATGTGCAGAAATCTATTGCTGATGTAAAGAAACCCTGTAGGCACTTTTCTGGAAGAACATGCATAGACACACCCCCTGGAGCTGTTCTGCAGCCATGGTCTAGCATGGGGTCCCTGGAGCCAGGAAACATTTTTCCACTCACTTCAAAGAGTTCAGGCACTTCTGATACCAGAAGCTACTCCACGTATCTCTTTGTGAATCTTCTGAAAGAACGTTGATCCCAAACTCAACCATTAACTTTGCAGCCTAAAAAACTGCAAGCAGCATTCTGGGATAAAACACCAACACCAACCAGGCAATTCAACCAGAAAGCTGCTTAGCCATGTCTATGCTGTTAAAAGGAAACATCCTCAGACACCAAATCCAAGTGGAACCAGCTGGCTCACAATTATCCTGTTTACAGCTCACCTTTTCGGTCCCAAATTTGTTTGGAAATGAGTTGGACATGTCAACAACAGAGTTGAAGAGTGAATTACCAGCTAAGCAACATCAACAATAGAAGTCCAGCCCTTAAGCTGGTTCCCTGCCTTTCATTTAGCAGCACAGATGTTCCCTAGAACCCTGGCAAGGGGTAAGACATTG
Organism: Chiroxiphia lanceolata; assembly: GCF_009829145.1. Lineage (NCBI taxonomy): Eukaryota > Metazoa > Chordata > Aves > Passeriformes > Pipridae > Chiroxiphia > Chiroxiphia lanceolata. The sequence continues at coordinate 58,842,679 of NC_045642.1, forward strand.
TTGTGTGGTTGGACTACTCTGAAAACACAGAGCAGCTCTGTGATGCTGGAAAGCAAAGTCCATGCACAGTGTGGTGGCACAGTGTAGAACTGCTGTAAGACTCAATGTGCAGGAGTGAATTCCTGGCTGCAGATCCCCTGCCTGTGGATCCCCTGCCTGCAGTGCTCCATAGGTGCTCAAATGCTGAATCTCAGAGCCTGGATCGCCTTTCTTGGGCACTTCCTCCTTCCCATGCCTTGTCACCCATCCTGTTGTGCTTTGCAAGTGTGTTAAACCCTCTGCACATGCCAAGCATTTGGGGACTCTTCTGTGGAAGCAGTTTAATGTACAGGACAAAACTGACTCAACCAGAGGGTACTTCGATGACATTTTGTACACATGACTGCTTATTTTTTTTATTATTATTATTTTTTACCTTTTGGAAACATTTCCATTTGCTATTTTGAACCTTAATATACTGATGCCATTTTCCATTTCAATCAGTGCTGCTGCTTGTTCCCCCACTTCCGTTTCTGACTGAGTCTAAGGTAACTTTTAGAAAGGAAGGAAAAGAGATAGATGAATTATGGCATTTGAAGTCAGGGAAAAAATTCTGAAAGGAAAATGTAATTAAGAAATAAATTGAAAAATGGAAGCACCTGCGATACAGAGACCAGGAATGACTATTTTAGAGGGGGAAGCCATCACAGGCAGCTTAATTCCATTTCATTCTGTTGCTTTGGGATTTGGACTGTTTGTTCATTTATTTGGATAAATGGTAAGTCTATTCTATTTGCACTGTTAGATATAATGAGTATTATTTTGCATTTAATTAAAATACTGACACATTCCCAGCGATAGAAAAGTTTCCATTACTTTTCAGAAAGAGCTAGGTCATTTGATTTGTAGGACATAGTTATTAACTGCTCAGCAAATACCTGGAATAGAAATAGTTTTACCTGTTGGGAAAAGCACTACTGCTCCTGTGAAAACAGAGGTTTCAAAGAGATTGAAATGTCTAGAAGAAATTCAAGGTGGGAAGGGAAAATTCACAGAAGGGTGACTGTAAAAATGGTAAAGTGACATTTTGAGTGTCATTTGTATCAGTCATTTTGGTCAATGACTGATACAAATGTAATTGCACAAGGACCTGTGAGTATACTGGGACAGGAAGCACTGCTGAACCTATATAAAGTGGAATGAATTGCAATAAAAATACTGTTATGTGAAAAATGACATTAAGGGACTGAGCCAAAGCTTCCTGCAGTCTGAATTTGCAAGGTATAAAAGAGAACCTTTTCTTAAGTGAATTTGCTGCTTTTCCAGTAGCATTTAAAGCTGCTACATTGCTATGGGAGGGGATGAGCAGAGCAAGAGACAAATCCAAAACTGACTCAAAGTCCAAAATTACAAGTCAGAAAAGTTCTGCTCAACAGCAATCCTGTGCTATCACTCCCTTCCAGCTACCTCCTGGTATTTCTTCTTCTGTCCTCCTGATATTTCTTTTTCTGTCCAACAACAAAGCTACTCTTCCCAATACCAGGCTTCTCATTCCTACCAAAGACTGGGTAAGCATCTAGAAATCAGGGAGGGGGGCAGCAGCTCTCTCTGGAAATGCTTACTCTCTTCAGAGCTACACCTAACAAACTTACAGAATGAGGTCTATTTTTCTGGTCGTTTTTTAAAAAATAAAGTAATTTCATTTTTCAGAGCTTTTGGCACCTGGAACAAGACAGGAACTGGAGAGCTGCCATAGCTATCTCAGTGCTACAAAGGAAGAAACAGGTCTCTTCATCTCCTGTTGGTCTCAATCATTAGTATATGATAGAACCATTCAGGAAGTACCTTGATACGATGGGAACAGACTCAACAGACTCTATCCTGGAATACTGCATGAGCATTAGAGCTTGTCTCTAGCCCCTCACACTTGCAGGTCCCATTCACAGGAGCTGGGAGCAAGGTCCCATAAAAGATCTTGTCTGATAACACAGAAGTGCATTTCTTGGATGGGTCTGGAGCCATCCCATTACCACAGAGCATTAAACCCTGCCACTACTTTTTCCAAAAGTTGCAGGAAAAACATGTCACTGCTGAACAAATCAGGAGTATGAATACAAAAAGTGCTATAAGCAATCTCAACTCACAATTTCTTAGCAGCATTTTCAGTATGCTGTTCACTTCTGTGCTGTCACATATTTAGTAATACAACCTTAACAGCTGAAAAAAGGTTGAAGCTGCCTAATCTCATCAGAGCATCACAAGGGAAACCAGGGAAATGGATGAGATGACATTAATCTAGTTACTGGGTTTATGAAATCTAAAGTACTTGTTAAAAGTAGAGATGAAAATTTTAAAATTGCTGCAATTAATTGTTACCAGAACTCTGAGACTTTGAGACAGCAATGACCTGCATAAAGAATAACTGAGATGAATTTATAGCATTTATTTTGTCTTGAGCTTCCATGAAAAACATGCACACAGTCTTGTTAGTAATACATCAGACTTGGTAGGGATCTAGAATGGTCTAGACAGCAAGGTTTCAAGTGCTGGTGTCTCTGCCTCCAGAGCTGGGTAGTTTATTATGGGTGTGGAAGTTTTTCACACAGCAGCTCTGGGGATTACAGCAATTGAAAGTTTCGTGAAAGTGTTTTTACACCAGAGAATTACATTTTAGCAGACTGAAACCACACTGTGAGCATAAGGATGTGAGGGGAAAAAAAGTCAAATGCCAAACCAACACACAGAAATGTTTTCTAAACAAATATTTCAATATTGTTGCAACCAAACAGGATCACAGACTTACAGAATGGATGAGGCTGGAAGGGATCCCTGGAGACCATCTAGTCCCACACACCCAAGAGAAGAAGGTCTCAAGAATCGTCTCCTAAAGCAGGTTACTCAGGGCTGCTCATCTACCAGACCTGTTGTTTCACCCATCCCCCCAGAACATGACCCACCTGCATTTTACAAAAGTTCTCAGATGCTTCTGAAGTTAACACTGATGGCCAGGACTGTGGATTTGAAGAATATGTAGTTTATTCAAATAGGCTCTGTTTCAATGTATTTAGGAACATATTGGCTGATGCCAATAGTCTGAGGAAGCAGAGAAAACCTGAGTTATTTTATTAATTTGTTTCCCAAACATTTGACCCAGTGGAATCACAGGGACATGGTATTCTTTGATGGACTGCACGAGGTAGGTGCACAGGGTGGACACATTTGTGAATGTTCATTTTTAGTACAGTATCATGGATCAGTACTGAGCTCTTACCACAGTTCTGTGCATCTCAGTCTTTGGGAGTCTGCAGAGCAGTCCAAGGTCACTGCTCTGAAGGAAAGACACCAATTTCTTCACATGACCAGTTGACATCACTTGACACCATGCTAATAAACTTGCTGAAGTACACTTCTAGGCAATAAACAAAGGTTCTGAGAATGAGGTGTCTGAAAATGGGAATGCAAGATTCTAAATAAAGTACTATCAAAAGGTCATATGTGTTTGTTATAAGTTTGTCTACTGTTCTTGTAAACTAGTGTTGACAACTGCTAAATCACTTACACATACACAATCTTTCTTGCCTAGACAATCGCAAAATCAGAGGATCAATTAGGTTGGAAAAGACTTCCAAGATAATCAAGTCCAACCTTGGACCAATCACCACCTGGTCAAGTAGACCAGAGCATTAAGTGCCACACCCAGTCATTTTTTGGGCACCATCAGTTTTGGTGACTCCACCACCTGCCTGGGCAGCCCATTCCAATGCTTAACAACTCATGAGGAAATTCTTCCTAATGTCCAACTTGAACCTCCCCTGGTGCAGCTTGAGGCCATTTCCTCTCATCCTGTCACTAGTGGCCTGGGAGAAGAGTTGCTATTTGGATGTGCAGATTTGAAGAGACATCAAAGAGGCACAGATGTTTCCAGATTACCCTTGCAAAAATAAGATTCCATTAGCAATCCAGTGTCACTAGTCCCTTTGGAAGTTTTGGCCAAGACTTAGATTTTCTCTCCCTCTGCAGCTTCATTCCTCATTGACATAGAAAATTTCACATTTCCCATGCGTGTGAAACACCAGCCCTGAAAACTAAGGCAAGATTCCACATTTTCTAATCTATCCAGTCCAAAGTAAAGTGAGTTATTGTTCCCCAACAGCATTTTTCATACATCAGCATGACCTGAATCCTAATAGATTCACATAATCAGGGCCTTGCAGTCTCTCCTCTCCCACTGTCCATTTATGTACTGCTGGGACATTGATTTATTTGTGACAGAAAGCTTTATCCTGAGACTTGTATATGTTGGTTTTATTCCCTGGTATTCACCAGCCAGGTGGTCTTTCACAGAAATAGATCTCTCTGTAAAATAAATGTTAACCCAGGATGTTTTCAATCCCAGAGTTTGTTGAAATATTTGAGCCTGAAGATATTTTCCTTGTGGTTTCATTGAAAGTGAAATGCTTCTCTGGATACTGTTTTCGAACTATTATTAGATTTAAAAAAAAGTAAATGACTTATTGAGGTTGTCCCATTTTGTTTTGAAAATGTCACAAGAGATTTGTTCTTACTTTAATCAAAGCAAAATGAATAAGCCACATCGAACTATATTTATAAATTATTTTATATTGGTTTTGACGTCTTTTTGGCATTTGAGTGGTTCCAAATTTAAACAGTTTGGAACCTCTGTTATCCAAAATTTTTAAGAACAGAATAGATTCTGCTTCTTGCTTGCCTTTCAACATTGGTATTTATCACAGAAAGAAAATAGCCAGCTGAGTGATATAAATGTTGGACACTTGTTCTCATTTATGAAATGTTTTACTTGGACACTACACAGTTTCACCCAGGTAAGAAGCTCTTCCTTGGCAGGGTATTCTAAATGGATACAAACAGGCCAGTTGCACTCCTCATTTGCTGTAATCAACTGAAGACAGCAGAAACTCACTCCTTGTGCTTGAGGACTGTCTAAAACTGCTACAGGTACCTCATTTGTGATTTGTTGTGCCTTATCAGCTATCACTCTTCCTGCCCTGCCCCTCCATTCTTGGCTAGAATGGGAAGGAGGTGTGGAAGGTATTTCTGTGAGGTCTGATGGGTGAGAGGCTCGACACAGCCTGGTAATCTGCATTTTCGGCCCAGAAAGCCAACTATGTCCTGGGCTGCATCCCCACACTGTGGGCAGGAGGGCAAGGGAGGTGATTCTGCCCCTCTGCTCTGCTCTGGTCAGACCCCACCTGCAGTGCTGCATCCAACTCTGGCATGGAACAGTTGGAGACAGTGCAGCAGAGACCACCAAGATGATTAGAGGGAAGGAGCACCTCTGCTACAAGGAAAGGCTGAGAGAATTGGGTTTGCTTGGCCTGGAAAAGAGAAGGCTTAGAGCTGACCTAATTGCAGCCTTACAGTACCTGAAGGGAACTTACAGGAAAGATGGAGAGAGAGAATTTACAAGGCCATGGAGTGCCAGGACAGGGGGGAATGGCTTCAAGCTGAGAGAGAATAGGTTTAGATTGGATATTAGGAAGAAATTCTTTACTGTGGGGGTGGTGAGGCACTGGAACAACCTTTATGCTCTTATCTCTGGAAGGTGATGTCTTGAATATTGCAGTTTTTCTATTTGGGGGCATTTCTAGATTTGTCTACCTATGCCACTGCTCAGATCCATTTCCAAAGTTCTGAACCCCAAAGAAATGAAAGAATAAGAATATAATTATAATAATTAAATCCCTTAGGGAGGTACCTTTAGAGATAGACTACTTTCCAGCACCATGCTCTCTAGTTTGCTAATGTTTGCAGCTCTCTAGTGCTTTATAATTTTAGTTTCCACAAATACTGTGCAGTATTGGTGATTTATTCCTGTAATTATTGTGATCTTGAAGTACCAAATGGAGTGTACTGTTCTGTGCTAAACATTGCAAGTTAGATCCCACTGGTCAGGAGGAGAAAAGTAGCACTATTGAAGTCTATCTAAAGCACATTTCATCCCTTGCTTGGCAGTCCATCAAACCAGATAGTCTACAAGACAAAGATGAGAGGAAGAAGCACATGCAATCCATCTTCTTTCAGTGTAAGCAGTGCATGCAAGTTATTTATATAGCATTTTAAATTGTGTCCCTTGGTCCATTGCTTAAATATGAGTGCTGACAACAATTTGGAGGCACAGAAAATTTTGCTATTTCATTGCAAATCGAAATGAAACCTTTAAGTATTTTAAGAAGTCATGAAAATAATTGGTAAAGTCACTTTCTCTTTGTTGCAGTCAGACAATTGTGTTCCAATGCACCCAGAGTTGTGATAATGGTGTAAACTGACATAAAGTAAAAGCTTAAGAAAAACAACAGAGATAACAACTGCAACCTACCAAAGCAAGACATTGTGCAGAAACAGAAATGATACAACCGTATGTTCTCATAGAAAAACATGTTTGTAGATTTTTTGCTAGAAGTATACATGAAAATGTATTTATTTGCTTAATTTGGGACTCCTGACCTAATAGTGGGTTAGGTGACAACCCACTGTAATCCTAATAAACAATGAAAAGCAAAAGTCATCCAGGCAGTGTATCTCTGGAGTCAATGTTCATCAGAACCAGAGCATGCCAGTGTCCTCTTTTCTCCCAACAGTTTAGCAACCTGAAGGAAAGTGGGTTTGCACTTACCTGACAAGTTTTCCATGACCCTAGGTGAAAATGAAAGCACAAAAGGAGAAATTAGTTCCCTGGACCTCAGCTTAGCAAAGTGATTCTGCACAGGTTCAAAGTGGTTTTGCAACAGAACCATGTGGAAGGTGTTCTCTTGACACCTACCCCTAAGATATTTGTATGTTAAGATCCCCTCTTGGTCTTCCCTTCTCCAGGCTGAACAGGCCCAGTTCTCTCAGCCTTTCTCATGAGAGAGGTGCTGCAGTCCCGTTGCCATCTTTGCAGTCCTCCTCCACCAGACCTACTCCAGGAGCTCCATGTCTTTCTTGTACAGAGAAACCCAAAACTGGACACAGCACTCCAGCTGTGGCCTCACCAAGGCTGAATAGAGGGGCAGAATCACCTCCCTCAACCTGTTGGCCACACTCTTCCTAATGCACCCAGGATACCAACGGGTACACTGTTGGCTCACGCATGGCTTGTTGCCTGCCAGGACCCCCAGGTCCTCCTCTGCAGAGCTGCTTTCCAGCAGGTCAGCCCCCAGCCTGTACTGGTTATTCCTGCCCAGATACAGGCCCCTGCACCTGCCTTTGCTGAACTTCTTTAGGTTCCTCTCTGCCCAGCTCTCCAGCCTGTCTGGGTGTTACTGAATGGCAGCACAACCTGCTGGTGCATCAGTCACTCCTCCCAGCTTTGGATGATCAGCAAACTTGCTGAGAGTACACTCTGTTCCCTCCTCCAGGTCACAGGACATGGCTATACATCAGGTGTAGCACCCTCACATTTACATCTGAAGGTGGGTACATCCCTCTGCCCTTTGCCGCACCTGGACATAAACCCAAACATCACTCCTTTAGCTCAGTTATGCTGCATATTGGATCACCAGCTACCCATAATTATTCCTCTCATTATCAATAATTACAGTGCATTTTCCTTCCCATTTTCTTTTCTTCATCTATGTTTCCACTTGCATTAACTCAAAAAACTCTTGGATTTAAATCTGGTCTCGAAGAGCTGTAGTTCAGGCAGCACTGTAAATCAGGTGTCTATATTGGTGTAACAGCCACGTAAATGAGATTGGAAGAGACTTGCAATTTCATTCTGTTGAAAGAAGGCTCTTTGCTTTTTCAGCAAGCTAACTTAACCTTCCTCCTGAGAGATGACCACACTCAAATATGAATCCACAAGGTAGTGGAATGAACCTGAGCAACACGCAGCAAGCTCTGAATGCAAAACAGCCACAAGCAGCTCTCCCAGCAAGCCAAAAGCCTGAGTATCTGTACTAGCAATAGTTAATGTTCTACTGAACACCTCTGAACTGTGATTAAGCCAACCTCGAGAAGAGGCTTTGGATAAAATTACAAATTAAAATGAAAGATTGTGGCATAGGTTCACAGCTGTGTTTCATGTCCATGCTCATTTAAAGGAGGCAGACTTGAAGGTGGTTGTGGAAAGCAATTTTTTTGCTAGATGTACTCTGGCTTTCCACCCAGAGGCATCAGGAAGGCACATGGGTAGTTCATTAGGGTTGAGGATATATGGCAACTCAGTTGCAGACATTTACCTTCTAACTTCTCAGATCAAATTCTTGCCAAAACTTCGTATCAACACATATAGTCAATTAGTGGAGGTAGAGAGCAGGAAATGCCATCCAGAGTTCTCCCTGCATTGATCAAACTCAACTGAGTGTTGCTCCGCGTGATTCCCCCTCTCCAAGCAAAACTCCATTAGAATTTCAGAACTGGATGTGCCCAAGAGCCACATTAATTACCCTGTGATGGCACAGCACAGCCTTCCAGTGTGCTGCAAGGTAATGCCTCACAGCTCTAACACAGGATGCACAGGGAGCTACTCGAAGGATCTCCTGGCTGTCTCTCCAGTGACATGGGAGTGCAAAAAGTAAAACTAAAATAAATAGCTAAAGTGAGAGTTAGGATCCTGAGCATAATAAAAACAGGTTCCCTCTAACTGCCTCCCATCTCTGTAGCTCAGGATGTAACCTGCACAATAGTCATCATATTGCGCATGTGACAAAATAATTTGGGAAAGAATGGATGACACAGATGGTGCTGTGATGTTCTGTACACCTTACAGTGCAGTGGAGGTTCTGTGATCCTTGTCCTTCCCTGAAATGGCCCATGGCTCTCATCATGCTTCTATATGAGCCCAGAGTCCATCCATCCTCAACAAGATACTGCTCCCCTCAAAGAGTGCTGAGCTGAGGTACACCCCTACTAAACTCTCTTTATAATCAAGAACTTTGGGCCATAAATCTCTGCACTCTGGGAGAAACACAGGCTGGAAGCAACACCCGGAAACCACCCCTGAAAGAGGGAGCTTTCAGGAGGAGCAGTTTGCAAATGGTGTTTCCCTTTTCATTTGTCAGAATCAGATTTCTGTGTTGATTATGTGCTTGACACAAAGATAGATCTCAGTAATTAATATCTTGTGTCAAGCTCATCCTACAGCACTGAAAGAAGTAATCTGAGAGTGTCACTGTGAACCATTTGAACTGTTGAACTTCATATCGTTTTCTGCAGGATCACTGTATTTACAGGGCAGAAAGCACTGAAAACCTCCTATTTGTTTTCCTCGGAAGTTTCCAGGGGCACACATCTGCACAGATTCAATTTATAAAGGATGTTTGAAAGCCAGGATACCACTCTAAAGTAAAGCACTATGAACATAACAGACCTGTTATTTTTTTAAAAGGAATATATATTCTTTCTGGTACCTCTGGACAATCTTCTTTGTACCCACTTTGCTCCTCACCTTTGGCAGTGTTGCTCTTCTTGGACTCCAAATACTGCTCGCATACTGCAAGAAACCATGTAAAAGTCTGTTTCTGTCCTTTCAAAAAACATCTGAGCCGAGTAAGTCTCATGCTCAGGAGAATATCCTACTTCCCATACTAGGAATTAAAGTAGTCTTAGAAGGCAGAAAGTAAATGTAAAACCCTGCAGTGAATCAAAAGAGGGAAGACTGAAGGCAGTGGGCACTACAGACTAAAAAGTCTGGCATCATACCCTTCAGAAGTCATAGAAGGTAGGGATGAAAGCAATAGGAGAGGAGAGATGTTTAATAAACTAAGGAGACCACTGGTTTCCTGACACCTTGCTCTCTGTTGGTTGGCAAAGCTCAGCAGGATGAGGTCAGTCCACAGTATCCCCATTTTCAGCCAGATACAAAGGGAATTTTCTTCCGTTACCACAACTTTCTAAGGAGTTGTTGGCTGCAGCTGCCTCTCTTTGGCTGCAATAGTTTCATTATTATATTTTCTTAGAACTTGGTACATTAGTTTCTGAATAGCTTGTCTTTTTGCCACATGATGTGTCCATCTCCAAATACGCAGAAACAGGGTGAGACTTCCAGACAATCTCTTTCTAGATCCAACCTGATCCTGACAGGGATGGAGATGGATGGGGAGCACACTTCTTTTGAAGTCTTGATAAGAACCTGCAGGTGACATTCAGGCAACCTAAATTCTACTCAAGTCCCAGAAATGTTGCAGCCTGTCTGTTCTTCAGCAGTGGTTAATCTACCATGTCCTCTGAGATGGCCAGAAGGTTCCCTGTGTGTCCACAAGAAAGGGCAACACTTCCTTGACAAAACAATGGTGTTTCAGCCTCCAAAGCCTCAAAATTTTATGCTTGGTGAAAGATACACTCAGTAGGGCACTTACCTCAACAAACAGTCAGAGGACCTGTCCTGAAATAACCTCAGATGCAGATCTTTGCCTTGAAGGGGGTTCAGTCCACCTCAACTGCCTGTGTAAGAGCACCAGTGATATGGTTTGAAGCTGGCTCCCTGCCAAGTCCCCAAACCTCACCAAAGGACTACCCCCCCCCCCAAACCAAGGGAGAAGAGGGGAAAAAAAACCCAGGAGAACCAAAATGAGAGAGAGGCAGCTAAAGCAATATAAAAATTTATATTTATATTTATTTATATAAATATAAATTTATATATTTATATATTTTATATATATTTATATATATTTATATATTTATATTTTTATTTATATATTTATTTTTTATTTATATAAATAGAAATATATTTACACTTATATTACATTTATATACAATTGAAATATATGTACAATTTCAAAAGGAAAAGGGGAAAGGGAAAAAGGAACACAAAATAAAATATACACGATCAATAGCCCAAGATCTAACAACTAAAAGAATTAGCAAAAGAATATCTTACTACTCTCTGGGACAACAGAAAGTCTTCCTGGAAAGACTACCAGCAACCTCTGTCTCCCAAGGTCGGCAAGGCCTTACCAGGCCTCGCTCCCCAACACGGCAGACTCAACAGCAGGGACACCTGCACCTCAAAGCTGCTGGAAGAAAAGAGGCCTGAAGACCTTTCCTCCTTTCTTCTTATACCCCAGCTTATGTAAAAATCGTAGGGAATACTGGGTAAATCTGGGCACTTCCTTGGTTACAAACTGGTCACCAAGGAAAGCCCAGACTAAACTACCACAGCCAGAGACACCTGGTTACTGTGGGATGGTGCTGCTGGGTGGGTGAGGATGGAGTGTCATTTACTGCCTTTCCTGGGACATGGAGTAGCCAGGAGCACAGGAATTGCAGGGCAGTGGAAGAGCAACTCAGATACCTCTGCATGGTCTGGAGATGATCAAGTAGGATTTTCTCCTGGCTTCACTTCACCCAGGCTGTGAGGGCCTCATGTCGGATGCTGGTAGCTGAACTACATCTGTGGCTGGTGCAAGGACAAACTTCACCACTGCTCAGGAGAGATGGGCCCATTGAACCAGTCGAGGGCAAAACACTTGCATGAACCTGACATTTAGTTTTCAGAAAGTATTTTAATATGTATTTTATATTTCTTCAATTTACATCTGACTAATGATTTGCTTCATGCCCCCAGAACTGGGGAAGGAATCAGACAGGCAGAAACTAATGCAATGAAATTGGTTTAATGTCCTCCACAGCACTGGAATAAAATTTGAACAGAGTGCTAAAGGAACTACAGATAGTACATTTATGTTGAAGTGGAAGAAAGAAAATTCTTCACTCATCAGAAATATCCTAAAATAAGCACAGCAATATCAAAGCCAATTAGGGAGACAGTGATGTAACTCAATGACAAAATAAGCAGTCTTCTGTGATGTGGTTTATGAACAATTTATCATCACACTTTGGCTCCAACAAGAATACAGTCCAATGAGCTACTGGTTTCAACTTACTTTTAAATCTCTATAACTGACTCATAATGATAGACCCTGGGCCTGACAACGGTGATAAAATCAACTCTTTCTAATTATTCAAACTCGATAAAGGGTTTTTTAACAGAACCAGCAAATATAAAATATATTGAACTGAATTAATTTTCTTTTGTGGATTCCCAGCACTACTAAAATCAGTGGATTAGTGGAGAAAAAAACAACCAACAAACCCAAACAAACAGCTTGTGTGTTGAAGAGATAGCATAAGTCAATAACCAGAAGTAAATGTGAAGATAATTTATACTCCTTTTGAATCCCATAGGGGTTTTTTTTTCAGCTCAACTATTCCTGTTGTGCTCCATGATCCATGCAGGACTGGGGATCTTCTGGGAGGCATGATAAGATGGGGAGGGAAGATGGTTTGGGAGAGCTGACAACATGTAGGTGTGGATAGGATTTGGGTACCTAATGCCCCCAGCATCATGGGAAGAGAGCATATTAAGATAAACAGAGAGGATGTCCACTTCTGGAGGAAGGAGAGGAGCATGGATATTTTACACCCTTTGCCTAGTGCACCAAATTAACACAAACCCCATGTTTACTCTAAAAGATCATTGCTGTGGTAGAAGAATTTGAGAATCCTGTTTCAGACAAGAGAAACCATTGAGTATGCTGAAAATGCACAAACATATCAAATACGAAATGTATGGATACTTGAGGAAGGCTTTATCAAAGAATAAACAGACAAGTGCACACATAAAATTTCCCTGACCTTTCCCTCTACAAATCAAGAAGATATGCAGCAGAGATGACAAGCCTGAGCCTGGTTTCCAGTGAGCTTCAGGCCCAAACTAGCCCATGGATTTGTTTGATGTCTGATTCCAGGCTCACATTCCTGACTCTTAGGAATGAGGCTTCTCAGGGAAACATTTAACAGCAGGACACTTCTCACTCCAGGATCACAGCAAGTGAAACATCATCAGTGAAATGGAATTGCACCTTTTCCTACTGCAAAGATCCTTTGAGGATTGAGACTCTTTGATGTGACTGGTGGAAAACCCAACAGACAGGTGGTCCCAAACTATCATCCAGTGATCTGGACACCGGCCCATCAGGTCCCTGCTTCCCACCACAATTTTTCTCATGAATGACCCTGAGTACTAACAAGTGTCATATCGACCCAGGTGTTTCCATTAGTCCTACCATATCCTGAACTTGATGAGACCCAAGGGAGGGCAATAGGTTGCATGACCACCAAGCAACCTTTGGTTTCTTAGTTGGAATAACCACATAGTTTGGGACAAAGCCTGAACTGACCACCCAGGCTCTATAGCAAGTCACCCCCAGGATTCTGCAGCTTAGAGGTGTTCTGCAATTACAGCACACAAAGCAATTCCTGCTCCAATGACACCATGCCATCTCTTATAACATTCCTTTTCCTAGTAAGGGTTAAGGCAGTGGATTCCTGGGCCCATGGCTGATTTGTCCCAGCAGAGGGAAATGGAAGAGTGTCTACTGTTGCATGATGAGAAACAGGTCACATGATGGACACATGGACTCCAATTTAGTTTGTGAGATGGAACAAATGGAACAAATCCATTCACAAGTTTGCTAATGGGAACAAATTCCTTACATCATGCTAAATGAAGTATGTAAACAATTATGTTTGTTTAGAACCTTCAGCATCTCCCCTTACTCAGAGGATCCTCAGCTTCTGTGTCCCATTTCATTTAGTTAATCCATTCAACTTCTCCATTCCTTCCTCTTTCCTTTTGTCATATACACTCCTGGTTATCAACCAAGTAATAGTAGCTGAACTTGCTGGAAGATGGTGCATTCATCCTTTTGAGTTTCCTAGCTTCAGAGCTGCCACAGAAAAAACAAAGTTGAAGCACTAATAATTTTAGTTACATCAGCAAAGTGAAGGGCTGATACATTCCCTACTGAGCAACAAATTAAAATAAGCCTAAAGCAACAAGAATTTTCTGACTTTTCCATGTGTATTTTTATTTCTATGTCTCTGGTGGCTACCTACAAGGAGTAGTATGTCAAAAGCTTTCCTTAACTCTGAATTTCAAGTCTGAATGATATTATTAGTGTCAGCAGAAGCTCCACCATGCTTATTTAGCTCATGCAGCATGGATGCTGTCTGCCAGGCTTCCTGGGATGCCTATCTGAACCTGGACAGGACAGCCTTTCTCAAACAGCAACCCTGTGGGAACTGGGGAGGTCTTGGTCAGCATGAAGGGATTCAACCTCAGTCATGTGAATGTGGCTGAAAATAAAGACATAGCTGCTGCAATCCTTTCTGAGGATACACTGCCAGGCCTCATCTCCTGTATCTCCTGCTCCCTCATTAGACTTGTTCCCATCAGAGCCCACGACATTTCTGAAAGAAATTGGTGCATCAAACTTTCGCTGGTCACTCAAGCTAAACTAAGGGAATAATTAATTCAGACAGTCTTCCAGAAATGAAAAATAGTCAGGAAGGATGGGAAGGCATACAGGCTATGCCATGGCATTTTCCCACTCCCATGACATCTGTGCCATTAATCCCAACAGGACGTGCAGTCCTGTCTTCCCAAACTGCAGGGACATTACAGCAGTGAATTTGTTCATACAGCTCTACCTGCCAGAAAGCCTGAGTAAATCCTGCTGCTTGCATTGGAGGAGAAATCGTTCACAGTTTTCAGCCTGCTGCTATCCAGAGTCGGACCTGAACATCTGTATCGCTCAGCTAGCAGCAATCAAAGCCACACACTATTCTTTGCTACTTCACTCCTCCATCACAGCTCCAGCTAGGCTTATTCTCCACTCTGTGAGTCAAAAAAGGGGACAGAGAGCACAAGTTCAACTCAGGGAATGTTTCTCAGATAAGTTCTGCTTTATAAGCCTGCTTGACTTTGTTCACTGCTATCTGAACCGGCTGAAAAGAAATCAAAAGCAGCCTTTCCTAGCAACAGGGTGTTAGAAGGGGATCAGATGTACAATACCTGCAGTACCTAAAAATGGAGTATTGTACTGACTACAGTCAGTCAGTTAAACCTAAAAATCCTAAAATGAGAGCCTATAATTCTAGGTTTTAAAGGAATGATTTTCCATTTGAAGATTTTTAGACTTTGACATCTAATTCTTTAGCCCAGTTGGCTGAGGGTGCCGCTTGTCTTATGAAGAAAGCTGTGCTGCTCCCCAGCTTCTCATTCTATGGGCTGACACCTGGATTTGCTTGACACCTCACCTTGTGCTGCTTTTCTGTGTACAGTGACTCTGTTGTAAATGCCGTAGAACAAGTAGCGAGTAGTATATGGTTGTTTTTCTCCAGCAGCAGAAAAAATATTCTCCAAGAAAAAGATTAGTAATGGTTAAACTGTTCTAA
This sequence comes from Chiroxiphia lanceolata, assembly GCF_009829145.1. NCBI lineage: Eukaryota > Metazoa > Chordata > Aves > Passeriformes > Pipridae > Chiroxiphia > Chiroxiphia lanceolata. The sequence goes on from NC_045642.1 coordinate 58,857,859, forward strand.
ACTATGGCCAAAGTCTCCCAAAACGACTGCATCATATCTTTTTGCAAGTTTGGGAAAATCTAACAGCTTCCTTTTTTATTATTAATATTTCTGAAAATTTACTGTGTTCAGCCTTTATCAGGAGTGCTGAGGCTACAAATGCTTCTTGGCATCTGTAGACAGTAATATCCCTCATCGTCTGGTGGCAATGTACTTTTCAAGCCTAATATTCATAAATCTTCTAAATGCCCCAGAGATAACCAAGTACTACTGTGTACCACTGTGATAACCTAAGGCACAGAGAGGGTAGGAAACTTTTTGTGCATTACCAACTAAAGCAGAGTGGGGTATTGAACCTCCAAGGCCTGATCCCTCATTTTTCTTCCAACCACTCACCAAGCAGTTTGGTAATTACAGCAAGATATTCAAACTTTAGCTCCTGATTCTTTTTGTTCCCTTCAGCAAAATCATTAACTTTTAAGATTTAGCTCATTGCTTATGCAAATGTAAAAGACATTTAAAAACCTTAGCACGGAGAACTTGGATTTTCATTAAGGAAAATCCACCTCTCAGTGAGAGAGAGATGGGGCCAATTCCTGCAGCACTCAGTTGCTGCCTTCCCTTCCAGGGATCTACCTTGCAAGCAAATGTCTGATCCAGCAACCACCCTCCTGCCTTGCAGCCACTTTTGGATACTCAGCTTAATGCCAAGTGTACATTATGACACCAGTGAGACAGTGGGAGGAGGTGAGATTTCACAGCAAGGTATAGGGAGAGGAGTAAGAAGGAAAGGCAGTGGAGCACGAGCACCGCAGAAAGGCTGGATCTCCTCAGATGAAAGTGGTTTGAAGGTCTCTGGTGCAGCATCTTCTTGCCTGCCCCTTTCAAGCCCTCTTGCACAAATGAGGAGGACAGACACTGTATATTGCCTTGGCTCTCTGCCGGGGTTGGGCACACGGTCAGCCTGGATACTGATGAATTTGGCCAGAGGCCTCCAAATTGAATTCATGCCTTTTCCAAAGCAATTTCTATGAGGTGACACCAGTGGATGCATTTTTCATTTTAAAAAAAGAAGGCTATTTTAACGGGGATTAGTCCTGGACTGGAAGGAAAAAAAATCCTAGGAATAAGCTCGGGATATTGAATTTTTCAGCTCTTTTAATCAGTGTGGGTAAAGGTCACCATCCACTGCATCTCCTTGTGCCATGCCCTAGTGCTTCAGCCACTCTCACACTTGGGGCTATCCAACACAGGCTCCAAAAATCAGGGTACACATGGACTGTCTTTTCAGCTGAAGAGTCCTCCAGAGTCCTATCCAGGATTTCCTGGGCTGTTGATGAGAGGACAAGCCTGTTTAGTGAGGAGCTGCATTACCTTGCTAAGTAAAGTAAAAAACTGCACAACCCTCCCAATGGGGAGGTGGCAGAAAAGAGGGTCCTTGACACCTTTAAGCTCTGTTTGCAGCCTCCCTGAGTCCAATTGCTACTCTGATAAGAGTGGTCCTTAGCCTGTGAGCTGCAGTCTCTGGCATGGAAAGAGCTAAGACCACACGAAAGGGATGATCTGTCCCCACTTTAGCTCCATTCTAACAGGCAAAGCTGGTAGAAAAAAGGGTTATTCTTCACAGGACTCGGAAGTAGGCTCTACTGCAGGGAAACGAGGAATGAGGTGTTGAGAAAGCTCACCTGAGAAATCACCTGTGGGGCTATGGAGAGGTTTGAGTTACCCATCAGGGATCACAGAAAGAGCTAAAGTGTTGGAAACATGGGATCTGCCAAGTTCCTTAGTTCTAAATGATGCCCTTTGATTGCTTCTTGCCCCATATGCCCCGAAAAAGATGGGAAGACTGGAAGAAAGCGAGACATCTATTCCAAAACGCAAGGACCAGCTCATACAGCACATGCCAAACTATCTGCAAATTTGGAAGCTGGGCAGATGCACCCCCTGGGTCTGCCTGAAGCCTTCTGACAGAAGCTGCTAAAGGAGCAGGTGCTTTGTACAGACTTTATTTCCAAGGAGGTGAAAAGATGACAGTGGTGAGAGAACGAAGCCGCTCTCTGTGGAGGGGTTGCTGGAGGAGTGGGAAAATCTGTCTCAAATAGAAGCCTTGTTGCAGTTTCGTTACTCTGGTGTGAAAGCAAAATTGTATGTCCAGGGGACTTATGGTGCAGTGCTGTTTTTCACGTTTAACCTTGCTCTTTTGTTTATAAGAGAGGAGAAGAAGCGATTCTTGCAGTGCAGCTGAAGGGAGGCCTCCTCTCCAGTAAGTCTGGCTGACCAGACTTTTACAGCATCAGGTGGCTGAGGATGTCAATATATGTTTAAAACATGTTGAGATCAAAATCAACTCTAAGCAGATACCTGAAGGCTCCCACTCCATCTGAGGGCATTTTTTGCAGAAGTTCTGGCTGAACCTCACCAATATGCTACTAACTATTTTTTAGAAAGAATAGATCCAGAAGAGAAATTGCCTGGATTCGCATTAAAAAAAAAAAAGAATAAAAGAGAAAAAAACCCTAGTTCATACCAATTCCTGTTAGAGAAAGAAAGCACAAAACAGGCTAAAAAAGACAGGCAATCCTGGTCAGTCAGCAGAACAACTACCTAATTACAGATGCACAGAAAGTTGTTATGGTCTTGGCAAAATCAAAAGCAATTAAGAAAATTACCTGATTGTCTTAGAGAGCAAAAAGCAGAGAGTAAAACCAGCAGTGATTTGCAGAGTCATTGTGGGAATGCTGACCAGAATGTCTCTGCCTTACACCCCTCCTAAGACAGCACCTCATGGTCTATTTTCATCATCCTAGATTGTCCCTGAGAATAAAGCATTTTGTCTGATCTGTTAATATACCCAAGCAGGTTTGTAAGGAGAGACAGTGACCGGTGACTTCTTTTTTTAGCCACATGATACAAGTATCAGACTTCAGGGCCACTGCTGCTGGCAGTGGCTGGTAAGAATTTCACATTTGTGTCTTATCTTACTGGTTGGTTGCTTTTTTTCTTCTTTCTCTGGACATTGAAGAGCAGACAAACTTCAACATGAGAAAGAGACTGCTTTTCTGGGGCTCATAATGATATTCTGCTCTTTGAAGTATGCAGGGTTTGCACTCAAACACCAGTTTTGGGGCTAGGAGGGAATCTTTCCTCCAGGTAAGATTGGCAGGAATTTTGAGACTTTTCTGGCTTGCCTCCTTTATGTGCCTTTTCTCTCTTATATAATCTGAAGAAAAATCTGGTTTTTGGGTTCTCTGGTATCACATGAGTTTAAAAACATTGACGATTCTCTCAACTTCTGTTCTCTTTCTGTCCTACACTTAATGCATTTGCTTATGTACTACAGGTCTAAATGGGGATATGATTTACAGTGCTTCTTTTTTTGAG